>NW_009260789.1:48993-69832 GCF_000687185.1 Egretta garzetta
CGGCAGGAACCACCAACGAATGATGATGCTCATCATTAAAGACAGGATCAGGCACACACAAAGTGGTTGCTGTGCGGAACGGCTTTAATTTGATGCCTACAAGTCAAGCAGAGTTGGTTAAAAATGGTTGCATTTGGGGGTTTCAGCTTTTTTCTGTTTGCAGTCCTTCGGGAGGCAGGACCTGTGGACAGTAAGTTAAATCCTCCTGCCAGAAGGCTTGCTCTTCTGAGTTTCACTTCACAAATCTTTTATGAGCAGTTCATGAAGTCCCATGAACCTGTGAGCCACAGGCTGAAAACTACTGTTAAATGTGGCTGGAAGCTGATGTAGTCCACAGGAGTTTCTATGGCACAAGGTCAGTGGACTGTCATTTTTCAGAGGAAGCATATATTAGTGATTCAAAGCACTCAAGAGGAACACCAAGTTCTTTTCTACTATTGTAATTATTTAAATACTTCTTCACAATCCTAATAATCTAAACCAATCAAGTCTTCTCTTAGTGTATACATGAAAACGAGCATCTTGAAAGGCTTGTGTATGTAAACCCTTTGTTTAATTTAACTGCGTACAATCTTAGCATTCCCTGTGAATCTGTTCTGGTAAAGAGGTTCAGAACTAAGTATCTTTTTTTTGGCTGGGAACTTTGCCACCTGCCTCAGCCAAAGCAGGCTTTTAATTTACTGATGCAGCCCAAGTACAGTTGTACACAGATCTTCTGAGGAGAGCAAGCATTGTAGTGTACCTGGACTTTAGTAAAGCCTTTGACACCATTGCCCACAGCATTCTGCTGAAGAAACTGGCTGCCCATGGCCTGGACATTAGGAAAAATGTCTTCTTCAAAAGGATTGTCAAGCATTGGAACGGGCTGCCCAGGGAAAGGGTCAAGTCCCCATCCGGGGAGACAAGGTGCTTAGGTACAGTCGGGCTTGATGATCTTAAAGGTCTTTCCCAACCAAATGATTCTGTGATTCATTGTCTGCATTATGAAAGCTCAGAGAAATACAAATCCTCTTATTTAAGCAGAGAGAACATCACTAAACAATAGTTAACTAAAGCAATGCTCTAAATAACGATGGATCATAAAAGAAACTCACCATCCTCATGCAATTCAGTTCCTTGCAGCTCACCATAACCAGCCTCCTGAACGGGGAAATAGTACTGTACATAGCAGTCAGCCTCTCCCCAGACAGTGGACTGTAAGGGAGTGAGTCCTTTCATGCTCTCCACATGGATCTCAAACACGTGCTCCATCAGGGCTTCCCCTTCTTGGTCTAACTGCTAATAAAACAAAGGAAGTCCACACGGAAGAGACTTTAAGAAACAACATACAGGAGGATTGGAGACATGAGATTCTAAGAAGCCTGACAGGGGGAGATCAGAACCACTATCTGCTATTTTCTCTTTAAAGTTCACAAAAACCTTGAAAGCAAGGTTTGGGGTTTTTTTCCTGAAAAATCAAAATACTTTTTTTTTTTTCCTGCAAAGCAAAAAACCACAGCACATAAAAAGCATGAAAGTTCATATATATCCAACTCAAAGGTAGTGGCAGAACCCATATGGTACAGAATAAAGCTGTGAGAGTTAGGATTTTGTAGATTTTTTTTTTTTTTTTTCTGCACTTGTCATGTAGTTTGAAGCAGTGGCTATGCAGAGCAGTAAAAAGGGCAATAATATCAAAACTGGTGAGGGAAAGCGGTTAAGAAAAGAGTACAAACAATCTAATTCTGCAAAGAATGTGATCATTTGTAAAAAAAATTGGCTACAACCTCAAAAGAGATGTGGGATCATTGGTCTGCTAGTGAACCCACTGGGAAAATCCTTTTCATGTGTCCCTAACAACAAGAATGGGAATTTATTGAGCAATACCGTTGTGGGCTTTGTGGGAGGAGGGTCCAGAGAGTGGGAAGGGCGCTGCGTGACGGGAGGCACCATTCCTTCTTCATTTTTGAGCCTTTGCAGTGCCACTATTTGATCAGCTGACCCCATCGCCAGAATGACCCTCAGGCTTCCTCTCCTACTGCCAGTAAAAACATCTATCACAGGCATATAGCTGTCCACAGCAACCACTGGGTACTGAGCTTGAAGAAGCAGGTGGGAAATCTTTGGATCTCTAGGATAGATTAAAACAAACAAACAAACAAACCCAAAAGCCCCAGCATGAGAATGAGCCGTCTGAATACGAACATGATCACACAAAGCTCATTTTAGATGGGACTTACAATGCAGCTAGAAACCAATCTATTTCCATTCCTTCCAAATCCATCTCAATTACATTAGTCTTCACAAAGGACAGATCCATGAGCTATTTTCAGCAATGAGAAAGCCCAGCTCTCCAAAAACTAACATGGCCTTAGCTGTAAGCCAGCCTAGAAATCTGTGAGCGAGGTGATGAACTGGAACAAGACTCCTATTAATAGACTGCGGCCACATTACAGTTTTATGAGGCAGTTCTGTGCCTTTGGGGATGGACTTGGGCAGGAAGAAAAGAAGGAACAGGGACAGTCTCCCAGAAAAATGTAGAAACCTCTAATAATACACAGAAGATACATACAAGTAAACTACAGTGGATTGCCGAAAAAAAATCATACAAAAGACACGCTAATAATTAACAAAGTAGGGGCCAGTCAGTTCCAGCACCATCTGATTTCCACCTATCACTAGTCTGACCAAAATAAAAGGAATTAATTAATCCTTTGCATTAGAAAGAATATCTTCTGTCCAGTATTTCTGTTAATTTAAATTGCTTTAAGCAGGTGTATTACTTGACTGAACAAGAAGCCAAAACATTAAACCAAAAAGAACAAAGAGCTCTGGAGAGACCCATTGGGTAAGGCGACAATTAAAACATGAAGTATTTAGAGACCTTTTTGACACCACAGGGATCATCCTGCGCTGTGCAAACTGACAGCATCCCTAGCAATGGGATCTATGCAGAGGATAATCAGGAACAAAATCACTCCGTCAGTCGTAACCTCAGAAAATCACCAATGGAAAGCCACGCGGACTTGTTCCGTGCAGTCACTTTGATCTCTTATAGTTTTACTCTTCCACAGGACCATGAGTCACCCTGGCTCCAAACCTGACGGAGCACAGTGTCTTTATTTCTCCCAGTCTACTTGTATTTCTGTACGAGGACCTTGGAACTTATCCATACGCTGCCCAGTGTAGGAAGGCGCCAGAGGGAGCTTGGCAGGACAAAAATGCCTTTTGCTATAATTAAGAACCCTCCCATACAAACGCCAGACACCATCCTTCCCTTCTTTCACTGAGCATCAGTTAGGATATATCCCAACCCAATAAAATATGGAACAAAGGTGTTTACTTGAACGAGATGTAGAACTGATGCAGAGGAAGTTTCACTAATCCCAGCAGTCTGTCACAGCCAGGGCTTCCCAACCTGTTCCACGCTTCGATAATCATGACGTTGTTCTTCAGCCGCTCCAAGTGTTTGGAAGTCAATGAAAAAGGCATCACCTGGAAGAGTTTACCACAGAACTAGTACACAGAATACACTGGAGGCTCTTTGCTAAGTACAGGGCGTTCTGCAAACGCTACATTATTCCACTCTACAGAATCGTGCTCTTTAGCAACAGAAATTAAAAATGAATTAATTACAAATTGCCTAACAAGTTTCAGAAAATTGGTCGGCTTGGAAAAGAGCTAGCCAGGAAAAGAAACACAATTCAGATAAATTTTAACGTAAAATCATATGCTATCTTAGAAAAACATTGCTTTTATCTTTAAATGCCTGATTACTAAACAACAGATAAATTGTTTCAGACGCCTTTTGCTATGTTTTTGCATTTCACTCTTTCAGCTGAAGACTGAGGAGTCTCACAAATCACTAGGTATTGTTAAAAGTAAAACAACTGCATTTGAGCATCCTGACATTTCCAAAGGAAAACGTCAATAAAAAATTTACAAATTCATAATGCTATCAAATGCCTGAAATTCTGCTGTTTGCCGGGGAGGGCTCTGGCCCATATTAGGCCAGTAACACACACTTCTGTGCTGGTACATTCATTGAGAAGAAAAAGAACACCGAGTAATGAAACAAACCAAAAAATTCCACATCTGCGTATGAGGATGCCACCGATATGTTTTCTTGCCAAAACAGAAGAAAGGAGAAGTCAACTTTTTTAAAGTTTTAACCTCAACTTTTCTTCTGTACTTCAAAAGTCTCGTTTATTATTCGGATGATTCAAGGAACTGCATTTCCAGCTGTGCATTGCAGCCAAAACAATACTGAAAATACTTTTAATCACAGCATCATAGAATCATTTAGGTTGGAAAAGACCTTTAAGATCATCAAGCCCAACCATTCCCCTAACCCTGCCATCCCACCACTAAACCCTGGCCCTAAGCACCTCGTCTGCCTGGCTTTTAAATCCCTCCAGGGATGGGGACACGACCCTTTCACTGGGCAGCCCCTTCCAGTGCTTGACAACCCTTTCAGGGAAGAAATTTTTCCTAATGTCCAGCCTAAACCTGCCCTGGCACAGTATACTGGACAGAGCCAAGCAGAGAAGTTCCTACATATGTAAGAGATATTTATCTTTGAAATATGTTTGTCAGCATGGAACAGCACATTTCAGTGTTAAGTGCAAGGCTTGTGACTCGCCTGAGAAAAATTAAAGGCAGGTTGTGTTGTGCCCCATATGACAGCAGATCTCGTTGCCTCCTCGGTGCTCAGCAGCTTGCAGTTTAAATAGACGTTACAAGAACTGTGGAGCCCGTAGTCTTCAGCAACAAAATCCTTTCCATCAGGCACCATCAACAGCACGTGTAGTAATAACCCATCCTCTTCAGACGCAGTTATTTGTGTCATCAGGTTACGGGCTACAGAGGTCGGTACAGCCTGTGGTGGCTGCATGATGTTCATGCCAGCTGCTCCTGTCTTCTGCGAGTCCTCGTAGCTGTGAAGTTTCGAGCAGCGAGGGCTTTCTGCATTTACATCCATCTTGCTGGGCTCCTGGAATTCCAGCCGGGGACTTCTTACAGCGTGAGCTGGGACACGCTGCGCAGCTGTAGCTGACCTGGCAGCGGTGCGAGTGAAGTCTTTGTTGTCGGCTGCGAGCTCTAAGGACACCTGCATTGTGCAAGGCAAGGCGGGCCGATCAGAAGCCGTGCCCCATACAAAGACAAGAGACTGCAACATAAACTCAGGAAAATGCATTGTACTTTTTTGTTCAAGAACTGTGTTAGATCATCAGCCAGAAGGCTTACCTTTAGCCACATGCTGGTGACAAGCTACAACTGTTACTGCAAAATAAACTACATGCAGTTTTATCAACTAAAGCAGTAACTGATGTACAAACCCATACGATTACAGCTGAATAAAGGCAAAAATTAAAACCAATCACAAAGCTGACTGAAAAATGAACACCTACCTAGCCAAGGAGAAAAGTACTGTGAAAAAGTATCACAACTGTCATGTGCTCCACTTTGCTACAGCACTTGCTGCTTCAGAAAAATTAAGAAGAAGTCTTCCTCTCCAAATGTTTTCTTTCGCTGCTCTTTCACTTTTACATTCCCTGCTGATTTTAGCTGTCCCTAACTCCTCTCCCTTCCATGGGCTCCTTTTTCTCCCTAACGGTCTACATATTACATTGCATTTGTCTTCTTTCTTTCTGAGGTTGGGTTTTTTGGCTTTTGGTTTGGTTTTTAACGCTCTGTCCTGTGTTAGAATTGCCTGTCCATGTTGTCAAGATTTGCAAGAGATTCATGTGAATGAGAATGTGTGTGTAAAAGCAACGAAAGGAACATCAGAACAAGGGTTAAAGGAATCCCAAGTGTTAATTGCTACAGAGCATCACAGATCTGCTGGACTCATTCACATGACAAGACAGCAAGAAGGGGGGGGAACAAACTGAAGCCCAGAAGATAAGGTACCAGGATAAAGAGAAGGAGTGGAGCCATAAAATGCCCAAATAAGGAAAAAAAAAAGATCAGACTCAAGAATTTTGCCTATGACTTTGGAGGGATGAGACAAGATATTGCGGCAAAAGATCCCAAACAGCATCTAGTCCTGAAGGGTATAAAGAACATGTCCAAATATGAGGAGTTCAGGGCCATCTGTCAGAAAGAACCCAAGAAATGCAAAGTGGTCTCAATAGCTGACATCCCTCCTCCTCCATGCCCTGGCCAGAACAGCTGGACACACACGTATCGCTGACAGGCAGGTATTACACCGAGCAAGTGAAACCTAAGAGACAAGGCGACCAAAAATCAGTTTTCTTTAAGTATTAGCTTCCCCTTCCACAAGTTCTTGCATTGAACTTCGGTTCATTAATTCCCCACACCACCTCCTTCCACTTTTCTCCTCTCAGACCCTCTTCCACGCCATTCTCTCCTGCCCAACGCACCATTTCTCCTCTCTGCCTTCAATTAACTCCTCCCACACCTAACCCCTACATTTTACGTTTCACCCTTCTGCAGCTCCTCTACTGGCAGAGAACATCACTCATCCTGTGAATTACCAAGCGATGGAAGCAGTCCACGCTCACGTTCTCTGGGAATAATTTAGAAGCTCTGAATGTAAAATTCCCAATACTCCTTTAAAGCTGTCTATCCTCAGAACTGACAAGTGTCTCAAATGTGCTGGGGTGGTTTCTGTGAGAAGCTGCCAGAAGCTTTCCCTGTGTCCACCGCCAGCCAAGGCCAAGGCCAAGACCATCAGTGACAGTGGTAGCACCTCTGGGATAACATATTTAAGAAGGAAAAAACCCTGCTGTGGGACAGTAGCTGGAGAGAGAGAAGTGAGAGGATGTGAGAGAAAACAGCGCTGTAGACCCCCAGGTCAGTGCAGCAGGAAGGGAGGAGGTGCTCCAGGTGCTGGAGCAGAGTTTCCCCTGCAGCCTGTGATGAAGACCGTGGTGGGGCAGGCTGTCCCCCTGCAGCCCAGGGAAGCCCACGGGGGAGCAGATCTCCACCTGCAGCCTGGGGAGGACCCCACGCCGGAGCAAGGGGGTCCCCGAAGGAGGCTGTGACTCCATGGGAAGCCCACGCTGGAGCAGGCTCCTGGCAGGGCCTGTGGCCCCGTGGGGGAGGGATGGACCCATGCTGGAGCAGTTCGTGGAGGACTGTCTGCAGTGGGGAGAACCCCAGGCTGGAGCAGGGGAGGAATGTGAGGAGTCCTGCCCTGAGGAGGAAGGAGCAGCAGAGACAGCGTGTGAAGAACTGACCACAACCCCCATTGCCAGTCTCCCTGTGCAGCTCAGGGGGAGGAGGGAGAGAATTTGGGAGTGAAGTTGAACCTGGGAAGAAGGGAGGGGTGGGGGGAAGGTGTTTTAAGATTCAGGGGGTTTTTTTATGCTCTCCTACTCTCATTTGATTGGCAATAAATTAAACTGATTTCACCAAGCTGAGCCTGTTTTGCCCATGACGGTAACTGGTGAGTGATCTCCCCCTGTCCTCATCTTGACTCACGAGCCTTTCGATTGATTTTTCTCTCCCCTGTCCTGTTAAAGAGAGGAGTGACAGAGCAGCTTCACTGGGCACCCGGCATCCAGCCAGGGTCAACTCATCACACAAACCTTCATCTCCCAGGCTTGGCAAATTAAAACAAAGAGAGAAAAGAAAGAGGAGGAAAAATTTTAAGAAGAGAGAATACCCAGCCAAAATTAGTAACAACAGGTCATTTAACTCAAACCCTAGATGGTAAAACACATACCTTTAGTGGTCCAACCTGTGTCTGACCTCCCTCTTTTTCCACAGGTATTTCACAGCTGACAGTGAGCAACTCAGACTGAATAACCTTGCATAACTGAAGCGCTGCTGAGCCAACGGCCACTGGCTGAGGGCAGAAAAAGAATCCATTTTGGAAGATTTCTGTCAGGTTTAAAAAAAAACCTAAGGGCACATTGTGAAACAAAAGCCTATTCTGGGAAGCTGTGGCCAGCCACTCACCCTCCCCACTCCCATACCACTGGTTTTACCAATAGGGGGTTGTAGGAAATTTTCCCTTAGTTCTAATTTCAAGGATCACTCAGACAACAATATGGAAAATTCTCCTGGTACCTACAGTAAACAGTTCCAGGTTAATGCAAAGCCAAACACCCCAAATCCTAGGAACTGAGCAAAATTTCCACACCTAAATAAAAATTTCCATAGATCCTTAATGCAATTTATTGACCCACGAAACAAAGCTCCCATTAGAACCGATGGGCAGATATTGTTGGTGTTGAGTAAAACAAAGCGTAAGCTGAGTTAACACCTCTCGCTGACTTCATCACATGCAGACGATTATGCAAATATTTTTAGCCAAATGAAAAACACTTTTTTTGCCCCTCCATTTGCACAAGTTACATCACTTTCTCACACCTCATTCCCCTTGCCCTAGGCAGAGTAACGATATCAACTGCATCCACACGAACTCGTTCTATATGGCTAAAGGAGCTGTGTTCTCATTGAAGACGAATGCTCGTAATTGATCCAATACGCTTAAAGAGCAAGAGATCAATTTTAAAGATGAAGGAAAGACAATTTTTTTGGCCTGTCAGTCTTGAACTCAGAAGACCATTCAGCTGGGTGACGAGATGGAACAGCTAAGCTTATAATATCTGCACATAATGTCATTTCCCTTCATAATATCTGGCAACGGTCGATTAAGAAGTGGCTCAAGTCAAGCCACGTTATTTTGTCTGCTTTGCCTCTGATGGTTGAGATGGCGGCAACTGCGATGAAGCATTGCTGAAGACTTAGAAAAGCCACCACTGTCTGCATAAGTATTTGGAGGAAATAGAAATGCAAAGAATTTCTTCGCTTTTCAGTACACAAAGTATAAACAGCTTTTAACAAGTACCTTTTTCTGTGTGCTTTTTCTCATGTAGATTTTAAAAGCAAGGCCAGAGCTCCACCAGTGCTCTATCATCGTTCCACCGAAACGGACAGGGAACACAAACCGCTGCTGAAATTTCACCACTGCGAGGGAGACAGAGACTTGTGAGCTCTTAGCTGGATACGGAGCTAACCTGGCTTTTGAGCTTGATCAGGAAGAGAGGAATCTTCAGTTTCTGCAGAGAACGTGCAGGGTGAGTAGAGACACGTGAAGTTCAGAAGGCACGAGGGGAACGCGATGGCGCTTCTGAGAAGGATGGACAAACACACAGAGAGCATTTGCACATCTGCCAGAATCAGAGATCAAGCAAGGCTGGGAGCTGAAGGGGGAAGGGCTGTTGCTCACCTCACCAAGAATTTCTCGAGGTTTCAACCTATTAAATTATGTTACAACTCTGCAGGTAATTTATGTATTTTTTTGTTGTTGTTGCTCATAGGAGCAACAAATATTCAAAATTAACTGAGTATAAATAAACTTTCCCACAGAGATTGCTGTTACACACACAATCATTTAATTTTGCATTACTTATTAACACCAAGCCCCAAGTAAACCATTCTTCATTTTCCAAGGCCAGAAAATAGCAGGAGGGCAGCACGACAAAATTAATATTATAACGGCATCTAAAGGCTGCAGTTGATACCAAGTCTCTGTCATCCTAGCATGCAATAAGACTTCCCCTTCTTCAGTGGGAGAACCCTGTCTCATTTTGAGCAATATATTTCAAGACAGAGCTTGAGAGAGTCAAAGCTGAGCGGTAAGAATAATTGCAGGTTCAGGAGGAAAGTATCTGCAAGAAAAGACTGAATGAATTGGTGCTTAGTCTAGAAAAGAGAAGAATAAGGAGAAGCACAACAGTGTGGAAGCAGCATGCTTTGTATGATCACATTGCAAGTACCCTTGTGATGACAAAAACTCAGGTTAGACATAAGGAAACTTTTCCAACAGGAAGCGCAGCACTTCCACAGCTTGCCTGGGATGGCTAGGGAATTTTCCCATTGAGCGTCTTCAATAAATGAGATAAACAGCTCTCAGGAAAAATAACGGTACAGTGGCTTGACTTGACAGCTTCTTCAAATTATTTTCAGCCCTATTTAGTTTTCTAGGTTCCAAAGAGCTGGAATCTAACTACACAAGACAAAGTGTGGGAGGTTGTATTATTTTTGTGTTACAAAGGGCTGAGGTTCAGAAGAATTAGATGTTTTGTCTGGACACAAATGGAAAATATACACGAGAACTCAGAATTACCCCCGATCTCTCAAGTGCCACCCAGAAAGATGCAAAGCCAATGACCATATGGGAGTGGCATTTGAAAGTCACCCTGGAATTCCAGTTTCTGGGAAGTCTGGGCAGAGAGGATCTTGCTCATACAGCGTTCTCTGCTCACTGAGGAGAGAAACGCAACATAAATTGTTCTCAGGGATACAAACACTGGTGACTCAGTAAAGAGATTAATGTCTACTGATTCGAGCACAGGACTTGTCAAGATCTCTTGGATCCAGCAGACTCTCTGAGCTCTTGCAGATGTTACGTGACATACTTCAGCATCTGGAAAAATTATTTGATATATAAGTATATCTGATATTTCTAAAAGTACTTTATTATCTTCATACTGTTGCAGAAAGGATATTGGGTTTAGGTTGAAATGAAGGAAAGGGCTTACTGACCTGCTGTCATGTCCCTAGGAAAAGAGACGTGAAAACCCCAATATGAACACTTCTTGGAAGCAAAAACCCCAAAAAAATAGCTTGGCTTCCTTCTCCCTGAGAGGACCATTTCACTGCCTGCAGCGCAGCAACTCTGTTGGCAGAGGTGCCACCAATCATACTGTATTTTTCGGGCAGCAAAGCAAATACACAGAAAATGCTACTAAATAATTTCTAAGAGATGAAGGAGTCAACAAAACTAAATACAAGGGGGAAAAAGAATGCTCTTACCATCATCTGTGATTTTACTTGAAGCTATTCGAATTACTTCTGTTGTTATGGAGACCTGGCCTTTTTCATCCTTGGAGGCTCCCACAGGAAAGTGGTACTCAACGAAAAAGGTACTACGAATAAAAAAGTGACTGGATGATTACGATCCATCAAAAATCTAATGTACATAATGAAACTGAACGTAGCAGGCAAGTTACATATTCACAATTTATTAAGTTACTCTATTTTTTTAGACTAGTCGAACTACCTATTTTATGAATTGAAAGAATAGATTATGTATATGTCAAAAAAACCCCCCAAACAACAATCCCTTTTGTTTTCAATACACTGCCATGCACAAATTACATTTGTACCTCCCCAAAATCCCAGAAAAAGCACAGCCTGAAGTGAGCCCACATCAGGATAAATTAGAATCACAGAATCATAGAATCCCAGGTTGGAAGGGACCTCAAGGATCATCTGGTCCAACCTCTCTGGGCAAGAGCCCAGCCCAGACAAGATGGCCCAGCACCCTGTCCAGCTGAGGCTTGACAGTGTCCAGTGTGGCGGAGTCAACCCCTCCCCTGGGGAGATTATTCCAATGGGGGACTCTTCTCAAGGTGAAAAATTTCCCTCTCATGTTCAGTTGGAATCTTTTCAGGATCAACTTGTACCCATTCTCCCTTGTCTTTTCGATGTGACTCCTTCTGAAAAGGGAGTCTCCATCTTCTTTGTAGCCACCCCTTAGGTACTGGTACGTGGTGATGAGATCCCCTCTGAGCCTCCTTTTCTCAAGGCTGAACAAACCCAGCTCTCTCAGCCCATCCCCATACGGCTGAGAGAGGCTTCCCAGCCCTTGGATCATCTTGGTGGTGGCCCTGCTCTGGGCCCCCTCCTGCCTGTTCACACTTTTCACATCTCTAACTTTCAGAAATCTACAGTATACAGCTTCCTGAGCGGAGCAGAGAAATGGGAAGACCTCAGAAGCCTGGAGAGCTTAGGTAAGCTGGACTACGCAACAGACCTCAGAGAAATCTACCTCAAAGGCGCAAGTAACAAGCTGGTGAAAAACAATCTCCCTTACCACTTATTAACTGCTGCAGGCCTCGGAGGCTTCCCCGTTAAGCCTTTCTTCCTTGGTGTAAGCTGGATGCTCTCAGGAGGGATTTTTAAGCTTTCAATGATGACTCTGGCTAGGTGTATTCGCCCCAGCAATGCCAACCTGTCTGCACTCAAGGATGTGATACGAGCTGCTTCTGTGTGATCTTCTGGAGGAGCAAGTGGTCTAATAGGGGAGCAGCTGAAGAAATAAAAGTGAGAATCAGGACTACATGAACATTCTTAACACGACCACACGAAGCAAAAATTGTAGCTTGGTGGGATATTATTTAAATGCTACTCACAGTTCATTAAAATTCACATTTTTAATGTATTTTTTTACAACAAATTTGGTATTATCCATAACAGAAATCTTACAGTATCTAGGGTACATAACTGGGAAGGGGGGTGGGTGGGGGGAAATTGCACGTTCCCCACTCTTGAAGTTTTGAAAAAATCCTATGCACTCTAACTCTTCAAAAAGAAAAGCTTCCTTTAATGTCATACGCCAAAAAAAGGGGAGACGATACAGTTATACAAGTCACTGCTGCAGAAAAACAGTGACAGGATTTTTGTCATAATTTAAAAATCTCACTTGCATTTTATTTTTAAGGCTTAATTTGTAAAGGCTTTTGTGTTGGTACCTCTGGAGATATGAACTGTACCTGAATGTAAAAATAGCAGAATCTGTAACAAAAGTTTCAGAAATAATTGTTTGGAATCAAATTAATAATAAAAAAAAGGCATAAAACCTTAATACTAACTGGTATTGTACAAGTAAAGCTTGATAACTGGATTTTTAGGGACGCTCTTTTATTGGTTCTGTCATGGAAAAAAGGGAACACAATTTAGATGAGGTCAGAATGGAAGTTTATTTACTATAGCTATAGGAGAGAACACAAATCAGGAGAGAAGCAGACTCTGCTGATGTGAACTCTGTCCCTGTAAAGCAGATACAAATTTTATACACTTAGAGACATTGTGCAAGGACAGATAATAGGATGCGAGTTATTTCATATCTGCTACATACACAAGGCCACAGAACAGCGCAAAGCCCATCTGGAGTCTGCTTTTTCCAGCACAGGGACTAATTTCTCAGGAAGGTTACGCAGTGATTATTGTTTCAGGAGACAGGGCGAGAGTTCAGTCAAGGGGCCCGCTCAGGCCTCAGCGTTTCTGCTTCCACAATTCAAAACATTATTACTGGGCTTATTGCATTTTTTGGAAAACTCGTGATTTTAACTGATTGCATCTCAATAGTTTCTTTAACTGGATTTGATGATCTCAAAGGTCTTTTCTAACCTAAACAATTCTATGATTTAACAACATATAGCAGTTCCTGGGTGATGCTGATGCTCCATCGTTCCCAGAGATGCTATTAAAATTCCCCACCAAAACAGTTATTTGGTGAATTGTGTGGTAACGACAGAGCATGATAATATAGTGGGATTCTTGCCAATATAATGAGCAAGATGCTGCCAAACAAGTCACTAATGTAGCTATTTACCTGAGTTTAATATCTGTCACCTTCTGATCCTGATCAAAGGCATTAGAATCCTTCTGTGGATTCGTTGGATCAGCATTCTTGAGAGTTTCTGTCTTGGTTACTCTTTTGGAGGACTTAACGTCATCGTCACTGAGGAAATCGCTTAAACTGGAATCAGATTTCTGAAACAGAAATAATGCACATAAAATAAGAAGTTAATTATCATTGCCAAGAAAGAGACATAATGGTCATGAGAAATGAAGAAAAAAGAAAAACAACTTGCGGGTTGCATAATTCAAAAGGATTAAAATTGTATCAAAATTTCTCATAGAGGTTTAAAAAAAAAAAGTCTTCACGGACAACCCTCAATCGTAGGAATTTCCAAACTCACTGTTTGACTTTGTAGTCTTAATAGTATAATTTTAATAACATTTTTATTATTTTAATAATAGTTAATAGTATTTAAGCAATGTTCTCACAAGCTCCTCTATGATATTAATGCTTATTAAGCCTTACTAATACTGAAATCTCTAGGGTTGAGCATTTTTTTTGATGCAGATTTCTGATTCTCTTCACCTTAGGGACTAACCATTAAGAACCTTCCTTTTGTTCTCTACTTACAGGAGTCGTGTAAAAAAGACTCTCTAGCAGGCTCTGGTCGTAATGGGGATCATTGAGTTCACTGTCATAAACCTCACTCCCGAGAGAGAGAGAATCCAAAAGAGAACCCGTCCGATCCCAGAAATGCACAGGAGATAAATCAGCACTGTGGACACAAGAGAAAGAAATATAATTTAGTGTCGCAAGTTCTCCAGTCAATGGCTTCTGAATTCTGACAATGCTGTCTATTCTGTACTGGATTTGTGCTATATGGGCTCCAGACACAGCCATATTGTGCTTACGCAGCACTGTGCCCAACCTAATACACGTCTGTGACATGCAAATAAGAAAATTTGGTTGGACATCAGGAAAAATTTCTTCCCTGAAAGGAATTGGAATGGGCTGCCCAGGGAAGGGGTCAAGACCCCATCCCTGGAGGGATTTAAAAGCCGGGCAGACGAGGTGCTTAGGGCCAGGGTTTAGTGGTGGGATGGCAGGGTTAGGGGAATGGTTGGGCTTGATGATCTTAAAGGTCTTTTCCAACCTAAACAATTCTGTGATTCTATAAAATTGCCTAGTCAGATTTTTAATATCTCCAAAGCCGGAGATTCCACAACCTCTTCGGGCAACCTGTTCCAGTGCTTGATGACCCTCACCATAAAATATATCTATTAATACCTACCTATAATATTTATCCAGAAGTACATCATAACTTTTGTAATGCTTTAAGATACCAGTAATACTTAAGGACAGTTTACTTCAATAAAAAATAAACACGAACTATGTCTGAGTAGGTCAATATGAGTATCTTTAGAACATGGTTGGAGCAAGTTGGGTTTTGTTTGGTTTAAGGGTTTTCTATCTGTTCTGTGAGTTCAAAACCATTTTATGATCTGCAAACACTTCAGAGTCATCTAGCGATAAACCGCAGGGAAAAAATAAGTGCAGGGCACAAAACGTAGGAACTGCGATTTTGAACCACAGCTGACACAGAAGCTGTGTGCTTCATACCCCTGATTTGGATAAAGATAAGCTAAACATCATTTATACTCTTACTCCTCCTCACAAAATGAGAGAAAAAGGTCAATTTAATATTTGGAGAAAGACTAAAAATAACTATTGGATCTATTTTTAATTTATAGACTGCAAGTTCTTCAAAGAAGCACTGTATTTGTTTTACGTACTTCTTAACATTGCAGGGCACACCAGTTACAACTATTAAATAACTTAATCGCATCAAAGACTGTGGTTCATCTTTCTGACATAATTTTTACATCAAGGCACTTGGAGCTGTCTAGGTTGTCATCCATTAAAGTTGAATGCAAGCTGAGGTATAAAACACCCCCATCACTCGCACAAATGATTCACTGGTTCCATTTCCAGACATGTGGAGAACGTGAAGAGTCAAGAAGCATTTTTCAATATAAAATACTCAAATAAGGACAATTTTGTGGCAGTAACCCCCAGCGCATTACGCTCACCTGCCCAACAGTAACTGTATTGCTGTCTCTTCAGAGTTTAGGTCCAATTGCTGACCTGAAACTCCAGACGTGAAGAGGTTGGGATCTTTGGGAGCAGGCACAAAATTCGAGTTCAGGCTTTTTGGGCTCCTGGGTAACAGTGAGTGCAGCACAGAGAGCAGTAAAAGGAGAAAATAAAGATATTAAGGTACGTTCGAGATTAATCCATCAAAGATAAAAATCAAAGGTTATGGATAGCCTTCTCCAGTTGTAGCTTAATCTCTAGATACAAAAAAAATTCTGCAACCCTGTGATCTGCTGCCAGTCACATCCAAAATCCTACACTTTGTGATGTGTCACAGAATTGTAGAATCATTCAGGTCGGAAAAGGCCTTTAAGATCATCAAGTCCAACCATAAAGGTTGACCCAATCTTTCACTTTAAGCACAGCTGCTGCAAACAAGAGGAGAAGGGGCTGAGAGAGACAAGCAAGATGTTTATAAGTGATGTTCTATCAATTTTCCCTTCGAAGTCCAAAATAATCTACTTTTAAACAAATCAGAATAGTTTGAGCAGAAATCATTTTAATTGTGTTTGCAGTAGCATCACTGACTGTCAAAGACAAAGCCATTATTTTCTGGTTTATACTGGAACAAAAGGCATAAATCTTTTTTGAAAAATAAGGAATCGAAGTTTCTCCTGTAAAAAACATGCATTTGTCTTAATACTTCTAAACTTCACTTTCACTGAACTGAGAACATTTACTAAGCCTAGTACTAAACAAAATTGGGGTTAGAAGTTGGAAAGGCACAAACGCTTTGCTTTGTTTTCCAATCTGCTAAGAAAGATCACACGGAAGAAGATAACGACTACTAATCCTGAGTCCCTCATTGCTTAGGGCCAGGGTTTGGGGGTGGGATGGCAGGGGTAGGGGAACGGTTGGGCTGGCGGAGCTTAAAGGGCTTTGCCAACCTAAACGATTCTGTGATTCTATGATTCTAGCACAGTTATAGATGTAAATTTTCATGGGTATTTTGGCACCAAGAGATGCAAACTAGAATATGCAAATGTACTCAATTTATGTCACTAATTACTTACATTTCTTTGAAAACCTGTTCTCTGTGATCAAGTAACATTTCATTTGCTGTGTTCCTTACCATACCCTTATTTCCTTATTCAACGTTTAACATTTCCTTATCAAATAACTCTGTACTAAATACAAACATACTGTGAAATAGAATTAAAATCAGTGACTTAAATCAAGGCTTACTACGTGATGGTTAAAATCAATTCACAAAATGTAGGCTTTCATCCACAACTCAAAATTAATTTCCCATTTGAATGAGAATCCTAAAATAAATCACATGAATGTCAGTATTTGAAGTTTTCCTGGTAAGGTCTCAAAATTTATGGTTTGGAACTTAATATGATTTCCCCCTTTTCCAAGCTCACTTTGCTGGTGCTTTGAAATCATCTCTCTCTATAAAAGGAGGCACTTCATTCAGTTCAATCTCCATGTCCGGGCTGGACTTCATTGCAGAAACAACCATGGCATCACGGAGTTTATTGCCTTGATCTAAAAGAGCTGAGAAATAAGCAGAACTATTAAAACTCAGCATTCAAATGCAATTTAAAAGCAATGTGTAAACACAGTAAATGTGCCAGCTACAGTCAAGAAACTTCTGTTTTCTGCTGTTATAAAGAGATCTTGACATACTGAAGATTAAGTGCATACTATACACTGTAAACCAGACAGCACAGCTGGAGTGAGAGTAATCCTCCAGCAGTCTCATACTCAGAGCTGTACAAATATCTGCACATATCGAGTCAGGGATTAGAGGGGCATCATTAAGATACAGCAGCAAGATTAATTTATGGAAGAGTAGCTTGTCACCGTCGCATGTCTCAACAGCAGCTTTATTGTAGGTCTTCTCTGTAAACATAAAATAATAACTCAAAGGACAACACATCTGGAAGCGTGTCCTACTTTGATGCTAATTTGAATCCAGCCCAGCTGGCCTGTGATCTGAAAGGGATGGTAACAGGCAGGTGATGGAAAAGAAATAATTTTCCATCGGAAAATGCCAATGACATAGAAACCCTCCCGAGACCTATCTGAATGCGAGTGGCACCTTTGACAGGACATCTCAGAAGACACGTCAATGATTAAAGAGCCTGCAAAGCTGAGATGCTTTTTCTTTTACCCTTCCCAGTCAGAGCTCAGGCATTTTTTAGCCTGGAAAAAAAAGAGGCTGAGGGGAGCCCTCATCGCTGCCTACAACTGCCTGAGAGGAGGGGGGCGCCGGGGGGGTCGGGCTCTGCTCCCAGGGAAGGGGCACGGGGACGAAAAAAAGGGGATTTAACAGCCGGGCAGAGGCGGTGCTGAGGGCCAGGGTTTGGGGGTGGGATGGCAGGGGTAGGGGAACGGTTGGGCTCGATGATCCTAAAGGTCTGTTCCAACCTCAATGATTCTATGATTCTATACTATTCATGTTTTGCTTGATCTGGATACTGAAGCCACCTTCCAACAAGACTAAATCAGTCGTTTTTAAGTAAAGACCGTTTTGTCATAATTTTCTCTTTGAAATAATATAGCAAGAGCATGTGAAGTACCCCTTCTCCTTAAGTCTTTATCTCTAGATAGGCACCTGAAATATTATCAAGAGCTATTTGCTGTGAAACCTAAAAGATGATGCCAATTGTATACAAACCTGAAAGCAGGTCTTTCGTAGCTGGGTTATGCAAAGAGAGCACCCGCGTGTTTGCTCTAGCAGGTGCTTCAGGATCAGTGCTGGCGGGAAACGACACTTGCTGATTTGAAGGATTCACTTTCAAATGCTCATCTGGTAAAATCAGACGGCGATGAGAAGCAGAAGTGTCCTTTATGTTTTCAGAGTTCTCTTGAAAGAGCAAATGGTCCTTTCCTCTATTGAAAAATGAAGCATTATTTCAGTAACGACTAAAGTGGATCGGTAAAGGGATTCAAACCTCTTCAAATTCTCCCTAGCACCGCAGCTGCCCCCCTTCAGGACCTGCTCCAAAAAGAAACATGACATGTTATTTTAATGACTCCTTATCTTCCACTCGTACCATCAGAGACCGAAGTTGTAAATAAAAAATTTGTGGCACCTCTTGTGTCAGCTAGCATAGCTTGAACTAAGCCAACGCAGAATGCAAATTTATATCAGATGAAAAACTGTCCCTGTAAGCTCCAAAATGCTGAATGTTCTGGATTTCATATAAACGGCACATTCAAATAGATGAAGTGTTCCATAACTCAGAAGAGTATAGCCACTACTTAAAAAAAAGTGTGAACCGCAAAATAAACCAGATTTGGGGATAATAAACCAGTCATGGGGAAAAAAAAAGATACCTGGGAGTTGTGGCTCTGTTATTGTTAACGGACTCTTGGTCAGCAATTGTCACCCGTGTTTGCCTGGACTGCTGAGATGGAGCAAGAAACTGGGGCTTGCTACTTCCCTGAGCAGGAGGGGTATCTAAGCTTGCATCTGTGGTTGGGATAGAGCTGCTGGTGTCATACGACTCTGGCAGAGGTTCTAGAACTAGTGAGACCTGAAAGACAGAAAGTTAAAATAGTATTTTATCCTTTTCTTAATTAAGTGCAACGCACACTATTCAATTTTACATTTCACGCTATGGAAAACTGTTGCTTTTATATACAAAGTAATATTTATATCATCCAGTTATGTGACATCATAAAACTCAGACATATTTCAAAGACTTATTTCACATTCCATGTTTTCAGATCACGGGCAACTATCTTCCAGCATTAACTGTCCAGAGCCAGGGCTGCAAAACAGACCACCACCTTCTCAACCCTGGATTTCAAAATCTTCTACAATTTCAGCCCGCTGAGGCTGTGGAGAAGTGTTAGAACTGAGTATCTGCTTTTAAATTCACTCTTAAGACTTACTTCTCAGCGTAGAGACTACAAATTTTCTTTCTCAAGCTTGAACTACCAATGCCACACATCCTTCTGAACAAAACAGAGTCAACACCATCCGTCTTCATTTTTTATTTGCTACCTTAGTTCACGAATGCCTTGGATGGAGACCAGATCTGCAGTGTAGATGGCACAGCTTGACCCTGGCACCTGATTACACTGGCGTTACAGCAATATAATTTATAATAAAGAGCAAAGACGAAAGGACTACCTGCAGCTCTCCTAGTTTATCAGATGCTGGTGAAACTATGGTGAAAAACCCACTGATCGGACGGCTGGGAGACAGCTGGGACAGTCCGGTGATTTGCACTCTGCCGATTGGAAGATGGTCAACTTTGGTCATTACCTCCAGGACAAGTGCACCCATATCTGCAATAATAAAGAACAGCTTCAATTCAGTCTCACCCAACACGGTCACAATTAAACACAATTAAAACTCTTCTGTTCCAGTGACAGGGATGCTAGAGCTTAACATAAGATCATATAATGAAATTATGATAATGAGGCAGCAGGTAAAGAAGTGTTATACTGACGCTGAATTATGGTGAATAAGTATAGGTTACCACAAAAGGACTACTCATGGTAGGACAAGGGGTAATGGTTTTAAACTGAAAGATTAGGTTAGATATTAAGAAAGAAATTCTTTATGCTGAGGGTGGTGAAGCACTGGAACGGGTTGCCCAGAGAGGTGGTGGATGACCCATCCCCAGACACATCCCAGGTCAGGTTGGACGGGGCTGTGAGCAACCTGACTGGGTTGGAGATGTCCCTGCCCATGGCAGGGGGGTTGGACTTGGATGAGCTTAAAAGGTCCCTTCCAACCAAAACCATTCTATGAGGCACAAGAGCAGGCACAAGTTTTACTGACGGACTCTAGACATCAGCTTACATTAATTTCCTGCAGCTCTTTCAGCGAGGCACAAGAGCAGGCACAGGTTTTACAGACAGACTCTATCAGCTTACATTAATTTCCTGCAGCTCTTTCAGTAAATTAAGTCCCTCAATATCATTACAAGCTCATCTGAGTATCTTTTAATTCTTCACGCCCTTAGAACACGGAAAGGCGTCTTTAATGCGTAACACTAAAAGCCATCTCATTTCAAAACTGCAGGGACTACGGGAGACCTCAGTAGTTCACAGACCCGAGCGCTGAACCTGACTACTAGAGAGACAGATGTCAGCAAACCCAGGCTGAGATTAAAAGCCTCCCGAACGGGGAAAACGACCTAAAAAGCCAGAAGTGAAAACAGGACTGGGGTTAACTTGGTGGGTAAATAACTCCTCGGCCTCCCCGCAGCTCCGGCCCTACCTGTCAGGTAGGCAGCGAACTGCCTGGGCCCACAGCGGACGGCGTAGCGGGCGGTGGTTTTTCCCGCCGGTTGCCCGGGCCGGGAGGCGGGCTGGAAGACGGTGCCGTCGGAGGTCTCCCCCCACCACCTCAGGCGGACGAGGGCAGCGGCGGGGGGGGGGGGGGGGGGG
>NW_009260789.1:70920-84686 GCF_000687185.1 Egretta garzetta
GCCATGGTGGGTCTCCCTGGAGGGTGACACGATGCAAGACGCCAGCAAACCCCCGGGATGGGTGCTGGATTGCTTATCCCGGGAGAGCAGCATCCGGACCGGGCTTCTCCAGCCGCCTCTCCCTGGCAAGGAGGCAGGCAGAGGTGTTACCGCACAAAGAGTATCCTCGGTGCTGGGGGAAGGGGGCTGGTGCTGGGATTGCTCTTCAGCAGCCCTTTTCCCTGAGTTCTTTTACCATCTTGTTTGATGGGAGGGTCCAATGCATCGTGATTTATCTAGGTGGCACCTCAAAAGTCAGTGAAAGCATGGCTGGGGGGGAGAGAGGTGTATTTGAAGAGCTTTAGATTAGATATTAGGAAAAAATTCTTCACTGAAAGAGTTATCAGGCACTGGAAGGGGCTGCCCAAGGAAGGGGTTGAGTCCCCATCCCTGGAGGGATTTAAAAGCCGGGCAGCCGAGGTGCTTAGGGACCTGGTTTAGTAGTGGTACGGGTATGGTTGGACTCAATCTTAAAGGTCTTTTCCAACCAAATGATTCTGTGAAGTGTTACTTCTCAGCAGCAGACACATGCGTGAAGCTGTACAGTAGGTGAGCTCTGCCAAGTGACTTAAGTCCCTGCTTCAGATGGTGGAAAATCTGGGATGGTCTGGTACAGATGTCAAATCTTTGAAGCAGGAGCGAGAACACGTTTTGGAAGCTGTGAGAGAAGATTGACCAGTGTCTAGCTGTGTGGATGGCAACTAAAAAGGTCTGACTGGACAAGAACAACCTCGGCAAACGCTTTATTCTCTCGCGATGAGTCAGAGGGAGAAAATGGGTTGCAAATGAGGTGGCTTTGAAGGGAATGTAGTAATTTCATCTCCAGAGGTGTGAGGGAGAAGCTTGTTTCCAAGCAGGTACCTGGTTATGGTTAAAGGAGAGCACGATGATCTTGCAGCAGGGTTGTGGCCAGATTGTAAAGGGAGGAGAGTTAGAGCTGCGGAGTGAAGTGAAGGAAGCTGGCAGTAATCATGGGGATTTGAGCTCAGGAGATGTGTGGTCTCAGGATGCTGAACAGAACACTCTGGCAGCACTGTGCAAAAGTGCGGATTTAAACAGGATGGCAGAAACATGGAGATTTAATAAAATCGTGAGAAAAGGCGTTTTCAGGGCTGTATGATTTTCCATACGTAGGTGGTTGTTAAAAGTACGAAATCTGAGGTCTGGATTGGGACAAAGACCAGGGGTTGATCCTCGGGAGGAACGCCAGCCTCTGTGAGGTCCAGGTGCGCGCCGCACGATTCCTGCACGATACGAAGTGCTCTATTTGGAGGATAAAAATATCCTACAATTCCTACAGGAAATCTCCTTTGCCTTGATGCATGAAATCAGATAACTAAAAGAAATAATGAAAAAGCCAGCTAGTCCACTGTGACTGAAATAAACTGTTCAGGTATTTGTGGATGGGAGAGGACTATTTCTCTTCTCCTTTAAAGCATAGATTTAAAACATTTATTTCACATCTTATTCTGTATATTTGGATGGATATAATATGATTGATGTAGTTAGTATATGAACTGATACTAACAAATCTTCATCAACTACTTATTTCTTTTAATATGAATTATTTTAAAGCTAAGCTTCATCTAGGTGTTTAATGGCATGGCTTTGAGGCTAAGCAAAGGAGTTGTATCCAAGGATTAATTTGTACTGTTAGTATAGAAACAGGCATAAAACTTAGAAAGAAGCAGTTTTGATTGACTTTCAGAGGGGATTGCTCTCTCTCAGGATTGCTGTCTGCTCTTCTCTATCTCAGTTATCTGAAATTGAGAGCTGGGACTCGTGGGCTCTGTTTCCTGACGTTGTGTTGAACCGTGGGGTTACGAACGAGTCGCTAAGCCTCTATTTCACCCGTTTGTGTTGCGGAGTCTTGTATTTCGCAGGAGTGTGCCGAGTGGTTACGTGGTACATACAAGGCTAGATTTAACATTAAATACGTTATTTAATTATGCTGGCTCTGTTTGGAACAGAGTTAGCCAAGCAAACCCTTCTGCTGTACAGAGTCTGCCAGACACACAGTTTTTCTGTTTTTATTTCTTCCTCTTGTTTTATCCTGTTTAACTGAAGAGTCTCATCCCTTCCGGTTATTTTGTGTAATTTTGAATGGACTTTATACTGGTTTCATGCATGGTAAAGTTTGTCAGCACCCCGTCTAATTCTTTCCCTCCAGCTGTGCATACACCGATGGACCTACGAACAAACACCGTGACGCGTTGCTTGTTCGGTTAGGTATTCCTACTTTAATAATAAACACAAAAACTTCCAACATCGGTGTTAAGGTGGCCTTAAACAGGAGGAAAACCAGTTTGGAGTTTGTCTTGCTGCTGGTGTCAACTTCTGTCACGTAGCTCCTCAAGGCAGGTGTCTCCGTGTTAAATAAAAAGTCAAAAATTAATTTCCTGCAACATAGGGTTATCCGTGCTCTGCTGCGAGACCTCGGAGCTGGTAAGCTCAAGTAAGCTGATGTGATTTTCCTGTGCCTCTAATTATCTGTGTTCTTGCAAAACGGTGCCATGCTGCAGGATGTATTTTCCACGTCAGTGTTGTCGTCTTTGAAAACCCATCCTCGTGATAATTTTTATTAGAAAAATAGACAAAAGTAAAGGCTATTAAGTTACTAACTTAATGAGGTGCTGACAAACCCCCTGTGATATTTGTTGCTTCACTTACTCATTGCAGGTAAACAAACAAATTACAATTGAGCATTTCCAGGGATTTTTAAATGGATTTTATGATGTACGCCCATGGGGTATTTTTGCAGTTCAGTAATATTCATGCTCATGCGGTGCTTGTTAGCATACAGTAATTTATATAATGCTTCCTGTCTTGCTGATCTTGGAGGGTTTTTGAACATTCTCTGTTAGGGAAATGGTTGTGAAGGGAAGTTTGTTTTCTGTTCTATAATGCTATAAACCTCTCTTTTTTTTTTTTTTTTTTTTTTTTCTTCCCCCCCCTTTCAAATACTTTGTGAAAGCACTGATACAAAATCCAGTGCTGCAGTTAAGGATCCAGAATTCCCCCGTCCTTCCCCTCCGAAGCAGCAGGGAATAGTTCATAAGCGCGTTGCAGTTGCACGGTGCAGTTGTATTTTTGGTTTACTGCTCTGACATCGAGTAAATCCCTTTACGGGTGATGTTCCCGTTGTGTGAGGCGCCGCACGTCTGACACAAGAACGGCATCGTCCGGAGATGCTTGTGACGTAAGCGTAAGAAGAAGACAAGAAGTGGAATACGGAGATGGCGAAGTACAAGTAACGATGAGGTGAACCTCTCGTGCTGTAGCTGCTTTTATGGCGTTGTTGCAAAGGAAGGCTGGAAGGCAGATCTGGCAGGATGGCAAGGTGGCTTTTTAAATAGGGTGTTGCATCGGAGCGGTCCAGCATTGATCTGAAGATGGAGTGTGGGTAATGGATGCTTGGGGCTTGGTGGTGCAGCAAGGCACTGTCACTCAAATATTCAGTCAATGCCTTCAAATGCCAGAACTGCCTGGAATTAAATTTGTCAACCTGTTTGTGCGGCTGTATCATTTACTTGTCTCTGATTGCTGATGAAGCTCACAAGGAGATAAGGGTGGCTGGATGTCAGCATCATCTAGACCTTTGCTTCTGAGCCTGCTCAGTCCGTAGACTCAATACTTTGTTCCTTTAACCTTTTCTTCTTCCCCCGACATCTCTGATCTCTCCTCATCTTAAGCTGTGTTTTCATTTTTGGACAGCAGTGCCCAAAACCAGATGTGGAACTTCAACAGAGGCTTTCACACACCTGTGAACTGGAAAGATTATTTCATCTACATCTGTGGATGATAACTTCATTCATCCATCTCAGCAGAACTGGTTTTTTGGGGGTTGGTTTGGGGTTTTTTTGGTGGTGGAATGACTGAGGTTGTGGGCTACAGTTCTGCCATGTGGCTGCTTGCATCTTATCTGCATTCATGTAAATTATTTCCACCTGGGCTTAACTCAGGTTTAGCAAAATTTAGCCTTAGCTGGATGCAGTTCAATACAAACAAGTGCAAGATTCCATAGTCAGGCCACCGGAAGAGAGTGTGATTAATTATACAGAGAAAAATCAGTGTGACTTATGGTGCTGGCAAATGTGCAAGGCTATACTGAAATAGTACTTTAGAGCCCAAACTTGTACGGGGAACAAAAATAATTCAACTTGGAGAAACATTTGTTTGCTGTGTTAAGTATCTTGTGTTTATAAAGCTGTTTCATTTCTGCTCTTTGAATTGCTTGAATTGGAAGCGAGGCCATTAAAATGGGCTTAAACTTAATATCCAGCAGTGCTGGCAAGCTGATTTTTCCAAGGCTAAATGCTTTGCTTCATACGCACCGATCCCCTGCCTCGCGTGTTGGCTACTCTCTTTTTTAATTCTTTCTTTTTTTATCAACCAGGCAGGCCATGTTAATGTGACTGTGTGGTGTGGTTGAAAGCAGATCATAAGAAGCAGAGGGTGGAGCAAGTGATATTGCTGTAGGAAAATAGAGAAATAATTTACTGCAGTGCTGAGACTTCTCAGGCTTCAGTCATCCCTGAGTGGAAAGGCAAGTTACGGGGTAGGATGCTTGCTTCAAAACATCGCTTTCAAGCTTACTCTGAGATTATTCATTTTGCAAAGAAGCTTTTGCCATTTATACTGAGGACTGCGTAACCAAAATAAAGTCTTACATCTTTTTGGTCATACGCTGTTAAAAGGTTAATCCATGTTTCAGTAGTTTGTGATAAAATCTCACCTATTACTGCATTGAAATAGGTGAAAACAGACTTCTTTGGTTTGGGGATTTTTTTTTTACTCTTTTTTTGCTGTTTTCCAGCACAGTCCCTTCCTTATGTCTCTTTACCAGGGAGTCTCATTCGAGAAGTCAAAGTGGCCGAAGCAAGTAGCTGGGCTGTGCTCGTGGGACTGTCAGACGGGGCCGAGCGCTCCGCTCGTCGCTCTGAATCTCGGCTCTGCTTGCAGCTGCGGATTTCCACGCTTCCAGCTGTATATCAAAGTAATGACACGTGTGAAAATGCAAACTGTAGGGATGTCGAATCCTTGATTGGGTGGAACGCGGATATTAATATTTAAGTAAAACCACTGAATAGTTAGAATGGCTGCTGCAACACAGCTTTTGCGGTAGCGCAAGACGTACGCTTCGAATTCCGTCGCGTTTCGCAGCACATCCCATTGATTTCTGCTACCTTGCTTCCTCTAAATTACAGCAGACATGCACGTGTGCGTGCACCGTTCCAGCAATGCGCGCCTTTCCTAGCGTAGCGTTCTCCTGCCGGTGTTTGAGGCAGACGGTGCCTCTCCTCGCCTCGAGCAGTACGTGCAAATCACACCGCTGAGAGGAACTTGAAGTCCCTTCTTCAATGTCCATTTATTTTAAGGAGCAATATGTCTGAGGTTGTGTTTGAAATTCCCTGCGTATTAAAAGCGATTCGTTCGAATCGCTCGGTTGAAATGGAAATCAAATCAAACTTCATGGTCAGAGTTCTTTGTAACAGCTGATGCGCATGCTGTCTTGTTTTGGCTTAGGTTTTTCACTACTTTGCTTACAGAACTGAACTGAGGATCCAGATGGGATTTGGAAATTAAGAAGAATTTGCTGTTTTTTTCCAATAAAAATAATGTATGATCTCCTAGGTCTTTTAATTATCTGGAAGGCCTTGATTGGATCTGATCTGTGTAATTCAATCATGACAATTGCAACTAATTTCTTCCTTTTAACAATTCCCCCCCCCCAACATTTTGTGTTTTCAGTATCTTTAAGGCAGAGCTTAAAATACCGCCCTTGTCAATTTTTAGAATTTTTGAATACAACTTGTCAACCGTGGCAGTTCTTACGTATAAATTGTGTTTGATTTGGTCAGGTTCAAGTGTGGTGCAAGAATTAAGTATCTTGATGGATGCACGTGATGGCTTTTAATTGCGTTAGTAGTTTTAAATATGGACTCTCGGTCAGAAAAAAAAAGGGCATTTCTAAAAATACTTCTCCCTGCTTGGTACAACCTTTTGTTTGTTTGTTTGTTTTCTTTTTAGGAAAATACCTGAAAGAAAACCCCTTTAAAAATTGGTGAGAGATTTGTTGAGCCGCGTGGGCTTCTGTTGCTCCGGGATCACTTGCAGTGTGTGCGCGTTTTCAGTACGTGATGAAGAGGACAAACTGCACAATAGGATCAAACTAGCTGTAGAGGGTGCCCGGAATTTGTTTTGTGATTCCAGTTTAATATGCTGGCTGGCTGGCTTGGAGTTTAAGGATTATTCTAGAAAAGTTTATTATGTTGGATCCGTTTCTGTTTTGGTCTGCCGGATACTTTAAAAAGCAGTAATTAGTTCTGTCAGTTTAAATATTTGGTCAGCAAAATACTGCTTCAGCATAGGAAGGTGCAAAATCACAGCTGCTGTTTATTGGGCTGGCTGCTAATTTTGAATGTGTGTTGATGTATTGCTAAAATAAGAAGCTCTGGGAAAAATAACAAATCAAAGATACTAATTCTTTTCTTCAGAGAGATATTTCTCTAAAATCAGCCACTGCCCAGCTTCCTGCAGTCACCAGGTGTTTTGTGGAAAACTGCAGTGTGTATTCTGACCTTTTCAGGGTTCACTATTAAATCGGAAGTCACTTAGGTTTTCCTAAGCGTTGTATGGAGGCTACTGTCTTCATCTTCTCCATTGCCCTGTGTTTGGGTGGCCCCGCGGTTAGCCAGGTGGGGAACAGATCCGGCTGAAAGATCTGGGAAAGATCAGAGCAGTTGTGGATACCCCATCCCTGCAAGTGTTCGAGGTCAGGTTGGACGGGACTGTGAGCAACCTGAGCCAGTTGGAGATGTCCCTGCTTATGGCAGGGAGGTTGGACTGGATGAGCTTTAACGGTCCCTAAAACCCAAACCATTCTATGAAAACCATTTTGTTTTCAGCTAGATCTGTTTACAGGGGATGGTTAAATCCGGAGGAATGGGGGAGGAAGGAGATGTCATCTTCACTAGCCTCACGGGTTTATTCTGCGTGGCTGTATCAGTGCTCTCAGTGACTGGAGGGTCACCTTTTCTGTTTGCTACCAGTTCCAGGAGAAAGAGCTCCCTCAGGTCAACCTAAGAAGCTTGAAACTGATACCAAGTTCTCCAGGTTTTCTGATCTGATCCAGTTATCCTCATGAAGCTAATCTGGTTGAGAAAACGAGCTAAAAATCCCCTTCAATCTGAGTGGTTGCAATGAAGTTAATTTAGCTTACCCCTCTACTCCTCTGCCATCCCACTCCACGTCAGTCCTGGTGTTGTGTTTAACCAGATCGGGCTCTGTAAAGCTTCTTGCTATACGCCCCGTTTTCTAGTCTTAATTATTTCTGTACTTCTCCAAATCCTCTTAAGTTATATCCATAAATTATTGATGCAGCTGCAGGTACAGTGTTCCAGACACAGTGGCACCAGTGCCTTGTGCAGTAGTAGTACAGACTGCTCCAAGCTGAGATTTTCCTTCGATGCCTGAGAATCGTGGCACAACGGGAGTCACCGTGCTCTCGCTTCAGTGGATGCAGTCAGCTGATGAAACACCGGCTCTCCGGAGGCCGTGCATCATGGGACTGTGCACCCCGTCCTGGTAACACGATTTCTTGCCTTGTCCTTGAGTACATGACTTGACTTGGTTGGTTCTGAGATTGGTTCTTCCTCTGTCAGAAAGGGAATAATGCCAAGTACCTCTAGACCTGCTCTTGCCCACGCAGAATTAATGAACATTTTCTGTGCGGCTTGGCTGTCTGTAGCTGATTTTGGTTAGTGCTGTGCTTAATATTCCCTTTGGCAGTCTTGAACGCTTAAAAATCTGCACTTACTGGTAGAAACTGTGACATGGGTTTTGCTATTTGTGACAGATCCTGAGCGCAGGGTCATCAGCGACAGCTCAAGCTATTTCACGTTGCTGCAGCTTGGGCTTGTAGCATCGGTGCGCAACTGCGAGAAGTTGGTTTCTTGCTTTTTGTTGTGATTAATTTTGATGCTAAATATCCCAAACGTGTGCCACTGATGATTCATGTGATTTCATACCTCTCCTACGCGATAGGGGTTTCATGTCCTTGCACTAGTCAAGAGGCTGCTGCGTTCCCTTGCCTTCTGTAATACTGGCTTGTCCGCGCCGTAACCCCGCTTTCACAAAAGTGGATTAATTTGTCACACAGCCAAAACTCATCATCCGGCATGATACAATTAATCAGCAACTTGCTCCAGGATTTCCCTGTGCTCTGCCTCCCTTACGGGTAAGAGAATCCACTTGCAAACTTTCTGGCCTCACATTAAAGGGGAGGCTACCAGGGAGTTCCTGCTGTATCCGACTTGTGGATTATGTTGGAAGGAGTGTAGCCAGGCGGATGAGGGTATTTGCTAATCACCTGGAATTATTCAGGACAATCAAACCTAAACCCAGCTGTAACATGCTGTGGAAAAGTCTGCCGGCGTTGAAATGCTGCAGTTTAACAGGGTGATGAAATTTGCTGTTGCTAACTGCACATCCTACCTAGTCAAAAACCGGAGAAGGGAAATCATCCAAGCTGTGGGCAGTTCTTTCCATCTCCAGAAAGAACCAGAAATTATATGGAAAGCGAGCGTGATCAGGGCTAGGATGGCTTCCAGGCAAGGAGACAGTCAATAGAGTAGGACTCTTGGCTTGAAAAATATATGGCCCGGCCAAGGGAAATACGATAGGGTTTTATACGGTCATGAATACTGTAAAGAACAGGCAACCGTTACCATCGTGTGGGCTTAAAAGCAAACAGCAGTACTCCTTTTTGCTCAAAGCCTAATTAAATCGTGGCACCGCCGTCACAGACGTCGTGGAAGTAGCTCTGGCTGGAAGTGACTTGTATTTTATGTGACGAGCGAATGGAAACTGTCCTCCCTTAATACAACACGGTGCTGAGGGTGCAGCCGCTGGGGATCCCCGTCCTACTTATAGTGAGAATTTGGAGGTCTTACCCTATTCCCTGCTTAACCCTTTCCAGAGCACTTGCTGTGCTGGCATCTCTTGGTGACACGTTGCAGAGCTGGATGGACCTTTGATGGCTCTCGTCATACCGATTCTTGTGGTCCTAGAAGATAAACCAATTGTAAGTTGGGTAGCTTGAAGCTCTTCTCAATAATACCAGTTTGCTGTATTTCATACCAAATTCTCGCTTCTGAAATTCAGCATTAGTTGTTTTTTTGAATCTTAACCCACGCTGGGAGTTTTTTGTGTTTATGTTTTTCCTAGCAGGATGTTATATCGGTGTCGCGGCACATGCTGTCTCCTTTCCTTGGATACTTGGACCGCTGTGCAGGTGTGCCCAGTTCTTCCCAATATTATGACAACTTGTCATCTTGATATTATATCACTCTGTTCCTCCCGATCTACTGCATTCTTTGAAAGGCAAAGGTTTGAATGTGATGTTTTTTCTTTACTCTGAGAATGTGATTAATCGGAGGCAGCAAAAGAGATTCATATTTTCTGGACTTACGTAGGTGTGTGACATCTCATTTTATTTAATTGAAATTTGACAAGAGCAATACTGAAGTCTGGAAACCCACAGAAGTGAATTTAGACCCTTCAGGGGGTGGTTGTCTTATGTTTCATATTCTAGAAATATCAGGGGAAACGGGAGTTTTATTTCCCCAAAATTGAAAAGCTGCTTTGTCCGCTCCTTTCTATTTCTTTAGGAAGCCAAGAATTCAGGAGAAACTTCCTTCGACAGAGATATTTCTTCTGTGAAGGTCTTTCACCCCCCACGCCCATGCTCGATTTTAATATTCGGTGCTGATTGCCTCCGCCAGAAGAGTTGAAGTGCAAAAAGCCCGTTAAAATGGTGCACGTTACTCATCCTGTATACTGGGCTCGAATCTAGCCTAATTATGTCACTGCCAAAATTAAGCACTACTCTTTTAGCCTTACCGAGTGAATATCAGGCTGAGAAACAGATTTGTGCATCAACTGAGTCATCAGGAAAATTCTGATTGCGGAGCCTTTTGTTAGTAATGGGGATTACAAGGAGAGGGCACAGCTGCACCTTTTGATGGAAGCAAAAAATAAATTGGTTTGTCAACTGGGCACCTTTGAGAGTCCTGGTTTTATACGATGTCCACAGAACACATCTGCATTCACCCAGTAATTTAGGGGAATTGCTTTTCCGAAGGTGCTGGATAGGACCTGGCTTTAGTACTACAGGAGCAGCTAATATAAGGCGTAATTTGTCGCAGCGTTTTGCCATGTCCCTGTCAACAAACTGCGGCAGAAATTAGCCTAATTATAAAGAGGAAATGAGTCTCGCTGCTTATGGGGAGTAATGACTGTGATTCACCTTTTGGAAATGTGTTACTGGGAAAACCGGGCTTTGCTTTATGGCTTCTGTTCAGGTATTATTCCCTGAGCGTGCGGAGCGCTGGCAGGAAGATGCCAGCTTATACAAAAAGAGGAAACCTCTCCAGGTAGCAGTAATGACTAGAGATGAAGCAGTCCACAGCAAGCACCGATGCCCTAATCGTTCATCACACCGAGTCCTCTTTTAACACAGTAGTTTTGGTCCATCTCCAAAGCACTTTCTCTTCCCCTGGTGTCCACCGTTACGATTTTCTTGCCTGTGCAGTGCTCGTTCATCAGCATTTGGTGAACGATGTGACAGAAAAAGAAATCTTGCTTCTGGGCATTAGCTCCCTGGTTTGTGATGGGTAGAATTGAGCATCCAGAAATCTCCAGTGATTGGGATGCGTTTGGCCAGATTTTACCTTCTTGGGGTAATTTTTTTGTTTGTTTTGTTTTTAATGACAGTAAAGCAGTGTTTCTGTATGGGTAGGTTATGATTCCTAAGGGAATTACAGCAACCTGGGAATAAGCGTAAAGCCTGGAGCAAACTGGAGCCTGAAAACCTGTTCTCGCGTGGCATCTGTGTTATGCAGTCTTGTTGTTACAATCCTTAATTTAAAATAGAGCTTTCATAGAATCATAGAATTGTTCAGGTTGGCAAAGCCCTTGAAGCTCCCCCAGCCCAACCCTTCCCCTACCCCTGCCATCCCACCCCCAAACCCTGGCCCTCAGCACCGCCTCTGCCCGGCTGTTAAATCCCCCCAGGGCTGGGGACTCGACCCCTTCCCTGGGCAGCCCCTTCCAGCCCCTGACAGCCCTTTTGATTAAAGACCCTACCTACCTTTTAAAGACAGACCCTACCTACCTTTTAAAGACCCTACCTTTTTTTTCTTTAATAACTAGCCTTTTGGACTCACTACCTTTTCCTTGCATTACTGGGCTTGGTAGCATCCTTCCTAACAAAATGTTTTTATTTTAGGATATTTTCAGAGTCACAGACCTGTGTAGCTCTAAGGACATGAAGGAAGGCAGCTTGAGGAGTGTTTATTGGTCTTTATTGTGATAATGTTCTCGTGGTCCTTGTACGTAACTGAGGCAGGATAGATAGGGAAGCATATACCAAATTAATTTGGTCTTGTTCTTTTCCTTCGCGGTCCTGATGTTGCCCTACACAAGTAGTTAAATACTAGATCTGTTTACAAATACGTTAAAGTTTTAACCCTTGCAATAAATTCCAGGGAACTTGAGCTGTAATTAAAACTTGCTGCTGTTAACTTAAACCCACTGCTCCCAACAGTGTTTCTAAGTTTCTTGTATATACCACACCATTCAATTCTCTCCACAGTTTTTCTACCGGCCGCTCAGCCATCAGGACAGGTTGACTTTCTGTTTGAATGCTATTTCTTCCAAAAATCAGAGGAGATTTCTAGGAAAGCTGTAATCTCATGACAAGTAGTACATTGGTAAATTAGTAGTAACGTCCAGGAAATAGCTGGCACTCTGCTCTTCAATGCCATGGTGCCAAGGTGACTTCTGAGAGGGACATATTCTTTTTTTTAATTATGATTCATGGGCTGAGTCATAAATTTAGGATGGCTTCCTGTGTCCCAGGCACTGGAACCAGTCACGACAGCATCAGGCTTGCTTTAAGGCTAGAACCAAGACCATTAAATACAAAGGTATTTAATGACGTTTGACTTTTGAAGCACCTAATCTCTGGGCTATTGCAAATTGGGAGATTGTACTGGGCCAGCATCACTGTGTGCCCTGTTCGTTTTCTTTTCCCATGGCTTAGGTCTGTGTAGTCTCAACCACCATCATTCAGTCTTCCCTGGTATTGCTTTACAAGGAAAATATTCTTCTTTTTGTGTCTCCACTGGTTTTCCTGTGCATCTTTGTGATCTCAATAGGAGCAACAACTGGGGGGAAGGAGGATTTCCTTACTGACCATAAAATTGCTGATATTGTAGTTGTATGGGAATTTCACCGATGCGTCATTTGCTTCCAGTCCTAAACTGTTGTGTACCACCAGTGTGTTCTCTTCAATGCATGTCATCACAAATGCCTTTATGCCAATTTAAATGAAAGATTTTAAAAATACATCTTGCTGATTATTTTTTTTTCTTTTGTCTTGCAGCCCCGGACGAAAGCGTGATTTTTCACCAGTGCTTTGGAGCCAGTACTTTGAATCTATGGAGGATGTTGTGGTAGAAAACGAAACTGGCAAGGATATATCCTTTTTCTTCTACTTGGAATTCTCAGTGGCTGGGGCGTGATCATCTTTTAAGTTTATCATGGAGTTTATCGAGGTTCTCTTCATCTTTTTCATGGATTTCTTCTCATCTTCCATTTTTTCATTTGTAGGGATCAGTATCAGTAACTAGAGCTATCCCTTCTAAGGTGACGGTTAAGATCCCTTCTAAGGTGACGGTTAAGATGTACTAGCAAGGTCAGTTCCTGGCGTTGCTTCTTTAGTAATCATTAATTTTAAAAAGTGTTTCTGATGGTTCAATAACATATTTTGCAGGGAAATACTCACCAGTTCCCATAGTTTAAACCATATCATGATCAAAGCTGTTCATTGATTTTTATTAACAACAGGTAGTTGACTGGCAATCAGTGAATGGTGTGCTCAGAATCAGCATCAGCAGCACAACAGATAAACCTCACCACCTAAATGTTAATAAATGCCTGCAAATTTCTAAAAGCCTTGCTGCAAGTAACCCCAGGAAGCTCTGTACACACACAGACAGACACACGTGCGCAGTCGTATGCACCCCCAAGGAGCATGGGTTACAAGCGCACACGGTCTCTTCTGGGACTGCAGGATCCCCTACTTGTGCCCATCTCCCGTGGGAGGTGTGGATGCTACCCATGCTGCTCCTGCTAATGCAGATGACACCAAGAAAGCACCGTGAGGTCACACATGAGGTGTGGGTCCCTACTTGTTGCACCCCAAATTGTCAGTCCGCTAGTTGGTGTGCGGGGAGGGAAGCTTCTCACTCTGGCCAAAGCGGAGGCAGTGATGCCATCAGAGAATCTTCTGGCAGTGTCAAACCAGGTTTTGACTGCCGCTGTTTCCTCTCCAGGCTCTCTGCCATCTTTGCAAATGTTCGTGTTTCTTTTATCCTTCTTTTCAAGCTGAGTCCTCTTTGCCAGCCTTCCAGTTACTGCTTAATCCAGCTGATGGCAGTCATCCTCTTTGACGTGCTCAAACTGCTGTTGTATCCAGGCCATTTGCTAACTGGGAACACACCAACAAGTACAGTGTCATAGAATCATAGAATGTTTTGGATTGGAAGGGACCTTTAGAGACCATCCAGCCCAACCCCCCTGCAGGGAGCAGGGACACCTTTAACCACATCAGGTTGCTCACAGCCCCGTCCAACCTGGCCTGGAATGGTCCCAGGGATGGG
>NW_009260789.1:84803-92229 GCF_000687185.1 Egretta garzetta
CTCTGGCCCCGCTCCAACAGGTCCATGTCCTCCTTGTGCTGAGGGCTCCAGAGCTGGACGCAGGGCTCCAGGGGAGGTCTCCCCAGAGCAGAGCAGAGGGGCAGAATCCCCTCCCTCGCCCCGCTGGCCACGCTGCTGGGGATGCAGCCCAGGGCACGGTTGGCTTCTGGGCTGCCAGCGCCCATGGCCGGCTCACAGCCAGCTTTCATCCACCAGTGCCCCCAAGTCCTTCTCAGCAGGGCTGCTCTCCATCCTTCCAGCGTGTGAAGGTGCTGGAACAAGGCTTCCCATCAGTCCTACCTCTGCCCACAGCTCTGACAAAAGCAGGTTGGAGAGGTACTTCCAGGTCTTTTAACCTAATTACAAAATGAAAACCTTTAAAAATGTTAATCTGTGTTTAAATAACACAACCTTGTAGTTTAAATAGTTGCGTAGTTTTTAAGCATGCATATTCCAGCTTGGCTACTAGGAAAACCAAACTTTCAAGCTACATCTGTCCAAATACCAATTTAGTAATTACTTCTCCAATGCTGGTAGCATGTGATGCTTTGAAATGAGAAAATTCTCCCTCCTTGTTTCTCTCAGCTTGTCGTTGTTTTGTGTTTATTAACTACATTTGCCCAATTGATCCTATGAATTCTTCATGATGTGCACCTTGTCTGCCTTTGATGTAAGGGCCGTGCACGCCCCTGAGGCTTCATAAATAATAAAATAAAAAGGTTCATGGACCTGTTTGGATAGGTGGTGTACATAAGCATCCCAAATTTGAGCAAATCTTTGTTATTTGGGATTTATTGTGTTAGCTATGACCTTTAACAGAAGCTTGAGCTCCCGTATGAAAGGCTGTGGACAGATGTGTACTGTGGAAGCAGCTGAATTCACAAACGGCGTTGGTGCCCACTGTTCTGCCCCGGGTACCTGTTGCTGTGCCATCGGGTCTCCTCATGTGAACAAACCCCAGGTGATGAAACCATTTAAGCTGACACAGCTCACTGTAACTGCAGTGGTGTAGGCAGCACCTGCGTGAACTGTTTGTGACCAGCAGATCCGAAGGGCACTGCGGTATTCAGCAGAAAAACGATGAGCAGCTTGGTCGGTAACCGCAGGTAGCACGGTTAGATTCAGGGGAATGCTTTTGTCTACCTCAAGGACAGAGAGGGAACAGCAAAAGGGGGTGAAGTGATTTGTCTGAGCTGTTGGGCACAGTTTTGGGCACCAAACACAGATCTCGCAGCTCCCGGTTCTGTGCCTTTCCTGAACTGACGTTGGTTTTAGTGATGGTTAAACTGATTTTTCAGTGTCTATGTATATACTGCAAGGGGCCTTTAGCTACCATGATGAAGCGTCTTTGCTGTGTATGTTCCAGAGAGTAATTATATTGCCCCAAGAACCTTGTTTACTGGATTACCTGACGTTTTTTTCCATGGAAATAATAGGAAAATACTCCAAAAGTACATGCTCCAAAGTGCGTGCTGATCCTGGTTTGGCTTTTCTCTTAGTTGTTCAATTCACTGTTGTGCACAGGGGGGAAAAGGGTGCGTGGATTACAGGGAGCAGGAGACCTGGGCAGCAGGAAAACAACTCTTGAAACTTAAATAGAGCAGATTAAGTTTTGTCCAGGTTATGCTTGTACATGCCCGTTGATCAGAGGCAGAAATGAGGCCTTGGGTATGTACCCAAGGGTAGAAACAAAACAGTGTGGGGTATTGCAGACACGATATATACGTTCAGCTAAGTAACTTACTTCCAACAGCTCTATGAAATGTCCTTAACTGGTCATACACTTTTCGAATTTACAAAAGCGGATTGGAGGGGCCAGTCTTACTGCTCTTACACGGTGGAGGCCATTCTGCTCTTTCCTGGGCTGTATTTACTGTAAGTAAGCTGCTGCTTTATAGAAGTGTATATGTATGCAAATAGAGCCGTCTGAGTGCGCAAGGCAGCTAACCGTTCAGCTGTGTTAAGCGCAGGAAAATGAATTCAGAAAACTGTCTTGTAGTCTCCTGGTGCACACCTGACTCAAGTCTTTAAACATTTCACCGTCAGTGTATTTATCAAACAGGCAAAGCACATGCAAAGGTTTATCGTCTACGTTTTAATTATCAGCTGTAACCAAAACTACAACTGCCAGATATGTTTTAATGAAGTGCCAAGACATTTCTCATCGTAGCATATAATTATTTTTTTTTCGGAAGGCTGCTTTTCCATGGCTGCCAATGAAAGTTCAACAGCTTTATCTCATCATAACGATATTATCTTTGCATGGTTGAGGTCCTGTTTGACTTGTCGAGAAATCTCATTTGCTGCTCACAGTCACTGCCCTGCTCCTGCTGGCCACACCACTCCTGATACAAGCCAGGATGCTTCTGGCCCTCTTGGCCACCTGGGCACCCTGCTGGCTCATATTCAGCCCCCTTTCGACCAACCCCCCCAGGGCCTTTTCCGCCGGGCAGCTTTCCAGCCCCTCTGCCCCACGCCTGGAGCGCTGCCTGGGGTTGTGGTGACCCTAGGGCAGGACCCGGCCCTTGGCCTTGTTGACCCTCACCCAACTGGGCTGGGCCCATGGATCCAGCCTGGCCAGGTCCCTCTGCAGAGCCCTCCTCCCCCCCAGCAGATCCGCACTCCTGCCCAGTTTGGTGTCATCTGCAAACTGGCTGGGGATGCCCTTGATCCCCTCGTCCAGATCATGGATAAAGATGTTAAACAGAGCTGTTCCCAGCACTGAGCCCTGAGGGACACCGCTTGTGACCGGGCACCAACTGGATTTAACTCCATTGACCACAGCTCTCTGGGCTCGGCCATCCAGCTGGTTTTTTACCCAGTGAAGGGTACGCCCATCCAAGCCATGAGCCACCAGCTTCTCCCGGAGAATGCTGTGGGCAACAGTGTCAAAGGCTTCGCTGAAATCCATGTAGACACCATCCATGGCCTGTCCCTCATCCACCAGGTGGGTCACCTGGCCATAGCAGCAGATCAGGTTGGTCATAGATTATGCCTTGCACTTGAGACTGCATCTGAAGAAAGAAACTGCCATGACAATTAGCTCGTGCCTTTGTATGACTGCTACAGAATTATTTCCTTTTCGCGTTTTGAAATGAAAGTTTATCCCAAGCAACCAAGTGTTAAATATTTGGGATAAACGAGAGCTTAAAAAAAAACCAACAACAAAACAAACAAACAAGCCCTCTCCCCCCAAAAAACCAAGAAGAAACCTAAATTGGGAAGCCTTGAGAGTAATCATCTATAAATACAATAACAGCCTGCAGGAGTGGCCTGCTCCTTTCATCTTTTGCTTGTTGGCCTGGTAATTTCCTGGCTGATGTTTTGGTGCTTCTTTTGGCCAAAGTACTCCTATTTGGATAAAACTCAGGGCATGGGAAAGCTCCCTGTTCTCTCACGTCATGTTGGTGATCCTCTTCCCTTACTCCCTACTGGCAATAGTTTGATTTTTTAGCAGCAGACTGCTCACCTGACAGGTTAAATTATTGCTTAGGTGCATAAGCACCTTGCAGATGGAGGTGTCAGGGTGTCTTTAGGGGCTGTAAAAAATATTAACTTGTGAATTCAGTGGGTTTGGGGAGAGCAACCGCTACCGTCATTTTGGAGTTGAATAGCTGAACAACCACAATATGAGGACTGAGTGGCTTTCAAATCTCTGCCCACTATGTAGGTGGTTCTATTAAGAATCCCTCAACAAATTCCCCCACTCCTGCAGGGCTGTTATTTAAATAATCAATGATTCCTTAACACAAAAGTCTTCCTTTCAGCAAAGAATGCCGCTTCCATCACCGCGATGCCTGAAATAACTTATGTAAATTGAGCTGTTGGGGACCACTAAAGCCACCATCGTATTGCAGCCCTACCTGACTTTAAAAAGATTCCCCACTTGTTCCCCTGACCCCTTTGGATTAATCCATTTTTGTACATTTCAGCCTTCCTGTAAAATCATGTTTTTCAGAGCAATTTGAATGTGTGCTGCAAAGCAGCTGCTTCATCTTCATGTCGGCTGTATAGCCAAGAATAATTTTGTAGCATGTGGGGCTTGGGGAAGGGGAGCATTACTCTGGTGTCCATAATCCCGCTCCTGCATTTCGGTTTTCAGAGGTGTTGCAGAGCTTGAATTCATTATTCTTGGAAACACACGTAATGTCTTATGTGCAGTGAAAAAAATGTCCTCAGAGGCGGCATTAACAGCGGTAGAAAGGATGGAGCTTTGGTTAATTAAGGATAGTTTATATGGAATATTCCTGCTTGCTTTCTGTGACACCTCATGCGAGCCAGGTTCAGCCACTTTGCTGATGGTAGAGGGTTTTTGTCGCACCATCCAAGCCTTTGCTGTTGTTTCAGGGAGTGCTTAATGTTGCTAATCCTTTTGTAGATGAGGTGTGGCACTTTGCAAATTATCTTATCTTTGTCCCTTCTTGCAGTCTGCAATCATTAACAGGATTCAGTGTAGGATTGTGGCTTTAGATCTGCGAGGCCACGGTAAGTAAAATGAATAAATTTAAAATCATATAAGCACGTTACATGCTCTCGTTTTTGAAAGAAGATGTAATGAATCCCTCCCAAGATGACTTAAGAAAGCATCCTTAAGGCAGCCCAATCTTTATTCAAAAGCAGGGATGGAAAAGTGGCTTCTGGAGCTTCGCAGCCATCTGTCCTCACGTGCCAGAAGCTGAGCCTCCCCGCACCTTTGTGCGAGGTGATGGTGGACTCATTCCTTCCTACGTACTGGCACCAACCCTCTCCATAACTTATAGGTGGTCTTTACCATTAGAAAGGTCTGATCTCTAGTTTTAAGATACATGGCAAATATGGAACAGTTAGGGGGAGCGTTTCCTACCCGTAAGCTATAATGCGATAAAATACCAACTGTTCCTATTAATTCCAGGTTTCTTAATTATTCATGTTAACTGCAGTAGGCTCGCTCTTAATAACTGTGCCAAAAAGCTTTGTGCAGTTGCTGCTCTAAGTCCTGAGGGGACTGAAGGTTTCCAGTTTACACGAACTTAACTTTTTTTGTTCTTTCAGGAGAAACAAAAGTGAGGAATCCTGAAGATCTGTCTGCAGAGACTATGTCAAAGTAAGGAAGCTTATGCCCTCTCTTCGGTATTTCTCTTTTCACAAACCTGTATTTTCTTTCCTTGATTGAACAATTACTTGAGGACACACAGCCTTAGAATCATAGAATGCTTGGGGTTGGAAGGGACATTTAGAGGCCATCCAGCCCAACCCCCCTGCAGGAGCAGGGACACCTTTAACCACATCAGGTTGCTCACAGCCCCATCCAACCTGGCCTGGAATGTTCCCAGGGATGGGGCCTCCACCCCCTCTCTGGGCAAGGGTTCCATTGTTTCACCACCCTCATTGTAAAGAATTTCTGCCTTAGACCCAGTCTAAACCTGCCCTGCTTCAGTTTAAAGCCATCCCCCCTTGTCCTGTCCCAGCTGGCCCTACTAAAAAGCTTGTCCCCCCCTTTCCTCTGGGCCCCCTTGAAGCCCTGACCGGCCGCACTCAGCTCTGCCCGCAGCCTTCTCTTCTCCAGGCTGAACACCCCCAACTCTCCCAGCCTGGCCTCAGAGCAGAGGGGCTCCAGCCCTCGGAGCATTTTAGTAGCCCTCCTCTGGCCCCGCTCCAACAGCTCCATGTCTTCCTTGTGCTGAGGGCTCCAGAGCCTTCATTCAAGGGAGGTGGAAGATAGTTTCATTTCACATGACTCTGGTAGTTATTCCTTCTTTTCCTTCCATTTTGGGACAGTTTGAAGTTTGTTTGAAATTACACCTCTTCCAGCTGAGTCAGATTCCAAACCAGAGTCGTTCTCTAGATGCCTTCAGTTTTTAAACTCAGTTTAAAGATCAGTGGCTTCATTGCAGTGAACACTTTAAACCTGCAAGATGCTGTAACGCTTGCTGGAGATTTCCTAATAGAAGTGGAATGCTTTCCTCGGACATAACCAACTGGGGCATTTTAGCGTGAAATCACCAGCTTGATTCTTCCGCTGTTCCTTGAGCCAGCGTTCAGAGCGTGCCCGCCTTGGACTGGTGGCACCCCCAAAGTGTGGGGCACAGGCTGAGACTTTCAAGCATGAAGAGAGTTGCTTTTTCAAACCAGCGTGACCTGCTTTGGGATGCAAATCCCCCTCTTGACAAAGCTGTAAGAAAAGCAAATACCTACTGCTAAGCACATTACGTTATGTCCCGCGTTTAGTACAAAGACTCTTTGCTATGACAACAATTAAATCACGGAGGATTTTGTAACCTTCATCTGAACAAATCCACTGGGTTTGTTGTGGGGAGACCATGTGTGAAATGTATTCTGACTTCCATTGTATACCTTACTGCTACTGCTTATGGCTTGTCAGATCCTGATGCGGTATTGTCCTGAGGAGATGCTGTATGAAATTATTAGGATTTTTTAGATCTGGAGCAGCACTACCGTGGGGGGAAAACACGTTGCCTTTTGGTTTTAAACCTTTTTCTCTTCTTAGTGATGAGCTGAGAAGTTATTCCTGAATAGCCTTTAAATGGGAGCCTTAAATTATAGCTGCTTTGCATTTTTTTTTTATCAAATCCTCAAGCAATTTTCTCTGACGGAGCAAACAAGCTGGTCAGCCTTCTTTTTTTTTTTTAATTTGTTTTCCATTTTCTAGTTGCAATACTGCTCTGGTCTCTCGTCCCTCTGAATGGTTTTAGTCAGGAAAGCCAATTTGGGTGCCCTAACGGTTGGACTTGATCATCTTAAAGGTCTTTTCCAACCTAAACAATTCTAAGAGTCTATAAACTATGGGGCTCTTCGGTAGATTTCAGTCATTAGCTCTGCTGTTGTTTTGGGTTTTGTGAGTCGCACCAACTGACTTTCATGTACTGCAGTGACAGCTTCAGTTTAAAGTAGATGCCTAGGGAAAGGACGGGGAAATTGCCCCTTGCCTTGTAGTACGTGTGCTCATGGAGAGCCTGAATCTTTTTGCTCGTGCTCAGAGTTGTTTATTTTTACCTTGGCCAGTAGAGCTCAGTTATTTTCTCTCTTTAATCGCAAAAGGTTTCTCCTTTTGGAACGGTGAATTTCTTAAGTCTACGCTTCCATGCAAGAGGATTTGGAAGCTTTCTCACCTCTTATTAAAAATTCCCACTAGCTAATGTCCATGTAAGATGTTCTCTTTAGGGATTACTTTTGAACGAGTGCTTTCTGTTAATAAAAAGGGAAACAACATGCTTGTCCAGGAAAGTATTGGCTTGAGTGATTTCCTTTATTGGTGCCTAGATAAAACAGTGATAAGAGAATAAACTTGTCTATAATGGCCTCAAGTTGTGCCGGGGGAGGTTTAGATTGGATATTAGGAAAAATTTCTTCACCAAAAGGGTTGTCAGGCACTGGGAAGGGGCTGCCCAGGGAAGGGGTCGAGTCCCCAGCCCCGGGGGGGTTTCAC
>NW_009260789.1:93360-95731 GCF_000687185.1 Egretta garzetta
GGGGGGGGATTGAGCAGCCGGGCAGAGGCGGTGCTGAGGGCCAGGGTTTGGGGGTGGGATGGCAGGGGTAGGGGAAGGGTTGGGCTGGGGGAGCTTCAAGGGCTTTGCCAACCCAAACCATTCTATGATTCTATATTTTCTATGGGTTGAATGAGCAAATAGAGAGGATTTGGAGCCACACATCTATCTTGGATCTGTACTTTCTCGTCCCATTGTACAGATCTGCTTCAGAAATGTATCAGGGTAGAGTTGCCAACCGTGCTCTTCTCTCAATTTGGCAGAGACGTTGGGAACGTGGTTGAAGCTCTGTATGGGGACCTCCCTCCCCCTATCATGCTGATTGGGCACAGCATGGGGGGTGCCATCGCAGTCCACACGGCAGTCGCAAATTTGGTGCCGAGTTTACTGGGCCTCTGCATGATCGATGTCGTGGAAGGTAAGTGTGTGTACCCTTGGAAAGGCTTCTGTGCCTTCCGGTGGGGTTCTGTCTTCCACACTGATCTTTATTTTATCCCCAAATCCCTGAATACAGAAAGCTTTGCCTAGTTTTTAAACCAAGGCCAATTCCATCCTCCTAACAGATGCTACCTACACAGAAGTCTTTCTAGTGTGACCCCTCCTTTTGTGTTTCCTAGATGGGCTCTCTGTTTGCTATTTTCCTGATAATTCCTTTCAATACTTCCTTGTTAGCGGGAAGAAGGGTGGTTTTTTATATAAAGCATGGTGCTGATGAGTGGTTACTACCTTCTCTTACTACCTGTTCAAATATTAATTCTCTAATGTGGAAGCAGGTATGACTGTAGGCTTAGGAGTACTAAGCTGTACTTTCCTTAACACCATTAAATCCCCAGTGAGCTCCAGCTCTCCCTGAGGGTGTTCCCTGGTAGCCAATTCTGTATAGAGGGACTTGGCAATTATTTCATCAGACGCCATAAAGTTAAAATCCTTGGTTTTAGGTACAGCCATGGATGCGTTGAACAGCATGCAGAACTTCTTAAGGAGTCGTCCCAAAACTTTCAAGTCGCTTGAGAATGCCATTGAGTGGAGGTAATGCATGGGCTTATGTAGCCTCCAAAATAACTTGTCTTTGCAGCTTGGCTCCTGAAGGAAACAAAGCTTACAGAATTTGTCTGTTTTCTCCTTTCGCCCTCACTTCCCCAACTGTTGTCACCAATTCCTTGGCTGATTTGACAGGGAGAGAGAGGTCTCAAAGATAATTAATTTCCCAGCTAGGCATTGGAGGAGGATCCTCTAAGAGCTTCAACTAATGGAAAGCTTCATGGTATGAATTGCAGCTTCCTTATAAGTGTCCCAGCTATTACAGAAGAAGCTTGAGACATCCATCCCATGTGTAAGAAAACAGGATTCAGCAAGAACTACTTACACATTTGGCAGCTGACTTTGAAAGGGAGAGGCTTTGTGGTGAAGTTTGTAGATTGGACTATAGAAAGCCCAGTTCTGTTGCCAAATACCCATGTTGTTTCTGACCTCTCCCTGTCTCCTGCAATGAAATGTGTAAAAAAAAAACACTCTTCCCCCACCAGCGCTTCTCCCAGGTCTCTTAAATTCATAGTTGCAGTGACAACGGGGGGGTTCGAGTAAGTCAGCACGTAGTGTGAGCCGCTCCGAATCCCTTCTGAGGACAGGAGGGCTGGGAATGGTTTGGGGAAGTCATGAGCTGTAAAGGGTTCTTGCTCCTGTTTCTGAGCCTGCTGGCTCCTGAATCTGTTTAGTAAATATTTTTGCCCTTCTAATTTTTTTTTTTTTTTCCTAGTGTGAAAAGTGGACAAATAAGAAATCTTGAATCTGCCAGAGTTTCTATGGTCGGCCAAGTCAAACAGTAGGTGGTTTGGGTTTGGGTTTGGGTTTTTTTTAAAGCTCTTAAAATCATCTGGTCTGTTTTACAATACCTGTTGCTACAGAGCATAAATGCACTTGGAAGGGAGAATTTCTTCTAGCAAATACAAATTTCTTATCACTCGATCACAGTTGATACCGGCAGCAGCACTGAATCATAATCACAGCACTTGGAAAAAAAACTGGTCAAAATTTCCCCAGGGCAAAATCCAAGAGCTGTGTTTTAAAAAGGTAATGACTGCTGGTTGTGTATGCCTTGGCTTGTCTGCCTTTCTGCGCACATTAAGAAAGCAAGCATTAGTCTGACACCTCTTCAGAAATTTTGCCCTGAATCAGGTTGGTCTTTTGGGTATGGTATCTTTCACTTCCTTGTAGAAATTGTTTAACTATCGCCCTCTACAGCTGCTTGAAAGTAGGCTGTATAGCGAGGTGGAGGTCGGCCTCTGCTCCCTGGTAACGGGTGATGGGACGAGGGGCACCGGCCTCAAGTTGTGCCAGGGCAGGGTGAGGTTGG
>NW_009260789.1:95846-107843 GCF_000687185.1 Egretta garzetta
CCTTCCCCTTGGGGCTGTCAGGGGCTGGAAGGGGCTGCCCAGGGAAGGGGTCGAGTCCCCACCCCTGGGGGGATTTAAAAGCTGGGCAGAGGCGGTGCTGAGGGCCAGGGTTTGGGGTGGGATGGCAGGGGTAGGGGAACGGTTGGGCTGGGGGAGCTTAAAGGGCTTTGCCAACCCAAACGATTCTGTTTCTATCTGTTGCATTTCAGAAGTGATCTGAGGTGGGTTTGAGGGGATCAGAGTGACCTGCCTGTGCCATTCTGATCCGTACCCTACCTGGAGCCTTTGCAAATGTCTCTTACTCCATTTAAAAAAACTGTTGTTGATTGTTTCACCACTTCTGCCTCCTTTAAGTAGCTGTTTGCATATATATTTGCACTGAGATGTATGTACTGCACAGGCACTCCGTCCCGTGACTAGTCATGACTGTATTTTTCATCCAGAGCATCTTGGGGGAATTTTTCTCAGCCAGTACCTGAGAAATTGCTGACTACTACTTTAGGTTAAAAACTGGGTGTTTTGGGGGGGTTTTGTCTTGTTTTGGCAGGGAATCAGTTTCTGGTTTTATTTTCACAGGTGCGAAGGGGCTGCCAGTCCTGAATGTCCTAAAGCCATAGTGGAGGGTATTATTGAAGAAGAGGAGGAGGAGGAAGAGGAGGAGGAAGGGGGAGGCTCTGTCAACAAAAGGAAGAAAGAAGATGACACAGAGGTAGGGATTCTCTTGCTGTGTTTTCAGCTTGCTTGCACGATGCTCCCCTGCAAGTAGCCAGTAGCTATCCAAGTCATCCTCATATAAAAGGGAGGAACTCCAGGGACCAAAACCTTTATATTGTGATTGTTGTTTTTCTTCTTTGTCTCGTGCCACTGATTCTATCTTGGATTGTCACCCACAAGCATGTCTTTTCTTTCCTCAGATGCTCACAGATTTAGTGCATATTGCCTGAAATGGGGCTTCTGGCCTGAATGAGGAACGCTCTTTTCTGAGCCCTTGTGCTATTTCCATTCGTTTCCATGGCACGGTAGCATTCAGGAGGTTGTGCAGGCAATTGCAACCTAGGAATGTAAATTCCTGGAGGAAAATCATTGTAGCCAGCTTAGTCCCTTTTATTTCTGTGTCACTTAAGTGAGAGCCAAGTCTGGACATTCCGTGAGTTATTTGTGCCAGTAAAAAATAGCAAATTGAGAGCGGCCTTCTCTTGATCGATGGGTGTAGCTCCTTCGGACTTCCTTGTTCTCTACTCATGTACTTTGGCTGTGATTTGGGGAGGAATTTAGGAACAAGGAGGGTCATCCCTTGGAAGCGTGTAAACCACCAGAGGGAGCCAGTATTTTTTATATATATACTTCCAAGTGGCACTCTGAGTTCATTTTATTTCAGCTGCTTTACTGATCACTAACGCAGAGCGCTCTCTCCTCCCTGCAGACAAAGAAGGAGCACTTATACACGTGGCGAATTGAACTGGCGAAAACAGAAAAGTACTGGGATGGCTGGTTCAGGGGTTTATCTAACCTCTTCCTGAGCTGTCCAACTCCAAAGCTTTTGCTTTTAGCTGGTACGTGTCTCTTCCAGTCCTGTTTAGGTTTTGGTGGCTGTTCACCTCGGTGATATGCATGCCCCACTTGTATTTTAGAGAATAGGGTCAGCGCTTGGCTAATGTCTTTCTCGGAGACTTATCAGATCTGTCTCTTCCACCTTGATTTTTCTGTGTATCTTGAAATACCATAAACCAGACTTATTAGATCCGTGCGGATCTGGAATTAGTTCAGAATCTCTCATATCAAAATTGCACATGTATTGCTGCTGTTGGAGGGGTGGTTTTGTTGTATGGAGTGGAAGAAGAGCAAGCGGGGCAGATCCAAGCTGTCCTTCAGCCTCCACTACTACGATGGTTCCCTGCAGATATGGGCATGATTTGAACTTCTCAACTGGAAGTCAAATTGTTGATATTGGAGAGCCAGCTGTAGGCCCTTTTTGTGCCCTGATAGGAAATTAAGCATGTAACCAAGATAAACAAGATAAATACTCTTTTAAGTCATCGGGAAGGATGTGTTCTTGCATTTTTGGCTGGGATTCTTTCCTATTACTTCACTCTTTTGAGGTGCAGCAACAAAACATCCCTGTGGTGGGTGTCAGAGATGTTTCTTTTGTGTTTTCCACACCAAATATCTCTTTCAAAATGTCAAGTAAAGTCCAGCCTAGACAGTCATACTCTCTCTGGCTTTTCTCCAATACATCTGTTTATTTGATTGTAGGTGTTGACAGGCTGGATAAAGATCTAACAATTGGACAGATGCAAGGTAAATATTTAATATTGTTACTCTATCCTTATTGTAATGCTCTTTTTGGGTGATAGCTTGTGGCTACAGGTACACGAACGAGGGAGAGCTGGAATGGCCTCTTACCAGGGACAGTCTATATCAAAACAAATTAAGAATTAGTCCATCCCAAGTGTTCTCTAACAGCCTGGGGTTGTAGGAAGAGTGGAGAAGTTGAGAAGGGAAAGGTTTGATCAGAAGTTGTGAAGGGCTGTTGCCATGGTTTTGTTCACTCTGGAGTTTGATGTTTCCAGCAGTGGGGCTTCCACACTTCTCTTGGATCAGAATGATTGCCTGTGAGGATTCTTTCTAACCTGTTTTTTCCCCTTTCTAACTACATTCCTGATGTTCCTAGCTAGAACACTTGGGATCATCCAAAACTGGCTGATCTCCTGGTGTTTCTGTCAGACAGCAGACCAAGATTCAGCATCTGCATTAATGTTTTGGGTTAGGTTTTCTTTTTTTTTCCCCCACCCCAGCTTCACCGATTTCCAGAGCAACTAGTACTGGTAGCAGGTTATGTTGAGGTAGATCTGATAGCAGTTTCAGCTCTGAAAGGCAGTCTCACCTGTGTCGAGAAGCTCTAAAAAGTTTGCCTTCATTTTAACTCCTGGGAACCTCCTCTGGTTACACCTGGGGAAGATGAATTAAGCAGCCAGTTCTTGCTTTCTGTTGAGACTGTCTGCTTATTGCACAGTTTGCTTTAGACTCTTGTGCCTTCCCTGGTCCCTCTTTGCCCGATGCATATAGTGAGGTTTGGTGAGGTTTGTTTGTAAAGAATGCGAGATCCTTTTTAGAAGCGTTCATAAGTTCACAGTGCTTTTAAGGCTGTAGTGTCTGCTGTCTCCTGTGTACACAAGAACTCCTTGCCTAAACCGTTGCTGTTAGAAATCAAGACCACTTAAAAAGCAGCTCCAGTGATGACTCTCTTGATCCGCAGGGAAGTTTCAGATGCAGGTCCTCCCACAGTGTGGCCATGCAGTTCATGAAGATGCTCCAGACAAGGTGAGCCCCACCGCCGGGTTGAAGCTAGATAAGTCACAGTCTTCACAGCTTAAGACGCAAAAGGGGGCCGTTGCTTACAACGAAGCAGAGGTTATACTTCAGGAGTGGTTTTTGGCACGACATCTTAACTGGCTATTTGCAAAACCGCTTGGACTTTTAAGCTGTCTGGAAAGCCTGGGCTAAGATGTTACATGACACAGGGCTTGGCTAGGTTACAGGTTTAACTCTCAGGCTAGCGGTGGCAAAACTAACTCTTACCATGTGGAATGTGGATTTATCCTCCCTGCCTTTCCTCATGAAGTTCTCCACTCTCCCTTGTACTGAGCGGCAGCTTTTGGGGTTGGTCTGCGTTTTGTTGAGTTGGGTGGCTCACATGCTCCAAACACAAAACATACGTTGCCGAAACAGCTTGCAGACTTGACAGAGCAGTGCTGCTTCTGGGTACTGCTGGAGTCAGCGTCCAGATAGAAGCAGGAAGGTGGTGCAGCCGGTGGAGCCTGTGGTTGGAAACACAGCTGGTTTTAAAGCTTGTTCTGCACTGACCGCTGTGAGTGTAAAACTCAGCCTTCCTGTGCTTCGCTTTACCAAGCTGAAGTAGGGACTTTTGTCTAAACATACTGAGTTCTTAACGATGTTATTCTTCTTAATATAAATTCTCAGTAGTATTATTACTGTGAGGTTACTGTCTTGATGTATTTCTTTATAGGAATAACTTGCATCGTGATTTCACCAGACCTTTTTTTACCTTAGGCATTGCTTTAAGAATTACTGAAAGAGGTGGAGAAGAAGTTTGGTCAGTTCTTGATTGTGAGATCAGTATCAGAGTAGAGGTGGAAGCTTGTAGTTCCTTCTTTTACGGAAAAGCCCATTAGACAGAGCTCTTAGTTTTAAAGGTTCACGCTTGATTCGGCAAGAGGATCCTGAGGACGCAAACTGTCATTGGAAATGCTGCAGGCTTTGAAAACTACTGGATTTCTTGATCTCTTTGTGTCCCTTTAAATTCTGACCGTTTTTTTTTCCCCCTTCCCTCAGGTTGCTGAAGCTGTTGCGACGTTCCTGATCCGTCACAGGTTTACAGAGCCCATCGGTGGATTCCAGTGGTAAGGCTCTGCGGGTGCTGGAGCTGTGCAGTCCTCGAGCAGAGCTCTTGCTCCTACTGCCTGCGTGTTTGGCTCTCGATGTGGGAGGTTGGGAGTTCTAGCAGAACGCTAAAACCCACTGTAAACAAACAGCTTTGAATTGCGGCCAGTAATGCATTCGATGTTTGTGTTCTCTCTAAACTTCTTGCATATTAACTTGGGCTAATGAGACCTCTTTCCTCTGAGGGGAGGAGCGAAGCAGAACCCTCCCTAGCTGACTCCTTTCTTTATAGCCTGCCAGAAGGCAGAATTACAAGTTCTATGGTATTTGTTTTAAATAGCATTTTACTTAAGGAATCAAGGCCCTGTGTTTTGGAAACAACTTGCACCACACTTCTTTGGCCAAGAAGTACCAGTGAGATTAGACAGGTAGAGCTGTGCGCGTCACTTTGTCGACTTTCCATGCTTTTCTCATGTGTTTTCCTATCATAACAAACTGTAGAAGTCAGGCCTCTGTGATCAGCCACACAACAGCGAGAGTAGGTTGTGACTGATAAGGTTGATCGGAAAAACTCTTCCAAAGTCTTAGCGTACAGTACCATAAAGCTGGTAACTAAACCCATGCTTAGACCTTACAGAAGGTGCTAATCTTTTTTACCATTCATCTGAAAGACGATCCTAAAATAAGCGTGTTAAGCAGTCCTGGAAAGTCTGCCTGCTTTTAGCTAAGAATTCTTCAACCAAAGCTAGAAGCCCCCAAAATGCGTGATGCCGTAGGACTGGCAACGCTAAAATGTATTGCTGGGTGATCTTTTTTCTTTTCCCCTTTATCCGGTGCCCCTGGGGATGAAACAGTAGAAATGCAGGACTGTGGACTGCAGATTTTTAAAACCAATGAAAGGATATCGTGTAGGTTGATGGTGGGATGTATTGATGTATTGTAATGTTGAATCTCCACCAGGTATTTGGCAACCTGTGCTATCTCTGTGAGTCTTGGAGGAGCTACCCTGCTGCTCCTGCTGTCGTGGTCGTAGTAACAAAAGCGGCTTTAAAACAAGAGGCTTGGAGAAAGTGAGGTGGCTTGCTGGCCTTAGTGTGTCCTTGAGCCACAGACAGCGATGTATTATGCTTTTGTGCTTCTCACTGTTGCGTAGCTTAAAAGTTACTGTTGAATGCATCAATGCTGATTTAGACCTGCACGGTAAACTCCTTGTGGCCTTGTTTGATCTTGGGTAATCAGCTACATTTAGGGTGTCTCAGAGTCAATTATCTGCAGAGAATACCTTGATTTTTAACGTGTGACCTTTCTTCCACTCTCCTTTTTCCCCTCCTAGTGTGTTTCCTGCTTGTTAATACCCTGGTGTTCTCCAGCACTGAGTCCTGTTGTAAATAAACTGCACCAGAGGCCACTGTGATGTATCCATATCCTTTCATCTCTCCAGTTCAGCAGCAGTGAGAAGTTGGTGTGAGATTCATCCCCTAGAACTAGTTCTCCAGAATGTGTAAATGCTTAGGGACTTCCTTGCTGGGAAGCAGCTCGTACTGAAGACCATGAAAAGCTCTTCAGGCCCTTGGAAGTGGGCTCCTCTCTGCTGCCACAAGGGAAGACCTCCTGAAATCCCAAGTAGTCGACCATACCGATCTCCATCAATTCTCAGGCTTTCTTGGACCCAACTGCAAAAGAGGCCGTTGGCAGTCCAGGTCCACCGAGGGCATTGCAGCATAGCCAAAGGCGTCAGGATTTCTCCATGGAATCGTCTAACTTTGAAGTGCCCCTTAGGTTTGTTTTTTATATACACGTTTCTTTCCCCTAAAGCAGACGAGGAATCGGCTTCATTGGGAGCTCAGGTTTCATCTCACCAACGCCAGCCTTACGAGTTAAGCTGCGGGAACAGCCTAGATGCTACTTTCCTGTGCAAAGTTGGACAGGACTGTAAAACAAAAAGGCGAGGGGGGACTGTGAGCTCCATTCCAAGAGTCTTGCCGCTTTCTTAATACTTGTTTCAAGTTCTCACTGAGAAAAGTAGCCTGGATAACTCGTTCTGCTGCAGACACATAACAGGCAGGGGACTCTGGGCCTGCGTTGATGGGGAAGACTCAAGAGCAGCAGTAACAACGTGGTCTGCAGGCGGTTTGCCTGTTTGGCCGTTCTCTGTGCCTGGAATGTGTTTATGCTTCCCTTCTTGTAGCTGCTACACACAGCTGAGCAGAGATCAGCGGCCTTTTGGATGAAAAAATGCAAAAAGTGCAGTAGATAAGACCCTGGAAGAGCTTGGAGTCAGTCCTGCTGATGTTGGTGCAGAGGTGTAGGGAGCTGCTGCTGCGTTACGCTCCCCCCAGTACTGGAGGAGACCTTGTTTTCACTGTCACGTCCTAGACCGTTTCGCTGCCTGCCTTCCATATTTCCATGTAAATGCAGTAGTTACACGGAGAGCTTTTCTTCAGGGTTAAATTATCCACAGACAGTTGGTCAGATTGCTTGCACCTAAGAATCACTCTTAAGCGGAAGAGCAGACACGGTTTGGAGCAGTTTTCCTCAACATTTTGCGGGTGGATGTCTGAAATTTTTTATTTTTTTTGCCTTGTGTCCATAACCCCTTGATGCTGTATGACGGGACGCAGTATCTTAACGCAGTTTTGCTGAGGCAGAGTTCTGTTGTCGGCCTGATTTGGGAGCTGCGATGTCCAGCTCTGCGTACGTCCTGTGACAAGAGCCATCGTGAATTCTTGGCATTTGAGAGCTGCAGGTGGGGCAACGGGAGACGGTGTGAAGAGCTGGCAAAGCCTGGTTTAACTCTGGCGTTTACCCTGGTGGAGAGCCACTCATCTCCTCTGATTCATTCGCCTGTGAGCCCTGGACTCGTGGCTTTGCTCTGCGTCCCTTCCCCGACGCATCAGGGTGGAAAATACCTGAATTAGAGACAAGAAAGCCTCATTCCAGAGAGCTCTCCTCTCTCCTGGCGCTTCGGCCATCGGCACTCAGGCGTTAAAAGAGCGATTGCTTGGCTCCCGGCGCTTCCCTCCGTAAGTCACCGTGTTAATTATTGCGTTAGTGTACCGTGACCTTGATGTAACGTCCACCCCTGGTTTAGTTGCTGACAGATTAAATGGATCTTCAGTAGTTGAGATGCAAAATAGCACTTTCCCCAGCTGTATCCTGAAGATTGGCAAAATTCTCGCTCCTTTCCAGATGACTCCCGTGTTCAGACTGTCAGAGACTCAAATAACAGTGCGTGTCCAGAGCCTCACTTCATGGAATAGCAAAGCATGTGCCTGTTGTCATACTCATGAATGATCTCGGTAAAGTCACATTCCTCCGCGCTGAAGTAACTCGGAGGATCTGGCTTTGAGTGATTCGTTGCGGTAACTCCTTGCGTTTGCCTCTCACGTTATCCCTTTCATTTGCTTTTACAGTTTGCGAGATATTAAAAAAAAAAAAAAAAAAAAAAAAACCCCCCATGGAAAGCAAAAGAAAATCGGGTTTGTATTCTGTAGAAGCACCATTGGAAAATGAATGACTGTTCCTGAATCCTGTGGGCTCCCCGGAATTATATTTTGTTGTTAACATTTGAGAAGTGAGTGAAAAAATAAATATTTCAACAGCCTATTTCATGTGGCGTTGCTCCGTGCCAAGCTCTCAGGCCTGACTTGCACAGAGCAGGCGGCCGCTCGGGGACGCATTTCGGGCCGGCTTCAAACAAAGGTGGCTGCAGGGACGGCGGCAAGGGCGGGTGGCTGGGTGGAAGGGGGATTCCTTTTGGCTGTGTCGAGCCACATACGTTTTTGAGACTGTACTTTTGTCTGAAAAGTATTAACGCCCCCTGTTGCGGTTTCTTCTCCCTTTTCAGGGAGCTACAGGCAGAGAGAAATGGTATTTAGGTGAAGGATAGCACAGCCCGTGGTAAAAGTCGCTGCGGAGAGAAGAAATGTTCTCTTTGACTCATGGAAAAATGGGGAGATCTGGAAAATCCCCCCCATAACTACCAGGTTCCCGCTGCATTTTTCCACAGCCTGCAGCATGGTACTGTCTCTGGAAAAGCAGATAAAGAGGAGGAGAACGTCTGAGTTGAAAGGATGCTGATTTACGCCGGCGCTTTTGGTTATTTAGAAACCTATCTTGCTTTTGTTCCAGTCATTGGATTGAGGATCAGTGGAAAACTTTCACAGTGGAAAATCCCGAGGCTTGGCAGGAGCAGAAGACGCGGTTTGGGGAGGCTGGTTTATTGCAGCCTTCGCTTCTTAAATTTTTCAAATCAGACCCAGGATGGGTTTTGCCAGCTCTCAGCTTGTAAGCACCGGACAAAACCCTGGGTGACTTGTAGATTCCAGGAGCATTGAGATTGTTGGGAAAAGGTATTTCCTGCATTGCTGCAGCTTATAGTTTTGCTCTGAACGCAGATCCTGCGAAGGCAGGGCTCGGCTGCCTGGCTCTACACGCGCTGAAGCCAGCTGAAAACGCTGTTAGGGACCGGGGCGGTCGACACGGATGGACGCAGACGCTTGGTGTTGAAATGGTTGCTGGCTCGCGTTGCTGTACAGAGCTCACTTTTTTGGGTTTTTGGGGTTGGTTGGGTTTGTTTGGTTTTTTTGGTTTTTTTTTTTTAGCCTTGTCTTTTTTTGTCTTCAGCCTGCCCTGGTCCAGATGGGAAGCGAGCGGGGAAGTGATACCAAAGCCCGTTAAAAATACCGATGCCTGCTGCGACTGGAGGTCGCTTTCTGTGCAACCGAGACACCCTCTGAAAAAAAAACTAAGCACTATGGTAAAGCACGGCCTGACTTCTAAACTGAGCTCATGGTCGGGGAGCCCTCGGAGGTGGTGGTGGTGTGATAGGTCCCCTTGCTAACACCAGTAGCCCAGTAAATCCCGCGCTGGGCCAGTTCAGAGTGAACCTCCTTGCTTTTCCTCTCTCTGCAGGGCAGGGCTGAGCGACTGCAATAGGGCAAAGCCGCTTGCTGGCTTCTCTCTCGTTCAGCGAGACCATCCCAGGACTCCGAAAACTTTACCAGCCTGCTGCTGTGTTCAAGGGTGTCAACAGTGAACGGGGGAGCAACCGGCAGGTACCGGAGCAGGGGAGAGCAAACAGCTTTGCGCTGGTGTTCTCCAGCGCTGACGTTTCTCCTGCCCTTTATATTTGGGTGTGGATAAGCCTGGGAGGGAGAGATCCTCGGAGGTGTCTGGCAATCAGGCATTCATTGGTTTGAAGTGGTGCTCCACCCTCCTGAAAATCAAGACCTTAGATCTTCAGATAAGTCCAAAAAACAACAAAAAAAAATAGTTTACGGGTTGCCGTTTCCAAGAAAACTTGGCCCTGCTGCATTCAAACGCCCGTCTCTGAGCCTGACGCTCTGCTCACAACCTGAAAGTGCCGTTTGTCTTGCCCAAACCTGCCTCCCTCGGCTGCATCGCCTGCCCTGAGCCGTCCCGTAACGCTGCACCCTCAGCACCCTGTCCGTAAGGCATCCGCATCCCGCGGGACAGCGCTTGGCTGTTTGCTCCCAGCTTTGCTGTTGGATGCTTGGCCAGTTTAAGCCAAGCTTTACCAGCCTGGTGGGGGTGACCTCTTAAACCACGCGCTGCTGTTTCCAAAAGGAAAATGTGTGTGTGTGTCAGTTCTCTGGAGACCGCGCTCTGTGTCCCGTGTCAGCCTCATCCTGTTCATGTCCTCTTCCGTGTCCCTTTCTCTCGCCTACAAATAAAGCATTTGTGAAAAGCCTGGGGTAGGAACTCCTTCTTCCTCGGAGCAGCCGCTGGAGGAAGGCTGGCGTTCCGGCTGTTCCTGGGACATCCCCAGGACCAGACCCAAGCCTTGGCTTTTTCTGGTGACTCACAGAAGCTTCTCCTCATCCCAAATATTCCCCCATCCCTTCGCCGCACTCCGAGGGGGGACGGTGAATGCTTTAGCCACAGCTTTTGCTTTTTCCCTTCCTCTCCGTCACCAATAGCTCCCACGTGTACAGAAACATCTGAAAGTAATAAACCACGGCGCTCCGGCTGCTAAGTAACCTGTGCTGCGTGGAACCGCCTGCTTTGCAACACCCCGACCGCCGGGGTGGGTGTTGCTGTCTGAAGAGCAGAAATTTGGGCAAATTGGCGCTGAAATTTTGCAGACTGCTTTACATTCAAGCCCCAAAGGGCTCCTGCAGCACCGGCCTACGGCGAGGGGCCGGAGCCCCCCCGCTCCCACACCCAAATGCTGCTCACGCCTCGTCCCCTGAAGGGTTAATCCAGGCTTGAGGAAAGACAGCCAGGGGAGCCATAAATGCACATTTTTGAACCCAAAGTGAGCGGGAGAGCCCTGGGAGGGGTCTGCCTGCTGTTCCTCTCCTCCTCCCCAATTTTTGTCCCTTCCAGTTAGCAAAGGAGCTGAAAAAAAAAACACCCCCCCCCCCCCGCCCCAGCAGGTCCCATCTGGGAGGATTTTAATCTCATCCAAACATCGCATGGATGGGGCTGGATGGATGCGGACTCGCTGACAGTGTCCTCCAGGTTGACCCTCGCTTCAGCCGGGCTGTCTCCCGTGGGAAGCGCCCCGGGGGAGCGCAGCGCAGGCTCCCTGCCCGATCTCCGGGCGCTGCCGGAGAACCCCGCTGCCTCTTTTTGCCTTCCAGTCACGCAGGTGCTGCGGCTCGGCCTCGGAGAAAGGGAGCTTGTCTGCAGAGCCCCGGGGGAGCGGTGCTGGCGCAAGCATGGCCGGGCCGAGGGCCAGGGCAGCTGGAAGGCAGCGGTTGCCTTCTCCCTCCCCCCCAGATCCCGCTTACAGCACTTGCCCTGCAAAAAGAAACCCCAAAAACCCTTCTGGGATGTAGAGGAGAGCAGGTTTATTTGAGGAAGGCTGATGTACTGTCTTTGCTCTGGTCCTCTATGGCCATTGTGTTCACTCTGAAGCCTACTGATTACCATTGAAATGCCATGTCACTGCCTACCAGTCCTTTTAGCAGAGGAACTTTTCATCCAGGGCTGCAGGAGGGGGGCTTGAGGGGATGTTTGGGGTCCAGGCTGGAATTGGGGAGGGGGGGACAACACAGACGCGCACCACCCACCCACCCCCATTCATCCCATCGGGTACCACACCGAGGTATTTCCCCCCAAACTCCAGTTTAGCGGCTTTTGAGTTTATTTTCACCAGATTCAGCTGTGGCTGAACAAGTGCCACCGCCCCCGATAGCACCCCACGCTGCTGCCACCCCCCCACTTCCTTCCTTCCTCTTGCTGCAGCCTTGGGGACACGCCCTGCGCCGCCGGGGTGGCTTTGCCACCCATGGGTGCCACGTCCTTGAGCCTGTGGCGGCTCAGTCTTGTGGGTCAGTGCTGCACGGCCGCCGAAACTCCTGCCCGTGCTCGTGGATCCACTTATTCGCCACTGGAAGGGACAAGGACAAGGATCCCCGTCTGCCTCTGTCCCTCTGAAGCCTACTGATTACCATTGAAATGCCATGTCACTGCCTACCAGTCCTTTTAGCAGAGGAACTTTTCATCCAGGGCTGCAGGAGGGGGGCTTGAGGGGATGTTTGGGGTCCAGGCTGGAATTGGGGAGGGGGGGACAACACAGACGCGCACCACCCACCCACCCCCATTCATCCCATCGGGTACCCCACC
>NW_009260789.1:111585-112544 GCF_000687185.1 Egretta garzetta
CCCCCCCGCTCCCACACCCAAATGCTGCTCACGCCTCGTCCCCTGAAGGGTTAATCCAGGCTTGAGGAAAGACAGCCAGGGGAGCCATAAATGCACATTTTTGAACCCAAAGCGAGCGGGAGAGCCCTGGGAGGGGTCTGCCTGCTGTTCCTCTCCTCCTCCCCAATTTTTGTCCCTTCCAGTTAGCAAAGGGGCTGAGGTGATGGGGGGGGAGGGGGCTGGACCCCCCCCCGCCCCAGCAGGTCCCATCCGGGAGGATTTTAATCTCATCCAAACACCGCATGGATGGGGCTGGATGGATGCGGACTCGCTGACAGTGTCCTCCAGGTTGACCCTCGCTTCAGCCGGGCTGTCTCCCGTGGGAAGCGCCCCGGGGGAGCGCAGCGCAGGCTCCCTGCCCGATCTCCGGGCGCTGCCGGAGAACCCCGCTGCCTCTTTTTGCCTTCCAGTCACGCAGGTGCTGCGGCTCGGCCTCGGAGAAAGGGAGCTTGTCTGCAGAGCCCCGGGGGAGCGGTGCTGGCGCAAGCACGGCCGGGCCGAGGGCCAGGGCAGCTGGAAGGCAGCGGTTGCCTTCTCCCTCCCCCCCAGATCCCGCTTACAGCACTTGCCCTGCAAAAAGAAACCCCAAAAACCCTTCTGGGATGTAGAGGAGAGCAGGTTTATTTGAGGAAGGCTGATGTACTGTCTTTGCTCTGGTCCTCTATGGCCATTGTGTTCACTCTGAAGCCTACTGATTACCATTGAAATGCCATGTCACTGCCTACCAGTCCTTTTAGCAGAGGAACTTTTCATCCAGGGCTGCAGGAGGGGGGCTTGAGGGGATGTTTGGGGTCCAGGCTGGAATTGGGGAGGGGGGGACAACACAGACGCGCACCACCCACCCACCCCCATTCATCCCATCGGGTACCACACCGAGGTATTTCCCCCCAAACTCCAGTTTAGCGGCTTTTGAGTTTATT
>NW_009260789.1:112735-113581 GCF_000687185.1 Egretta garzetta
CCCCCGGCCCCGAAACTCCTGCCCGTGCTCGTGGATCCACTTATTCGCCACTGGAAGGGACAAGGACAAGGATCCCCGTCTGCCTCTGTCCCTCTGCCTCCCTCTCCGACCCGGCTCCGGTATCGGGGACATGTTTTTCCCTATTATCCAGGATTTTTCTGGGTTCCCAGCACCTCTTGCCTGCCCCTCCACAACCCCGTATCCCTCCGGGGTGACACCAGGCACCGTCTCTCACCCCACTTGTCCCCGGCCAGGACGGGGCAGCCAGCGTGCAGGGTGTCCCCGTCACCGTCCCCGTTCCTCCGCAGGTTCCACCAGAAGAGAGCTGCGTTCTGCGGAGCAGAGAGGGGGTGGGAGCCCCAGGTTTTGGCACCCCAAAACAGAGCTGGGAGCCCCAGAATTGGGGTTTGGAACCCCAAAACAGAGCTGGGAGCCCTGAGGTTGGGGGTGTGACACTCCAAAAAAGCCAGGAGCCCCAGAATTGGGGTTTGGCACCCCAAAACAGAGCTGGGAGCCCTGGGGTGTGACATCCCTAAAACAGAGCTGGGAGTCGCAAGGCTGGGATTTGGCACCCCTAAAACAAAACTGGGAGCACTCGGATTGGGGTTTGGAACCCCAAAACAGAGCCAGGTGCCCCAGAATTGGGTTTGGCACCCCAAACAGAGCTGGGAGCCCCAAGATTGGATTTTTGGCATCCCAAAACACAGACGGGAGCCCCAGGATCAGGGTTTGGCACCCCAAAACAGAGGCCACAGCTCTAGGGTTGGGGTTTGGCCCCCCAAAACAGATCCAGGAGCCCCAGGGTTGGGGGTTGGCATCAAGACAGGCTTGGCCACAACCCCCTGC
>NW_009260789.1:113615-118484 GCF_000687185.1 Egretta garzetta
AGGTGGCGTAGAGGAGGGGGGGGGGCCCCCCCAGCCTCCACCGCGCTCAGCTGGAAGAGGAGTAAAAATATGAGCTGTGGCCAACCCCCTGTGACACGGCTGCTTTGCAGGGGGAAACTGAGGCACAGAACTTCCCTTGGTCCCCCACAGCGCTTCCCTCGCTATGACATAGAATCATAGAATCGTTTGGGTTGGAAAAGACCTTTAAGATCAAGTCCAACCTTTAACCTAACCCTGCCATCCCACCCCCAAACCCTGGCCCTCAGCACCTCATCTCTCCTTCTTTTAAATCCCCCCAGGGATGGGGACTCGACCACCTCCCTGGGCAGCCCATTCCAGAGCCCGACAGCCCTTTCGGTGAAGAAATTTTTCCTAACGTCCAACCTAAACCTGCCCTGAAGCAACTTCAGACCATTTCCCCTCGTCCCATCGTCCATTATCAGGGAGAAGAGGCCATGACATGGCACAAGCTCTTAAATACGCTGCAGATATCGTCATTTAACACCCACCACGGTCTGACTTAGGGCTGCCCTCCCCCTTCTCCAACGCTGTTCACTCTGAACCCTACTGATGACCATGCTCTAGGCCTGGAAATGGAGGAGGGGGGGACACTCACGTAGATCATGACGGTGGCGATCCTGTTGCCCGACTTCATTCTGTAAAGGGGGCTCTTCCTGGACTGCCCCAAGAGCAAGGCGGTGGGGACGGTCAGGCCCATGGGGATGGACAGGCCCACGCTGACACGGCTCAGTGTGGAGGCACCTCATGCCCCAACAGAGCTGGTGGCTCTGAGCTGCCTCAAGGGAAATCTCTCCTGCTTCCTCCCTCCTTCCTCCCGCCCTCCCTTCCCAGGAACATCTCAGGGATCACCATGGGGACACCCCCCCAGGGCCTATCCACGGACCAGGCAACCCTCCCAGGAGGAACACAGGGCCCACCCCAGGGTCCCCCTCCAGGAACATCTGAGGGACCAGCCCAGAGAACACCCCAAGGACCACCCCAGGGACCCCCCTGGGCACCATGCCAGGGATCACCACGGGGTCCACCCCAGGGTCCCCCTCCAGGAACATCTGAGGGACCAGCACAGAGACCGCCTCAGGGACCACTTCCAAGAACATCCCAGGGACCACCCTGGTGACCATCTGAGAGACCGCCCCAAGAACCACCCCAGGATCACCCCAAGGATCATCCTAAGAGCACCACAGCAACCACCCCCCTGACCACCTGCCCCATGGACCACCCGAGAAGCTCCCTGACCGTGGCATGGTCGAAGTGTGGCTCGTAGTGGCCTCCCAACCCATAGTTGACCACCTGCAGGTACTCGGCATAGGGTGGCCGCAGGTCCAGGCCGGTGACGGCAGCGATGCGCTGCTCCAATGCCCGCACCACCGGGTCGGCGGTGTCCTTCAGCCAGGCGCTGTGGGAGCACCCCACCTTCAGCTCCCCCCCCAAATTCACCCGTGGCCTGGCTTAACCCTCATGGCACCGTTGGGTGTGGAGGACCCAGGCCTCCCCAGCATGGCTTCCCTGCCACCTTGGTGGTGGCAATGGGACCATGGTGGTCCCACCGGCTGGAGGACAAGGGAGGGGGTGGCTACTACCTCTTGCTTATCCGGTATTCGGCTTTCTGCTGCTTCTCCCCAGAGGCGACCACGGACCTCTGCAGCTGGAGGACACACGGCGGGGGGGGATGTTGCTGCAGATGGGGACCCCCGCACCAAGCAGGGACCCCAGTTGGGGTCCAAACTGGGGGGTTTATGCCAGCTGGTTGCCAAACATCCCCACCCCAAGGTGTCCCACCAGGGTGAGGGAAGCAGTGATCACAACTGGATCCAACACAGTTGGGTGTCACCAAGTCAAGCCTGGCTGGGAAGGGGTTTAGGTGCATGCATGGACCTGGTTTCTCCCCAGAATCTTTTGCAGGGACTCAGATGGAGCTAAGCTGGGCTCGTCCCCCCCAGGGTCTCGCTGCAGAAGGCTTTGGCTAAGCCCTGGCTTAAAACCTCTCCTATCTCTGCATGCTTCAGAGTGGTCCACCAGCTCCTGGGGCACCCTCTTCCAGGAAAAGGACATCCCTGGGGATGGGGACGGCTCACCCAGGGCCCTGCCAACCCCTTGATGGTCTCAGCCTCAGCATCGCTGATGAAATCGTGGTACAAAGCCACGTAGGGTCGGATCCGGACCATCTCCTTCTTGGCAGGCTGGAGAAGGAGGTAGGGGCTACCGTTGGTCTCGTAAGAGCAGCTGAGATGGGGGAGATGCTCTGGGGCCAGCTGGGGAGAGAAAGGACCAAGGAGGGTGTGAGGGGAGGGACAGCATTGGGGTGGGGGACCACGGCCCCGCCACCAAGCCCACCTGCCCCCCTGGGCGCTGGCACAGCTCCTCGTAGGCGTCACGGCTCTGCAGGTGGGTGCCATTGGGGCGTCGCAGGGGTCCAGCGCTCACCGCTGTCCCCGTCTCCAGCAGCTTCTCGTACTTGGCCACGTTCCTCGCCACCCGTCGGTTACTGGGGTCTGCCAGAGAGGTGATGTCACCCGAAATGCTGTGTCCCCATCACCCCCCTTGCCTGCCATTGGTCCCTGGAGAATTACCCCATGTGGGGGCAAGAAATGGGGTGAAGGAGGTTGGTGCCATGCAGAGGTGACGGAGACACCCCAAAACCTCTCCCCTCCTCCTGCTTCATCTGAGCTTGCCCCACGTACCATAGTGGAGAAACTCCCTAGAGAGGCTCAAGGCGTGGGAGATGTTTCCAGCCTGGATGGGTGGAGCAGAGAGCCCATGAGCATCCTCCTGCCCATGGTTCAGCTCCACCAGGCACCGGGGTGATGGGGATGGGACTTGCAGACGTACCATGAAGTAGGAGAAAGCAAGATGGTCCAGAGCATCCTCCAGGCTGCTCCGGTCCTCAGGGTTCCAGCTGCCGTAGGAGCGGCGGAAGAGGCCAACGGCCTCCTCCAGCCATGCGATGGAGTGGTAGTAGTCACCCGTGTCATAGGCAACCTGCGAGGCAGCGCATCACCCGGACCCGCTGGCTGGGCCAGCCTGGCCTGTGTCCCGTCCCCACCCTGTCCCATGCCATGCCATGCCATCCCATCCCCCCCTGTACCATTCCATCCCATCCCACCACATCCTCACACCCCCATCCTCACCCTATCCTGACCCATCCTATCCCCTTCTCATCCCATCCTATCCCTATGACCAACTTCATCCCAGTCCCACTCCTATGCCCTCCCCTCCCATCCCCATCCCATTCTATCCAATTCCCATGCCATGTCATCCCATCCCATTGCAATTCCCACCCATCCTGTCCCATCACATCCCATCCCCATTCCCTCCCACACCATCCCCATCCTGTCCCATTCCTTCCTTTCCAGTCCCATCCTCACCCCCAACCCCGTCCCCACCCATCCTGCTCCATCCCCATCTCCATATCCATCTCTATCTCCACCTCCACCCCATCCCATCCCATCCTGTCCCATCTCATTCCACCCCACCCCACCCTGTCCCACGCTCTGACACTCCATTCCAGCTCTGCAGTGACACTCAGAGGACTCTGCCCTGAACAAAACCCCCCTATCAAAGCACCCAAATCCCCTCCTGGGGATTTATGGACCCATTTTTATCCCCGGGCGGGGGTTGACCCCATACTCGACCAGGCTGCTGGAGCAGGAGATCTCCCCCAGGCCACTGGCTTGGCTCTTCCCTTCCCCGAGCCACGAAGCAGCAAGAAGACTTGGTGAGAGCCAAGAGGCAATGGCCGGCGGGCGAATGCCTGCAGGCTGAGTCAGAGGGGCCTCTCCTCATCCATGTGGGAAGAAAACCCAACGCCTATCCCTATGGAAGCAACATCCCAGGCTGGAAAAGCTTTGTGGGGGGCTGATGGGGTTTGCCCTCACCTTGCCCACATGGAAGCAGTCATCGGCGGAGAGGGAGACGCGCCGGCCGGGGCTGTAGAGGGGTGGCCGGCCAGCACCAGCTCGCTGGAAGACGCCATTGGCCATGCCCTTGACACTGAGTGAGTAGACATCCTGCAGCCGCATCAGTGCCCGGGCAGCCCCGTCCAGGTCCTCGGCTCCAGGCAGCTCCTGCTCCACCTCCTTGAAGCCAGCATGGAGTGCTGAGGGTGGGTAATGGGGTGCACGGAGGGGGATTAATGAGCTTTTGGGGTGCTATCACCCTTATCAGCCCTTCTCCATCCCTGGGGACCCCACATGCTGTTCCATCACCCATTCTCCTGCTCCACAACCCATTCTCCTGCTCCACCACCCATTCTCCTGCTCCACCACCCATTCTCCTGCTCCACCATCCGTTCTCCTGCTCCACCATCCATTCTCCTCCTCCTCCACTGGGTCCCTGTCACCTCCCAGCTCTCCCCAGGTGACAGAGAGGACATGTGGCCAAGCATCCCCCCCGTACCCTGGGTGTTCTCGGTGGCCTCATCACTGTAGATGACATTGGGCCAGTCGGAGTGGAGACGCTTGATGAGGCTGAAGGCCAGCAAGGGGTTGTCCACCGAGGCCTTGGGGTCCTGGTGCAGCGCCTGGACCTTCTCATAAAACCTACAAGGCACCCACTGGGTGACACTTTGAGTGATGCTCCTGGGTGCCAACACCCCCCAGGTGGGGTCTGGAGTCTGACACCCCCCCACCCCCCCAGTTGGGCAGCTTTGCCACAGTGTCCACTTTTTGGCCAAGCCAGAGGTGGAGAAACCCCGTCAAGGTTGGTAGTCCCACTGTGCAAGATTGGTAGCCCCCCCATCCAAGGTTGCTAGCCCCTTGTCCAGGGTTGGTAGCCCTCCCCCCCAAGGTTGGTAGCCCCCCCCGTCCAAGGCTGGTAGCCCCTGTCCAATGTTGGTAGCCCCCCGTCCAA
>NW_009260789.1:119356-122475 GCF_000687185.1 Egretta garzetta
CCCAGGCTGCCCTGGCCCCAAACTGCATGGCCCTGTTCATCTTGGCCCCAAACTGCCCTGGCCCCATTTTGTCCTCTGTCCCCATCCCACACCGACCCATCCTGCCTGTCCCTGTAGTGTCTTGTCCCTGCTCTCATCCCACCCTGTCCCCATCCTGCCCTGTCCCCCTCCTGTCTGTCCCCATTTCATCCCCTGTCCCCATCCCATTCTGTCCCCTTCTTGCCTGTCCCCATCCCACCCTGTCCCTGTCCTCTCTTGTCCCTGTCACCATCCTGCCCTGGCCCCAAACTGCCCTGGCCCCATTTTGTCCCGTCCCCATTCCACACCGACCCCATCCTGCCTGTCCCCATCCTGTCCCTGTCCCTGTAGTGTCTTGTCCCTGTCTCCATCCTGCCCTGTCCCCCTCCTGTCTGTCCCCCTTCTGTCTGTCCCCATTTCATCCCCTGTCCCCATCCCATGCTGTCCCCCTCTTCCCTGTCCCCATCCCACCCTGTCTCCATCCTGCCCTGTCCCCAAACCGCCTGTCCGCATTTTGTCCCCTGTCCCCATTCCACACCAATCCCATCCTGTCTGTCCCCATTCTGTTTGTCCCTGTAGTGTCTTGTCCCTGCTCTCATACTGCTCTGTCCCCCTCCTGTCCGTCCCCATTTCATCCCCTGTCCCCATCCCATCCTGTCCCCCTCTTGCCTGTCCCCATCCTGCCCTGTCCTCATCCTGTCTTGTCCCCATCCCCATCCTGCCCTGTCCCCATCCCCATCCTGCCCTGTCCCCAAACTGCCTGTCCACATTTTGTCCCTTGTCCCCATTCCACACTGACCCCATCCTGCCTGTCCCCAAACTGCCTTGGCCCCCTCTTGACTGGCCCTGTTCCATCTTGTCCCCATCCTGCCTGGCCCCTCCTGTCTGTCCCTGTCTTGTCTGTCCCCATCCTTGCCTGTCCCCAAACTGCCTGTCCCCATTTTGTCCCCTGTCCCCATTCCACACCAGCCCCATCCTCTCTATCCCTGTCCTGTCTTGTCCCTGTCCCCAAACTGCCCTGTCCCCATCCTGCCTGTCCTCCTCCTGTCTGTCCCCATTTTGTCCCCTGTCCCCATCCCATCCTGTCCCCCTCTTGCCTGTCCCCATCCTGCCCTGGCCTCATCCTGACTGTCCCTATCCTGTCTGTCCCTGTCCCCATCCCATCCCATCCCATCCCATCCCATTCCCAGCCTGCCTGTCCCTGTCCCCATCCTGCCCTGGCCTCATCCTGACTGTCCCTACCCTGCCTGGCCCTGTCCCCATCCTGCCTGGCCCCTTCTTTTCTGTCCCCAAACTGCTCTGGACTCATCCATCCTGTCCCCGTCCTTTCCTGGCCCCATCCTGTCCTGGCCTCATCCTGCTTGTCCCTGCCCCCATCCTCCCTGTCCCTAATTCCATGCTGTCCCCGTCCTGCCCTGGCCTCATCCTGCCCTGGCCTCATCCTGCCTGGCCTCCTCTGTTCTGTCCCCATCCCTCCTGTCCCCAACCCTCCTGTCCCCGTGGGGTGAGGGCAGTGGGTCAGGGACACCCCGCTGGGTTCCCACCAACACTGCGGAAACTTCCTCACCCTGGAAAAAACCCTTTTTTTTTTTCAGACAACCTGGTCAGAGCGGTGCTCAGGTGCCCTGTCTGTGGGAGCAGCACCGATGGCACCCCAAGATACCTCCCCCAGGCGAGCACCTCCGGGGGCCCTGGAGCCTTCCAGGGAAAATAGGATGGAACCGGCTGGATTCCCAAAGGAAAGGCCAAGAGAAGTTGGGAAATGTGGGCGTCTGCGCCTGCACTGAGGGGCTGGGAGGGGCCAGCCCTGTCCTGCACCGTGGCAGGGCGATGGGTACAAGGACGAGATGGGTGCGAGGATACGATGGGTGCAAGGACGTGATGGGTGCAAGGACACAATGGGTGCAGAGCTGGGGGTGAGCATTGCTCCGAGATCCTCCACTCCAGGCCCTGGGTACCACATTCCATTCCTCAGCCACGTCCCCGGTCCCCATCACTCAGCCATGTCCTTTGTCCCCACCATTCCATGTCCCATGTCCCCATCGCTCCATGTCCCCATCACTCAGCCATGTCCTTTGTCCCCACCATTCCATGTCCCATGTCCCCATCGCTCCATGTCCCCATCACTCAGCCATGTCCTTTGTCCCCACCATTTCATGTCCCAGGTTCCACCACTCCATGTCCTTTGTCCCCACCATTCCATGTCCCATGTCCCCATCGCTCCATGTCCCCATCACTCAGCCATGTCCTTTGTCCCCACCATTTCATGTCCCAGGTCCCACCACTCAGCTGTGTCCCACGTCCCCATCGCTCCATGTCCCCATCACTCAGCCGTGTCCTTTGTCCCCATCACAGCTGTGTCCCACATCCATTGCTCAGCCATGTCCCCCATCCTCATCATGCCATGTTGCATGTCCCTGTCACTCAGCCATGTCCCACGTCCCCATCAGCCCATGTCCCCATCACTGTGTCCCACGTCCCCATCACTTCGTGCCCCATGTCCCCATCACTCCGTGTCCCACATCCCCATCACTCCATGTCCCCATCACTCCATGTCCCACGTCCCCATCACTCCATGTCCCCATCACTGTGTCCCACATCCCCATCACTCCATGTCCCCATCACTCCATGCCCCCATCACTCCGTCCCACGTCCCCATCACTCCATGTCCCCATCACTCCATGTCCCCATCACTCCGTGTCCCACGTCCCAATCACTCCATGTCCCTATCACTGTGTCCCACATCCCCATCACTCCATGTCCCCATCACTCCATGCCCCCATCACTCCATGTCCCACGTCCCCATCACTCCATGTCTCCATCACTGTGTCCTACGTCCCCATCACTCCATGTCCCCATAACTCCGTGTCCCACGTCCCCATCACTCCATGTCCCCATCACTCCGTGTCCCATGTCCCCATCACTCCATGTCCCCATCACTGTGTCCCACATCCCCATCACTTCGTGCCCCATGTCCCCATCACTGTGTCCCACATCCCCATCACTCCATGTCCCCATCACTGTGTCCCACATCCCCATCACTCCATGTTCCCACCACTCCATGCCCCACGTCCCCATCACTCCATCTCCCCATCACTCCG
>NW_009260789.1:123772-124086 GCF_000687185.1 Egretta garzetta
AGTGCTTTTTCCCAAGGGAATACACGGGAAAGTCAGCCTGAACCAGGGAAGGGAAGAAAACAGGATTAAAAAATGGTAAAAAAAGGGGAATTCTCTCTCTCTGCTACATGGGGGTTGGGGGGGTGGCAGAAATCACTGATTTTTAACTAAACCACCACTTTGGGGTATTTTTTTCCCCAGGGGACTCGCTGCTCTTGGTGGCACCTTCTGCTTTTTTGCTGCTACCAGGTGAAAAATGCTGCCTTTCGGTGAAGCACTGGCATTTTGGGTGCCGGGCCAGCATCGCCCCCCCCCAGCCAACCCACAGCGCATCC
>NW_009260789.1:128783-130162 GCF_000687185.1 Egretta garzetta
AGCTGTTTGATAAAGCTGGGGCAGCGCCGGTGATGGCTCCCCAGGCTCCCCACTGGCAAATCCTCCTCCAAAATCCAGCCCTGGAGAACCAGAAAAGCAGGGACACAAGCCCGGCGTCAAAAATCCCAGGAGGCAAGATTAAAAAAACCCGCTTATCCAAAATGGCAACGGGATTTCAGGGCACAAACAGAGGCAACGATGGAACTTCCGCTGCCATTTCACTTTATTGGCATTAATTTAGCACGTTCCCGGGAGGCAGGCAGCGTCAGAAATCATTTTGTTTTCCTCTCCAGGGCCAGGCTGTCGTGCAGCTTGGACACCTCGGGCTCGTAGGCCTCCATGACCAACGTCCCGTTGGTATCGAAGAATTTCGCGATGGATTTGGTGAACTCTGCTTCCCTCTGCTGTTTGGTTTTCCCACTGATGAAAGTCAGCTTCAGGGTGTACTTGTCATCGAACCTGCAGAGACAAAATGGTCTGAAGCTGCGCCAGGGCTGGACATTAGGAAAAACTTCTTCCCCTTGGGGCTGTCAGGCTCTGGAAGGGGCTGCCCAGGGAGGTGGTTGAGTCCCCAGCCCTGGGGGGATTTAAAAGAAGGAGAGATGAGGTGCTGAGGGCCAGGGTTTGGGGGTGGGATGGCAGGGTGAGGTTAAAGGTTGGACTCGATGATCTCAAAGGGCTTTTCCAACCAAAGCGATTCTATGATTCTAAGGCAGAGCGAGAACTTGTTAAGTCTGGCTCAGTACAGACGCCAACGGAAAGCTGATGAGAAATCCCCATCCTCATCAGCCCCCCCGGAGCAGACGTCCCCACGGATGCCAACCGCTGCAACCCCCAGGCCTTAATTATAACACAATTAAAGATTTTTTTTTTTTTATCCTCTTCACAATTAATTTCATTTAAAAGAGAAGCGAAACCATTTGCGGCAGGAAAACGCCCGGCACCGGGCTGGCTTCTAGATCAGGACCTTGGTTTTTGATGGACTGATACAGATTCGGAGGTATAAAAATAAAAGGGAAATATTTTGGGTGATCCTACGGAGAGACGGGGATGGAAACGGTGCATGCGGGGCTGGCGAGCCCGTCCCCCATCGCTGTCACTTCTGAGTGATGGTGATATTCTGCGGTGAATTAAAATGATATTTGAAAAGTCATGGCAGTCAGGTGAAGTCCCTGGTGACTGGAAGAAGGGAAATGTTGTACCCATTTTCAAAAAGGGTAGAAAGGAAGACCCCGGGAACTATCGACCTGTCAGCCTCACCTCTGTGCCCAGGAAGATCATGGAGCAGATCCTCCTAGAAGCTATGCTAAGGCACATGGAGGCCAGGGAGATAATTCGAGATAGCCAGCATGGCTTCACCAAGGGCAAGTCCTGCCTGA
>NW_009260789.1:131118-132349 GCF_000687185.1 Egretta garzetta
GCGTGTGCCCTGCTCCTGCGGGGGGGTTGGACTAGATGACCACTAGTGGTCCCTTCCAACCCTAAACATTCTATGATTCTATTCTATGATATTCTGCGGTGAATTAAGGTGATATTCTGCGGTGAATTAAGGTGATATTCTGCAGTGAATTAAGGTGATATTCTGCAGTGAATTAAGGTGATATTCTGCAGTGAATTAAGGTGATATTCTGCAGTGAATTAAAAAGATATTCTGCGGTGAATTAAAAAGATATTCTGCAGTGAATTAAAAAGATATTCTGCAGTGAATTAAAAAGATATTCTGCAGTGAATTAAAAAGATATTCTGCAGTGAATTAAAAAGATATTCTGCAGTGAATTAAAAAGATATTCTGCAGTGAATTAAAAAGATATTCTGCAGTGAAATTTCGTTTCGGAGTTGACGAGCGGTGGCTGCAGGCGCAGGGAGCAGAGGCAAAGCAAAGCTGTGCCGGTCCCGCGCCGCTTGCTTAAACCCGGAGCGAAGGGTACCGTTTGAGACTGGAGGAGAGCTGCCAAACGTCATCGGGGTCCATCCCCGCGGGGTCTTTTCTGTGAGCTACGAGGAAAATACTCTTCTCTTTGTATGAGGTATAAATCGTCAGGATTCCCATCATCACAAAATATGTGCCAGAAACCAGTTAAGGAAATGAAGAACTTGGAAACAGAAGTAGAAATTCGGCAGAGAAATGGCTCGGATCCCCTCGGACCCGGCCGTTAAACCACCCCTCACCACACGACCATTCCAAACAGGACCGACGCCTCGTTAGCATGAGAAATTAAATAATTATTGGGCCGCTTAAATCCTTGCCCTTGCACAAGAGCGTTCGTCAGCGCCTGGAAGCGGAGGGGAAAGCGACAGCTCCCTAACACGCTCTCCCGAGGGGGCTTTCTCCAGCCACGTAAAATGCTGCGTTGGTGGAACTGTGAAGCAAAGCGGGAGTCACGGCGAGGAAAGCACCGGTTTCAGTCCCTGAATCACCCCATTTTTGGAGCAACACCTGGTGGGGGACAGCGGGACACCCCAAGCCACAGGATCCATGGCTGCGCGTTCCTCCAAAGCACAGACCAAGCATTTAATCTCTCTCATTTTAGGAATGAAATAATTTTTAAGTGCCGCAGGACAAATTATCTCAATGTTCGTGCTGAAAGCACAAACGGCTCGGGCAACGGCTCGGGCAACGGCTCGGGCAACGGCTCGGGCAACGGCTCGGG
>NW_009260789.1:132524-133846 GCF_000687185.1 Egretta garzetta
CTCGGGCAACGGCTCGGGCAGGATCACCCAGCCCCCAGGCTGGCAACGAGCTTCCAGGTTACCAGTTCAGGCTGCCTCACTGGTACCGACAAAAATCGCCCTCGAAAGGGGGCTGGGTGGCAGCACCGCGCATCTGTCGCGCACGTTGCGGCTGTAAAAGCTTTGCGGGCGTCTGTTTTGCTAGAGGAGGTGCAGGGAAATCAGCGACAGGTCAACTCTGGGAGTCCAAATGGAAAAAAAAAAAAAACCCCAACCCAGCTGTGCTGTAATACTGGAAATTTGAGAGTTGACTTCTAAACAGTTGACACCTAAAGATTTAAACCCGGATTTGCAGCGCTGCCCCCCCTAAACGCAGCGCCTGCTCTTGCGGGTGGGGGGTGCTGGCAAGACTCACCGCCCTTTTACCCTTCTCTCTGTCGTCTTTGGCAAGAGCGGGCGCCTCCGTAACCCGGCTATAGGGAGAATTAAAACAAGCCAACCAAAACCAAACCCCAACCCAAGCCCCCAAGCTTTCAAGGGCTGATCTCCAGTTTGAGATTAACAGGCCGAAGTGGAGGAGTCTGCGCAGTCGGCGTCTGGGATCTGGGAAATCGGGAGCCCGGAGAGCAGCTCAGCTGCCCAGGCAGCGGCTGACTCCTCAACACGAGCCAACTTGTGGCCCAGGATGCCAGAGGGGAAGGCTGGACCGCCACACCACCCAAATTTAGGTGTGTGACAGCCAGACAGGCAGGAATTTGGCCATCACATGAAAACTATTTGATTATCAGCTGATCTCCACGCCACGGGAAGTAAAATTCCCACAGGCTTGAAAATGGGACTACAGAGAAGGGTTTTCTTGTGCTTCATGGGGAAAATTGAATTCTTTTGGTATAAATGAGACATCTGTAAAGGATATGATACAACACAAAAGGCAAGGACAGGTTTGGATTCAGGAAAGGGGTGCAGGTAATCCCAAATCAAAGCTACAATCGCAAAGAGACAAGAGATTGTGCAGATGATGAGGCGGCCGTCGATCAAACGGAAATTTTCGACGTACTTGTACTTCTCGAGGAGAACCTGCCAGAGAGAAACACAGCCGAGTTTATTTTGTGCTTTTCATAGAATCATAGAATGTTTTGGGTTGGAAGGGACCCCCAGAGGTCACCCAGCCCAACCCCCCTGCAGGAGCAGGGACACCTTGAACCACATCAGGTTGCTCACAGCCCCGTCCAACCTGGCCTGGAATGGTCCCAGGGATGGGGCCTCCACCCCCTCTCTGGGCAACCCCTGCCAGGGTTTCACCACCCTCACTGGAAAGAATTTCTTCCTTAGATCCAGTCTAA
>NW_009260789.1:134236-135852 GCF_000687185.1 Egretta garzetta
TGCTGGGGATGCAGCCCAGGGCACGGTTGGCTTCTGGGCTGCCAGCGCCCATGGCCGGCTCATGGCCAGCTTTTCACCCCCCGGTACCCCCAGGCCCCTCTGGGCAGGACTGCTCTCCATCCCTTCACCCCCAGCCTGTGTGGGTACCGGGGGTTGCCCCCACCCAGGGGCAGGACCTTGACCTTGGCCTTGTTGAACCCCACGAGGTTCACACACCCCCACCTCCCCAGCTTGTCCCACTCCCTCTGGATGCCACCCCGTCCTTCTGGCGTGTCAACCGCACCCCCCAGCTCGGGGTCATCTGCAAACTGGGCTGAGGGTGCGCTCGACCTCGCTGTCTATGTCACTGATGAAGATATTAATCAGCATCGGTCCCAGTACGGACCCGTTTTACAAACTGCTTCCAGAAAGGATTTAGATAAAACAACCTTGAGGGTATGGGTAAACTGAGCAGAAACTTTCTATAGAATCAATGTCTGCATCAGCCATTGTAATAATAGCTGACACTCCAAGCACAAACACTGCTTTAGAATCACAAGAGACGCTACGGAGCCAGCATAGACACCGGCCCTTCACAGTCAAACCAAAAAAGTTTACGGAGTTTTTTTAAACTAAATATAGAAACCAGAGGAAAGAGAGGGCAGCTTCCCCAGAGGGAGAAACCAGCAGTCAGAGAACGTACCTTTTTGGCAGAGTCGTCCAAAGAATTTTTCACAGCTGAACCGTCCCATTTGTCAATTTTTACTGGTTTGTCGTCAATCTTCCACTGCAACGGAACCCAAAGGGCGTTAAGGGAGTTTGGCACGGATTAGCCTTCCATTTGAATACGCTTGTTCCTGTCGTGAGCAGAAAGACAGGAGGCAAGCTGGAAAACACCCACCTGTCTGGGAAAACCTAACCAGAGGTGGGGGGAATCTGGGGCCCGTCACACAGCTGTACCGCACCAAAAATCGCCTCAGCCCCAACGCACCCGTTACCCTCATGGGCTGAAGCTTATACAACTTGTCCTGGGTGCTGGAGACATTTGGTGAAGCGACTTTTTACATCAGTTTTACCCTCATGTTCATTCTGCGGTTGCTTCTCCCACTGCCATCCACAGAAAGCGTCAGTTTTGATTTAATTCTTGCCTTGGATGGTACTCACACTTTTCGGCCAAGATGTTACAAAGGGGCTCTTTGGGGGTTGATAAGAGGAGGAGAATTTCAAGGCACCCTTAACAATCCGGGTACAAGGGGAGAACACAAAGGCACGAACAAGAAATGAAGTTTCAGTCAGACCATCCTTCGGAACAAAACCAAGAGACTCTGTCACTCTGCTAAATTCAGATTTTCCTCATAACCTGTTCCTTCATCAACAACAAATCTCCCCTTTTCAAAGGGGTTCATTTTCCTCTGAAAGATACTCTTTTTTTGGTGACACTATTCCTTCTAGCCACAGTTTGAGCCCTGCGTATTTTACGTCGTCAATTATTTCAAAGAGCTGAATGACTTGAGCTTAAATTTCAGCTGCAATTAGAATAGAATCACAGAATCGTTGAGGTTGGAAAAGGCCTTTAAGCTCCCCCAGCCCAACCGTTCCCCTACCCCTGCCATCCCACCCCCAAACCCTGGCCCTCA
>NW_009260789.1:136239-140964 GCF_000687185.1 Egretta garzetta
AGCCCCCTCTCGACCAACCCCCCCAGGGCCTTTTCCGCCGGGCAGCTTTCCAGCCCCTCTGCCCCACGCCTGTAGCGTTGCATGGGGTAAAATAAAGTCCAAAGCTATTTTTTTAAAAGCCTCAAGATTTTAAAGCTATTTTACAGGCATCCTGGAGGCACAGGACTGCTAGCACTCCATTTGCAGATGGGATTTGCACAGCAGGGAATATCTGTATGCAGTCGAGGAGCTGCCATAATAATGTATATCCAGGAAGCCCGTGACAGAGCGAGAACTGGATTCCTGCTTCTCGCTCTCTGTCCCGAACCACCTGACACTGGAATTACCAGATAACATTGGTCATACTTAACTGATCTCTAACAGAGAAAAAGCACTTTCAGGGGTAGACATAAAGCCCACATGACATATTCTTTGAAATAAAGCTCTAACCGGGGGGGGGAAATACCTAATCTTAGACTGTCTAAAGCAAGGAGCTGAACCAGCAGTTCTTCAGTTCTTGTTCAGGCTTCCCTGTGACTGAGGCTGTTCTGCTTCAAGACAGTAAGAGCTTGATAATCCCAGGGAGGTTCACGTCATGTCAGAAGGGACCTCGTAACGGGGACACATCTGCGCTTTGGGACTTCAGCCAGGGTGAAGCTTTAGCCCTCCCTCTACCTTGGTGTTGATGTTCCCACGTGGTTACTTCTCCTGACAGGGGACAGCACCACAGTGCTGCTGCTGCTTCTCTTAATTCTTGCAGGCTGGTCTGCGAGACCAAAGAGTTAGGGAGAAGCTGGGACGCTGCACTGGCACCTGGAGCACCAGCACTGCGGAAGAGGAGCAGAAGGAGGTGCTCAAAGGAAACGATCAGCATCCACGCTACCTCCGTGTCCAGTTGTGCATGGAAATGTATGCACATCTGTCCACTGATGTCTATATACCAGTGCAACCCTGGGCAAAACCTTCGGCTGATGGCCATCCCCACGGCCAACTGGGAAGAGAGCCAGAGATTCGGCCCCTTACCACCAAGTGCTCACCCTCAAACTGGGGGGAAAGCCTCCACCCCCTCTCGGGTCTGCAGAAGAGCCTTGCCTTGCCTGCACAGCCTGGGGAGGGAAGGTGAAGCTGCACCGATGTCCTGTGGAGCCTGGCAGATGCAAACGTCTCTGCTCCTCCAGCTAGCGGATGGTATTTTTCAACCCATTACTCATTTTGAGCACTTCAGGGTGCGAGCTCCAAAGGCTTCAAAAGAAAAGCTCAGATTTGGTTCCAGTCTGACAGAGGAAAAGGAAAACCCAACTGGTTCAAAACAAGTTGGGTTTTTTTTTTAGTTTGGGTGTAATTTGACTCTTTGGTTTTAAAAAGCAAGTGGAAGATTATCATACTTGTCCTGAACACATCCTAACTATGAATGGGAAGCAAATGCGGTGTTCTACGGCCAGGCATGGCTAGGAAGCAGATTCGGTACCTGAAAGTGTACCTGTGTGAGAACAAGGCTTCAGAGTGAAGGCTGAAACACAGCCAGCGGCTACCTGACTTAAAAACAAAGAATAAAATCAGAAATGCAATTTCAGAAAGCCACAAACCTGACACTAGAAGCACACGGAGGCCCCAGATGTTCACACCCGAGTAAAGATGCTGCCTGCAGCTGGATCACAGCATGGCAGCAGGGGAGCATTCTGATGTTAGCTCCATAGTTTGGGTGTGATTTGACTCTTTGGTTTTAAAAAGCAAGTGGAAGATTATCATACTTGTCCTGAACACATCCTAACTATGAATGGGAAGCAAATGCGGTGTTCTACGGCCAGGCATGGCTAGGAAGCAGATTCGGTACCTGAAAGTGTACCTGTGTGAGAACAAGGCTTCAGAGTGAAGGCTGAAACACAGCCAGCGGCTACCTGACTTAAAAACAAAGAATAAAATCAGAAATGCAATTTCAGAAAGCCACAAACCTGACACTAGAAGCACACGGAGGCCCCAGATGTTCACACCCGAGTAAAGATGCTGCCTGCAGCTGGATCACAGCATGGCAGCAGGGGAGCATTCTGATGTTAGCTCCAAAAAAAGGGACAGCAAAACGAGCGGTTGCTTTCACAGCAGACGCTGCAGGATCTGAGGGCTCGTAAGGCTTGTCAGGCTATCACCTACCTTCATTTAAATCCCTTCACAAAACTCCTTCATAAGCAGGAGGCATGGAAAAATCCTATGGGAGAAATTTCAAGATGTTCACATCTCAGAAGAAAGACACGGCACAAACTTAACTTTTTTTCCTCCCTGCCTTAATTCCTTCTGCTGCTACTGTCAGCCTCATTTACATCACGTCCAATTTTAGCCTGCAACATCTTCTGGGTAGCTAGCTTGTCTCTTTGAATACTGCTCTGAAGTTTACAGCACACTTTGGGTATTACAAACATAAATAATCAAGTAATACAGTAAAAAAGATTTGTTGCTACTGCAAGAGGAGCACCAGTTTGAGACTACATGATCTCTTCAAGGGGAATAATGTTTCTGCATCTAATCTGTGTTTTCTATTGTAAGGAGGAAAAAAATTAACCTCCCCTTCCTAAACCCTAAAATCAGAAACTATTCAGACCAAGATCCGCAACACTGCAGCCGAGGGAGGTTGGAAGAGGCTCAGCAGATGATGCACATCAACTCCCCGAAGGCACGCAGCCGACGCCGCAGCGGCTTGCCTTTCCAATAGGTAGGGCTGCATCCAACAGAGCAGCGAGTCCCAGACTGCAGGTCCCCACCCCCCCAACATAAATTCTAAAATAATGGTAATGCTGCACACCACGAGCCCGGCAGAAGCAGGATTCGCAAGCAGCAAAATCCAGGGACACCTCGCTGCACATCAGTTCCTTCCTCTTCCTCTTGAAGGAAGAGTCGTAGCAAAGACCAGTGAGTCAGCGCGGCTGTTTCCAGCTCTGACTAGCTCAGCCTCTGCCTTGGAGGAAGGAATTCTGGCCCTCACTCTCCCCAAAATACCAGTGCTGCCTGACTGTACTCAGAGTCAACATCCCCCGGTCCCAGAGAGCTCCTTCTGGGGCCCAGGAGCGGAAGGCAGTTGCAGCAGTTTGTATTCAGGAAGTGGTTTTAGTCCTGGAGCTTGCAAAACCTTCAAAAGTTTTGCTCTAGCAGGGACAGAGCATGGTGAATAACTTAGTTTTGTGCTAAATGGGTGAAATCTCTAGGTGTTCGAGAGGGCTGTAGTCGCTGCTGCACACCACTTTGAAGTCAGTGATGGTGCACTCTTAGGTGGTCTTGGTTAAGTGGGGAGAGGTCAGGAGGAGCTACCTGATTTTCACAAACACTGCAAAACCAGGAAAAGGACAAAAAAATGGGACGGTTAATCCACAAATCTCCCTAAACTCACTCTGATTTAGCTCACTAGCGAAGTATGAAGATACACTAAATGCACAACACGTCCTAAGACTTTAAAGCCTCGGTGATAACCCATTATTCTTCTGTTTGTGAAAGATTTGAGCAAATTGTGGACTCAAGCCAACAATTCTCCAGATGATACATCAGCAATACATACACCGGTTGGCAGAAATGGCCAGATTTCATTTAAGTCATCCAGGGGGAGGAAATGAAGGCAAATGAAGGACCATTATGGGGGAAGAGAGGGAAATGAAGATAGGACATTACCAAGCGTGCGTATGTACTTCAGGTAGAAGCCCTGCTGAAACTACTCAACGGCTTCTCCCTAAAAGGATTCAGCTCCCACACCAACAGCCTATTTCCCTTACTAACAGCTCCTTTTCCTTCTGAAATTACTACACCTCAGCATCCACAGAGCATGGCAGGAGGAGCAGGAACGCCTCAAGAGCACGATACTTTCCATAATTCTTGAAGTTTATCCATAAAGCTCTGTCATTTCAAAACCGAAAGCTGAGCGCATTTGCAGAAGGCGGCCCAGGAATTTTTCATTAGCACACTTTCCCCTAAAAACATTCGCTCAAGAACCTAATCTGCTGTTCTAAAGAAAAACCACCAAATTCTTAGGGAGGGTAAGGATAACATCACCTCAGATGCGACGTTAGGTTGCAGGGTTAGGTTAACGGTTGGACTTGATGATCTTAAAGGTCTTTTCCAATCGAAACGATTCTAGGATTCTACTCTTTAGAAATTATTAATATACATATATCAGTGAAAATCGGAGTGTTTTCAATTGCAGTCATCTGTATTCTGAAGTTTAATGAAAGATGCCAAACACACCGCTCTGAAGATACACCCTCTTCCACCCAGAGATACAGAGACAATGGTTCCCACTGCCTTGTGGAAAAAAAAAAATAATAATAATAAAAATACCCCTAGGTCCTTAGTTTCAGCTACCAGACTGCCAAATGCCGCGAGGAGCTGCAAAACAAACACCTGACCGCTTAAACCTGAGCCGAGATCAAAGCCACTCTACAAACAACTTCCTTTAAACTAGGGAGGAGACAAGACCGGGCTTATCAGCAGGCTTTTGGGGTAGGCTCTGCTCCACCTGACGACTCTGCCATATCCAGCGCTACTTCCCCGGCAAAGCAGCCACCGGGAGGAGCGCAGCTTCTGTCAGGACGGCTGGGCTAAAAGCGGCCACGCTGGCAAAAAGAGGAGGGAAAAAAAAAAAAAAAAAAAAAACTGAGGCCTCGCCATCACCCAGCGCTACTTCCCCGGCAAAGCAGCCACCGGGAGGAGCGCAGCTTCTGTCAGGACGGCTGGGCTAAAAGCGGCCACGCTGGCAAAAAGAGGAGGGAA
>NW_009260789.1:143297-148571 GCF_000687185.1 Egretta garzetta
GTGCCCAGCCTCCCCCCTTCGGGCATCCCCCCGCCCCGGCATGGGGTCCTCCCCGGGCTGCAGGGGGAGATCTGCTCCCCCATGGACCTCCATGGGCTGCAGGGGGACAGCCTGCCCCACCATGGTCTTCATCACGGGCTGCAGGGGCGCCTGGAGCACCTCCTCCCCCTCCTTCTTCACTGCCCTTGGTGTCTGCAGGGCTGTTTTCTCTTGCATCCTCACTGTCACTGCTTGGCTTGGCCTTGGCCAGCGGCAGACACAGGGAAAACTTCTAGCAGCTTCTGACAGAAGCCACCCCTGTAGCCCCCCCACTCCCAAAACCTTGCCACGCCAACCCAATACAAGGGGAACAGGTACGGGGGTGTGCATCAGGAGTGAGGGTGGCGTGTGTTCACGATGGGCTGTGCACATGAGCGGGGTATGTGTGGGGAACGTGTGCGTAGGGGTTGAGTGGACGGGTGTAGATGTTGGTCTCCGTGTGTGTGTCAGAGTGTGTACCAAGACGTGCAGGTGTGTACCCTGGCTGGTGTCCTGGTGTACCCCGTACCGCTGCCCTCTCGGTGTACCGACAGTGCCAGCATCCACGTGGCGCTGAGCATCGCTGCACGGTGCTGAAGCAGCGTCTCGCCCGGCTGGTGACGGTGACAACATTGCACACAGCTGCCCTCCTGTTTGTATCGGTGCATGAACACGCAGAGTGCGCCTGTTGTAAGGGAGAGCTACCCCAAATACGGGCACTGCGCGTGAACGCTGTAGTCAAACCCTGTTGGAGTGTGCCAGAGCGGTGTCCGAGTGTGGAGACGCCATCAGATGGCACTGGGAGACCATGTCCTGCTGCAGGGGCACGGGGCAAGAGCGCTGCAGTGCCTTTGAAGTTTATTTTTGAGGTTTGGGGAGTGGTGACCAGGGTGATTCTTTTCCCAGAGCCTCCACAAGTGACAAGGGAAAGGAGGAATGGGGGATAAAGCAGAAATCCCGTGCGCTGTTGTCCGCACAGTCTGACTCACGCACACGCCGGTGTCTGCGTTGTGCTGTCTTGAGCTGGAAAATAACGCGTGCACTCCTGGCACTTCGTTTACTTCCCCGTTTTAGGAGGTGATGCTCCTCGTGTGTCCTTGACAGCATTCCTTTGCCTACAGGCTGACACTTTATTTGTGGCTACCCTTGGGAAGAGCTGTGGAAAGCAAAGTAACGTTAGAGCCAAGGAAAATTTTAACCCATTTATTTGTCTCTCACTCTCCCCAGGAACGCTGCAGTCAAGATGGCTATGACAGGACTGTATAAAATGGGTGATGGAAGCAACTATGCAACTAACTGCTTCCCTGCCAGGAACATTTTACGTGCAAGTAAAGCAGGTGACACTTCTCTGAGGGCTGCTGGTGTAGTTTCCCTGCAGAATAACGTCGTGTCATTAGGTCCACCATCCACCCTGTTAGATAGAGGCTACATTTGGCTGTGGTTTCCTGTATCAACGTCACAGCTGATAACACAGATAAGTCGATAACAGAACTTGAAACAGTGCCCACAAAGTCTTAAAATTGTTTAAAATAATTTAAAACTGAAATGAAGAGGGCAAGATGTCTAGGGCACCCATAAAATGAGGGCTCCAGCTGGCATCTCTGCATGATGGCAGGAGGGAAGCTTCAGGCAGGCACGTGGATAGCACAGGGGGGTTCTCCAGCGGCTGTTCGGACCTACAGCTTCTCCTTTTTCTCTGGGCTTTGAGAGTTACAGCTGTGAAATGCTTAGAAACAGCAGAAATGTCTTCTAACAGTTGAGAAATGGTGGGGAGGTCTACTAGGCTGGTCAGGGGCCTGAAGCACAGGAGCTGCGAGGAAAGGTTGAGGGTGCTGAGCTTGTTTTTTATCTGGCCAAGAGGAGTCCAAAGGGAGATTGTGGCTTACAGCTACCCGAAGGACAGCTACAAACTCTTAACAGTGGCAGATGGCATAACTAAACCAAAAATTTCACCTTGGGAGGTTTAGGTTGGACGTTAGGGGGAACTTCTTTGCTGGGAGGAGGCGCAGCTCTGGGCCAGGTTACGCTGGGAGGTGGTGGAATCGCTAGACAAAGCCCCAACTGACTGACAGAACATTGCTGATGGTCCCACTTTGGGTGGGAGGTTGGATTGGAGATCTCCAGAAGGCTCTTTCAGCCCACGTTTCCATGTCTGCAACCTATGGCTCCACTAGCATCTATTAAGCAGCATGTTTCTCCTCTTCCATGGCTCTGGCTGTGGCTTTAATGTTCTTATCTTAAATTCATGTTCACTGAACGGTTGATACATCAGTATTTCCCCTGAAACACCAGGCAGAGGGCAGCTACTTTGAGAAGGGCACATTTGGAGGGTTGCCTGCTCACCTTGCCATCTCCTCTGCCTCGGTCCATCGCCCTGCCAGGGTCTGGGCGCTGGGTGCTGGCAAGCAGAGCTACCCCGAGGGCTTGGACCGGGAAAGGAAACACCAGGAAGGCACCACAGCAGAGGAGACAACCCCCAGAATTTGCCTTCATGGAAGAAAATAATGAAGCCAATGTCCTAGATGAGCCGTTTCTGGTGAGTGCAGATTTCCTCTGTTGTTGCCTAAACTTTCTGATAGCGTGGCCTGGTTTCAGCTGGAATAGAGATAATTAACTTTGTGGAGCTGGGGAGATCTGGCTGGTGGATGGACTCTGTAGCTGCCCTTCCCCCCCCCTCTCGGGCAGACTCTGAAGCTACCTCTCCCTCCCCATCTCTGTGCCACCTTCTCCCCCCTTCCCACAACCCAAGGCACTTGGTGCCCCCCTTGCCTGGGGGCAGCTGAGGTCTGGTTTTGGAGCTCAGGGCCCAGACACAACACACAGGATTGCTGTAGCACTAACCATTTGTATTTTTCTTTTTTTCCCCCCAGATGAAGCACCACTGTTTGAAGAACCCCTCTGACCTGTGCTCTGTGAACATAAGCAGCCAAAATCTGATCTCTGTGAGTATCAGGGACTCAAGAAGTATTAGGGAACTGCCTTAAAAGTTGAAAACTTTATGACATTAGCACACAAGTGTCCAGAGATCAGAGAAGACACACATTAGAAGCAGGAATATTGCCTGCACAGAAAGGTGAGCCAACCAGCTGTGAACAGGCTTGGAGGATTTGTCCTACGAACTTTTGGATCGTGTCTTCATTGGTTGTAGACCCTTCCCCACTTACACCCCCTCACAAAATGCCGTTCTTTGGGTTTAGGGGTGTTTATCTCAGCTATGGTAGGGGTTCAGCTTGAGAAGTGATATTTGGGTTCATGACTAACTTGCAATGCAAAGAGAAAACAAGCTGAGGTGCTGCTAGGGTTTTAGTGTCTTTTTAGGGTTCCCTCCTGGCGCTGTGAAGGACAAATCTACTAAATCGTAGGGTGGCTACGTTTGCTGGGTCACACGTAGGTATGAGATGCGGCCCAGGAGCGCTGCAACACACGCAGAGTAGCAAGGTCAGCGGTGAGGACATGGAGGGGGCTTTGTTTGGGGGCTTAACTAATCCAGGTCTTCAGGATGTTGGTCACTGAGGCAGCTGTGCGTTAAACGCATGCTCTGAGAGGTGCTCTCCATAGACAGAAAACCAAATGAAGACCTAATTGTGGGAAATGCTGTGATTTAGGTGTTCTGAGAAAACTGAGAGATCCAGGTGTTTCAGATCCATTTAGGGCTGGAGTGGAATGATTCTTTTTTCCCCCGTATTTTTCAGGCTAAAGAAGATGATTTTGAGAAATTTGATTGCGTTGCTTTTATAAATGCTGCTGAGAACCTGCTGACACTAGGTAAGGGATTGCATTATCAAAAAATAGATGCTGCTTTTCAACCCAGGGAAGCTTATGCTTGTCCGAGCACAGGTCTAGAGCTTTACAAAGAGGTTTAAGATACACATGCAGCACTTTGCAGAATCGCTTCCTTCCTGTTACTGACCTGATATCCATGAGCTAATTCCCTTTATTGTATTGTGTGCCACTGTGGTATCCTTTTCATTATTAGAAAACAAAGCTCTTTACAAAGAAAATCCTCATTTAATATATAGAAGCATGGAATAATGAAACGACTTGTCCCAAAGGCTCAGAAGGTTAATGGTAGAGCTGGGAGGTGAATGCAAATCCAGTGTTGTGGGCTCAGTTAATCTGAAGAAGAAAAAAGGAAATGCATTTATAACTAGTAAAACATATAAGCTAAACATGCCATCGGTGGCTTCGAGCAATAATCCAGTTTGGGGTGGGAGCAAATGCATGAAAGCAAACCAGATGTCTAAGGAGTAGACTGGGGGGGCATCATGTATTGTACGGACGACCGTCTGACTGAGCTGGCATTTTCCTTCAAACGTGCCCACCCATACTAGTGCTCTTGTTCTTGCTGGTTTTGGGCCATTTCAGACCCAGGTGATGCATGGCTCGTTGTTTACTACCGTTCCTCACTCGCTGGAGCGTTTCCTTTTCCACCCTTGCAGAGCCGTTTCGGAAGTTTCCAGGACTGCGGGAACTGGAACTTTCCTTGAATGGACTGAGAAATCTGAAAATCACCGCTGGAGACTTCCTGCATTTGGAAGTAAGATGAGAGGGATCTGAAACCTTATTCATGTCCTCCCAGCCGTTACCCTGAAGCCTACACGTAGCGTTGACGTGTGTCCCTGCAGCATGAGTTCTCTGAAACTGCAGGGGCATTCTCTCTTCCTGCTTCCTTGTGACTCTGGGATGTCCTTTCTGCTGTGGCCCTCAAGGACCTTCACATCTTGCTTCCTCCTGCAGAGCAATCCCTCACAGATCCTCGTTTCTCAGCCCCTTGCCACAGGACTCCTTGTTTCCCCTATGATGGGCCACCCGTTTTGCTGTAGGATCCTCTCTGTCAGTCACCCGTGGCATCCTCACCTCCCTGATGCTGTGTGGGCCCCGGCAGATCCTCATCCTCCTCCACACTGTGCTCTACCTCTCTGTGTCCCATCCCCCTCCTCTCCAGATAGGTGTCTGCACTTTCCAATGCCAGTTGGGTGAGGGTCAACAAGGCCAAGGGCCGGGTCCTGCCCTGGGGTCACCACAACCCCAGGCAGCGCTCCAGGCGTGGGGCAGAGGGGCTGGAAAGCTGCCCGGCGGAAAAGGCCCTGGGGGGGTTGGTCGAGAGGGGGCTGGATAGGAGCCAGCAGGGTGCCCAGGTGGCCAAGAGGGCCAGCGGCATCCTGGCTTGTCTGAGGAGTGGTGTGGCCAGCAGGAGCAGGGCAGGGAGCGTGCCCCTGTGCTGGGCACTGGGGGGGGCGCCCCCCGGGTGCTGGG
>NW_009260789.1:148860-152518 GCF_000687185.1 Egretta garzetta
GGCAGAGGCGGTGCTGAGGGCCAGGGTTTGGGGGTGGGATGGCAGGGGTAGGGGAAGAGTTGGGCTGGGGGAGCTTCAAGGGCTTTGCCAACCTAAACGATTCCACGACTCTATGATTCCCGAGCTCATGGGCTGCCTTTCTAACACAGCAAAGGGGTCAGTTTGTTTCTTCTTTAAAAAAGAGACAGAGTGGATCCTAAGAACAAGTCACTGTGCCTGGGATGATGGCTCTAGTCATCCTCTCCGTCCATCTTGGAGTGGGTCTCTGCTAGAGAGAGCTCAGGCTCTGGCTTAGCTATTCTGACCTTATTTAAGCTTGCTCTCTTTGAGGAGGTGTCCTTGCCTGGATTTCTCTCTCTCACACTGTACGCACAGTTTCTGATTGTTGCTGGATATAAAGTTTTGTCTTAAAAGACTTCTTTCTTCTTGCCTCATTCAAAGACTTGTTGGTGGCTCAGCTGCCAGCTCTGCACCCTCGGATCCTGGCCTCCCTCCTGCCTGCAGGCTTTGGAAGGCCCCCAAATCCATGAAGCTCTCCGCTGTTTCTCCCGTGCACTGTTTGTAACCTGTTCAGGGTTTGACACAGTGATGGGGAACCAAATTTCCATGGCTCATGAGGCCGGTGTTGATCTTGTCCATCCCCATGTGCCCCTGTGTGAGCAGCCCTGTCACTGGCACCAGCTATGGAAGGTGGGGATGGAACCCACCTAAACTCCCCTTCCTGCCATCCTCCCGCAGATCCAAGCTTCATCCATGACCAATGTCCAGGATCTTGTTTCCTGACAGCCTGGAGAAATCAGCCCTGGGAAGGCTGATTGGAAATTCCTATTAAATTGATTTGGAAAGTGCTTTGAGCTCCTCCTGGGGAAATGCAGCCTATTGTAATGACCCGGGAAAGCTATTCCTGTTCACAGATCCTAGAAACCCTTGTCCTCGCTCCCAGCAGGATCTGCTCCCTGGATTTCTCCTGGCTGTTGTCCCGTGAGCCACACGTGTGAGTGGGGAACCAGCCCTGAGCACTTTTGCCGAGGTGCAGGGTCCCACCACTGTAAGTGAAGTCCCTGCAAGCCAGAGACACCCGCAGCATCACTCTAGGGCGGGTGGTAGCATGACTGAAAGTCTCCTGTAAATATTTAATATCTACCTGGGGAAAGCCAACAGAGATTGTTCTTTGCTCCAGGGGATTGTTTCTTCTATTTCCTTCAGGATCTGGATCTCTCCTACAATAACTTATCCCCCCAGGACATTTGGACACTGGGAGATTTGTCCCGGCTCAAAGTCCTTCGCTTGACGGCCAACGGGCTTCGGTCTCTGCCTCCGGATCTGGCAGGCTCGTGGGAGTAAGTGCATGCCACAAACGATGCTTGGGTTTGGTGGGAAGCTGCTGGCGTGCTGGCGGGATGTGCCGGGCGGGCAGGCAGGGTGATGGAGCAGTGGGAATGGCGAGGCAGTGGTGAGCGGCGAGGGCGGGCAGCCTGGGATTTATCAGTCCGGGCAGCAGAGCCTCTTCCCTTGCAAACTGGAAGATCAAATAACCTAATGGTCGGTGCTGGGTGGGAGGGAAGTGTTACCCCAGCTCAGCCCCAGATCACCCAGGGTATCTGCTGTCACCAGAACCTAGAGAGGAACCTCTGGGCAGCGACTCAGCAGCCCTGCCGCTTGGCCGAGCCACGTGAGGAGGGTGCTATTTATTTGCTGTTCATGAGACCCTTCAGGTATACCATAGTCACAGTTACCATGCCAAGGTGTCCACTGTTTGCCGAAGTTGGAGATAAGACACTGAGCTAAATGGTTATTTGGGCTGATTCAATTTACTGCTTTGAGGTAGGATATCAGTTTTCTATTAAAAGAATGAAAACAGCCCCGGTCCAGTCTCCCAGCAGATACATCTTCCTGCGGTGACAGCAAATGATCTGTTTTTCACCCATCTTTGCTCGAGCGCGTTAAGGAGCCTCTTTCTATCTGCAGCTCTGCTCATTTAAGGTTTCCGTCTCTGGAGGTCCTGTCGCTGGATGACAATCGTCTGTCAGACCCGAGCGTCTTTGTGAGCCTGTCTCATCTCTGCAGGTAAGGAAGGACCTGGCAGCAGACGGCTCGGGCTTTCGGGGGCTGGCAGCTGCCTCCGTCAGGCGTTGCACGGTAGCAGGCTTAAAATGGAAACCAAAATCTTTGTGATTCACTCGGATACTTCCCTGTCTCGTCTCTCTGGTATTGCCCATGGGACTGAACAGAAAGCAAACAGCCTGCTGCAAAGCACAAGCTGGCCAAACCCGGCAGGTGGCTGGTAATTCAGCTCCTGCCCTGGGTGTTTGCTGATCTCCAGGTCTGATTGGAGACATGGCAGTTGCTTTCTCCGTTCTCCCTTCCTCGCCCCAGATTCATCATTTCTTCAGTGTAGCAGCGCTAGGAAAGCCTGTGGATCAGCTCCCTCTGTTTCATAGAATCATAGAATCATAGAATGTTTTGGGTTGGAAGGGACCCCTAGAGGTCACCCAGTCCAACCCCCCTGCAGTGAGCAGGGACACCGCTAACTAGATCAGGTTGCTCAGAGCCCCATCCAACCTGTCCTTGGATGTTTCCAGGGATGGGGCCTCCACCCCCTCTCTGGGCAACCTGTCCCAGTGTTTTACCACACTCATTGTAAAGAATTTCTTCCTTAGATCCAGTCTAAACCTACCCTGGTTTAGTTTAAAACCATTACCCCTGTTTAATGTGGGCTTTTGGGATTCAGCTACAGTGGAATCACTAGGAGCTGGGGCAGCTCACGTGCCCCTCGGCTGGGCTGTGCTGGGTTTGGGGACAGCACAGGGACCTTCTGATGTTCCCCAGGTGCTTCTAGTGCTGCGAACTAGAGGTGGGAATTGGGCCTGGCTTGTTGCCCTGGCTCTGCCAAGACATTCCTGGAGGAAACTGCTCCGTAGTGTTCCTGAGGCAGGAGGGGGAGTGGGCGAGGTTTAGGCATGAGGCTGCAGAGCTGGAGCGTGGAGGTTTGGGTTTCTGCTCTTCCCTAAGCTGTCTTGTGGCTTTGGGCAAGTGCACTGGTGATGTTATACTTCCATGGGAAGGTGGAACATTGTTAGGGAATTCCAGTAGGACCACAGCTTGTTAGAACCCTGGGTGATTTAATGAACTACCAGGATGTCTCCTTGTCTGTTAAAATCTCATCAAGAGGTGAGTCTAGAGCTAGGTCACCCTTGGGCTGATGTGGGGGACCGAAGTCACGGGCTTCAGGGGCCACGCTGGGCTGTGCCAAGAACTGAGCCCGTGGCTGGGGTTTGGCGAGGAGGGGGAACAGGGCAGCCAGATACCGGTGCCACGGACGCCTCCGCACTCTGCTGGGGAGTTCAGCAGCAGGTCGAGGGCCAGCTCCCTGCCCTGCGGGCGCCGGGGCAAACAGATGGCCGTGTGTATACACCGATAGCAATCCTGGAGTTTCTCATGGACTTCCTTTTCCAATAGCCTGAGGGAGCTGAATCTGGACAGGAACGGGATTTCGGCTGTCCCCTACCTGTACCAAGCAGAGAGCAGGCAGTTCTTCCTCCACCCCATGCTGGACGGCGACAGCTTCAGGGCAGAGTGGTACAAGTCCCTGAGCAGCCTCTGGCAGCAGCCCCGGCTGCCGCAGCAGGAGGACACGGAGGGGGCCGCAGCGCTGGGA
>NW_009260789.1:153495-154228 GCF_000687185.1 Egretta garzetta
GGAGGCGGCCCGGCCTGCCGCAGCAGGAGGACACGGAGGTGCCAGCAGAGCTGGAAGCGAAGAAAGGACAGCTTGAATATGTCGTGTTACAGAACGACAGGGATCCAGACAGGACGGGTGAGCAGCGCCCGCCTCTCCCTGCCTGCGCTGAAGCCGCGGGGTGTTGCAGGGGGGAGAGGGCTCGCTTACGTCAGGGTGGGGATCTGCTGGATGTTTACTAGGAAGTGAAGCAGCTTGACAAAATTAAAACAGTGAAGGAGGGATACATGGGACCGTCTTAGACATCTCAGCTAACCTGCGCAGTCCCTCTATAATTACCGGGAGCTTACTGGACATGAATCACCCTGAAGCAGACGTCTCCCATGGCTCAGGCAGAAGTGCCCCTTTCTCTCTCCTGGACTTCTCCAGGGTAGCTTGCTCTGAAGAAAATGTTGTGTTCTGGCTGGGAGGAAAACTGGCAAAAACAGTGGAAAAAATTCAGGTCGGGAAGTGGATTACTGTGGATCCTGGGCAGGCAGAGGGCAGGAAGGTTCATAGAAGCATAGAATCATAGAATGGTTTGGGTGGGAAGGGACCCCTAGAGGTCACCCAGCCCAACCCCCCTGCAGGAGCAGGGACACCTTTAACCACAGCAGGTTGCTCACAGCCCCGTCCAACCTGGCCTGGAATGGTCCCAGGGATGGGGCCTCCACCCCCTCTCTGGGCAACCCCTGCCAGGGTTTCACCACCCTCA
>NW_009260789.1:154456-157847 GCF_000687185.1 Egretta garzetta
ATCATTTTAGTAGCCCTCCCCTGGCCCCGCTCCAACAGGTCCATGTCCTCCTTGTGCTGAGGGCTCCAGAGCTGGACGCAGGGCTCCAGGGGAGGTCTCCCCAGAGCAGAGCAGAGGGGCAGAATCCCCTCCCTTGCCCCACTGGCCACGCTTCTCTTGATGCACCCAGAGTACGGTTGGCCTTCTGCACATTTCCGGCTCATGTCCAGCTTTTCATCCCCCAGCACCCCCAAGTCCCTCTGGGCAGGGCTGCTCTCCATCCTTTCTTCCCCCAGCCTGTATTGATACTGGGGGTTACCCTGACCCAGGTGCAGGACCTTGCACTTGGCCTTGTTGAACCTCATGATGTTCACACAGGCCCACCTCTCCAGCCTGTCCAGGTCTCTCTGGATGCCATCCCGTCCTTTGTGGGTTGTGTGGGTAGGTAGCCCACGCGCAGGGCTGCATCCCTGGGGTAGGTCAGCTCTCCCCTCTGAATGTCCTTATTGAAGGGTGGTGCTCCCACCATGCTGGGCCATGCGGTGGAATGGATCCCAAGCCTGCCTGGTGTCACCTGTGTGGACTGGGATGTGATGGGGGCTGCTGGTGGGGCTCTCCAAGCACTTCTCCTGTCCCCTGGCTCACTGCCGCAGTCCCTACTGTTAGGTATCTGTGGAGCAGGCAACGGCACAACTTCTGGTGCTGGCCTGGCGGTAGCAGCAAGATGTGGGAAAGGCCTGGTGCTCACAGGTGAGACCCCAAAACAAAATCTACCTGCGGGGAACTCCTGGCTGCCCTTGCGATTCTGTGATTCTGTGAGGCTGGTAGCAGGGTTCCTGCTGTGTTTGGGGGATGTGGACCTCACCTGGAGCAATGGGGCTGGCAGCAAGTGAGCCTGATCCCCCTCAACTTGGGCATGTCTTGCCACTGAGCCAGACCCTGCCTGATGCTGATTTGCTTTTCCAGGGTAATTCCAGCCTTGCCACAGCTGGGGCTGGCCCAACGCTCAGATTTGCATAGAAACCCTCACTCTGCTTGTGTTTCATTGCAGAGGTGGTTTTCAATTCCGGCTCCCAAGAACACCCAGTGCTGGTAAGAACCGTCGGCTGATCTGTGATGAGGGGTGTGAGCTCCAAAACTTCCCTTCCCCAAGCCTCTTGGCTGAGTTTCAATAACCCCATGGGTATGGCTGGGACTCTGGATGCCTACAAGGCTTGCAGTGAGTATTGGCTCTCATCAGGGAGGTCAGGAGCAAATTTTCCCATAACCAAAGGGCAGTGGAGCTTAAACTTAAATCACTTTCAAATAAAAGATGGGCTGCTGTTTGCTCGTGACCGTGTGCCCTCCCTGCAAGGGGAAGTGTGTTCTGCAGCTCAGGTGGGGACTGAAGCTCAGGAGCTGGGAGTTCATTCTGTAAGCACTGTAATCTTCTCCCCCACATTTATTTACATGACATTCTTCGGAATCAGATGTATGAAGCCAAAGATGCTGATTTTTATTAGAACTTTTGCTCACATTCTTCCCTCTCTTTTTCAGGTTGTTCCTAGGGAGGGAGAACCATCTGGCTCGAAGACTCTGCTGGCTCCCTCCACACGCAGGGACATTTGTGCTCCCTTTCCTGAACTGAAGCATCTCAGCCTGGCCTTCAACAAGGTGATTTGGGCCCTGTGGCTCCGGATAAGTGTAAAGATTCAGCTGCTTGAGCCCGGCCTCAGTTCCCTGGGAGACACCCTTGGCCTTTAGCTGCCACTGCAGAAGGGCACAGCTCTCCCTGGCTCCTGTGTCCTTCTGCCAGGCTGCAGGGATGTGTCAGATAGCCAGGATGTCTCAGGTGGGACAGGACGCCTATTTAGGCAGCTGAATTGCACCCAGCTCACCTAAACCTCTGCAAATTTGGGGATTTCATCAGAGAATATATGAAGGGTTGCCGTCCCCCCTGGACTGATCCTTTGATGGAGCTGCCCAGTGGATGGTGACGTCTCATCGAGGACTTTGCTGTTTTAATGCCAGGTTATACCTGTCTGCTGAGCCACATCGGGTCCTCAGTGTGCCCCGATGGACAAGGAACATGCATCAACATTTAAGCTCCTCTTCCCGGTGCTTTTGGCTCCTGCCCAGGGCTTAACTCACGCTGCTTCCCAGCCCGGTGAGCTGGCAGTGCCGAGTTACCTCTGCTCAGCAAGGGGCATTCCCCTGGGACGTGATGGTGTGGCTCTGCTTGCTTGCAAAGTGAGCTCTGCTGCCGTTCCCCACGTGTCGTCACTCTGTTTTGGGTCACTGCCTTGTCGGTGAGCTGGTTTCTGGCTGCCGTGCCCTGGCCAGGCTGTGGTTTGGACTGCAGGGTGGAGAGGCCGGAGTTTTTTCCTGCTCAGAAGAGCAGGAGTCTTCTGAGCTGGAAAAAACTCCTGCCTCTCACCCTGAAGCTCTTCTAAGCGTTGGAGGCACCAGTCCCTCTCTGCAGCAGTCAGGAGGGAGAGAGGAGCGCTGCCGCTGCCCTCAATACTCGCAGGCTTAGAGCAAACAGTAAACTATTTTATCTTGCAGATCGCAGAGGAGACAGCTCTCTTACCCGTGGCTTTCTTCCCATGCCTGAAGGAGCTGACATTTCACAACAACCCTCTTACCACCACCCGAAGCGGTACAGTATGAGCCCGGCTCCGCGGGGGGACTCCTGCTTTGTCCCTCCTTCTCAGTTAGCTCTCCAGGAACCACGTTGCCTTTCATTGTTCGGACCCTCCTGCCGTGCTGACCCTGGCCCAGGCCCCCGAGAAGGTGCTTTAATCATTGCTGCTCTCTAAAGAGCAACACAGACACGCACTGCTCTTGCAAACGCTGTTAATGCCCTGCTGCTGCTCCTGGCCCTGTCAAAGTCCGTGGCGGCCCATCTGTGACTGCAGTGCAGTCTCAGGCTAAATTTTGCTCCCCAAATGGTTTTTATCCCACAAAGGGCTTGTCTGAAGCCAGTCCAGGTTTCCACCTGCAGCAGCTTTCTGAGCAGGGGGGAGAAACTCCAAGCGCGCCCATGGCCTTGAGAGGCAATCTTTGAAGGTAGCCAGAAGGACGCTGCTGAAACATTGCATTGGGGTTGCTCCCTGCACGAGCTGTGTGTAGGCTGGTAAATAAAACAGGTCAGGACCGCTCCTCTGGCCTTGGTGGCATGTAGCCCTGTCTGGCGTGTGTCCTTAATGGTATCCTGGGGTGCATTAAGGGGAGCGTGGCCAGCCGGGTGAGGGAGGTTCTCCTCCCCCTCTGCTCTGCCCTGCTGAGATCCCATCTGGAGCTCTGTGTCCAGTTCTGGGCTCCCCAGTTCAAGAAAGATGAGGAACTCCTGGAGAGAGCCCAGAGGAGGGGAACTAGGATGATAAAGGGACTGGAGCATCTCCCCTAGGAGGAAAGGCTGAGGGAGCTGGGC
>NW_009260789.1:157874-158143 GCF_000687185.1 Egretta garzetta
AGGGGGGCTGTGGAGTCTCCTTCTCTGGAGATATTCAAAGCCCGCCTGGATGAAGTCCTGTGTAACATGCTCTAGGAGAACCTGCTTGAGCAGGGGGGTTGGACTGGATGATCTCCCAAGAGCCCTTCCAACCCTTGCGATTCTGTGATTCTGTGAAAGCATCTCCCTACAAAACAGGGTGACTTCTGCTCTGGTTCCTGAGGCCAGGGCGTGCTGTGAAGGAGCAGGGCATGGGCTCTCCACCAGCTGCCTGCAGCTCTGCTGGACCT
>NW_009260789.1:158358-160709 GCF_000687185.1 Egretta garzetta
ATTCAGGGCAGGATTGCCCAGGAACCGATTTGCTGGGGAGCATGGGAAGAGCTGGTGGGACACACAGATCCCAGCAGGGTTGAAAAGATGGAGGGAAGGGTGGGAAGGATTGGAGGTATTTTGCTCAGGATGAGGCTGGGGAGACCAAACACCCCCTTATTGCTGCCCCAGGCAGGGTCTGTCACTGGGTTTTGGGGTTCAGCCCTGCCCATTGACCTTGGCTAGAAGGATCCTGTGGGACTGGAGCTGCTGCCAGGGTGTCCCTGGAGCCGTAAGGACCAGTCTCCAGCTGCCGGACCCGACCCCATGCTGGCACTCGTGGCGGCGTGCACGCATGTCTTCTGTGTCTGCCCAGGTCACATCGCATCTCCCCAAAGTCACGAAGCAGCCACTGATGCTGGAAGCTCCTGTCAAGGCTTTTCTGTGGAAACAGCTCCCAGCTGCGGTGGAAGCTGTGAGAGATGCTGCCTTTCCAAGTCCAGCCCAGCCACTGCCCCCCGTCAGCTCCGTGACCCCAGCCGGTGACTGGCAGACAGCGCTGGGGGAAGGGGAAGATGACCCCAGGCCTCCTCCTAACTCAGCCAAGGAGGACGTTGCAACCTTCTTCATGACGCAGGTGAGGCCAGGCTGTAAATGTTCAGGACTGCAGGGCTTGTCCAGAAATGGTCCATAGGTGGATCTGCATTTCCTAAGTGAATGAACCGTGTGCACGTGCTGTGGGTACCAGTGGCTACAACCCTCCTTCGATTGCAAGGGCTTTAAGGAAGGAAGCATCAGCAAAAAAGCATAAATGCAACGTTGTGACCAAGAACAAGAATCGGTGGCCTATTTCGCAGGGTGGCGTGGGGCTGTGCTGGCTTGGTGGGTAGCCCCGACTGCAGGAGCTGATCAGTCCAGCATCATCCCTGCAGCATCTGCTGGAAAACTCCCTCCTGGAGCTCACCAGGGCAGCTGTTTGACTTGATTTCCCTGAAAATCTTGGGATTATCAGGGAGAAAAAAAAAATCTGCCCTGGGATAGGGATGGCCCCTCTTTCCTCTGTGCCCAGTCCCGCTAAGCAGAGATGGGATGAGGTGGTGGCTGCGTGGCTCGGTGCCACTGGGAGAGACCTCTGGCCACAGCAGGACGAGCTCTGGCTGACTGCACCAGAAAGGGCCACTGTGAGTTCCTTTATTTTGCTGTTTTGAGGTGGAAGATGTGTCCAGCCCCCTGCTGAGCCCCGTGGCAGAGGGCAAGCTGGAGAAGAGGAGTGAGCAGAGAGGGGAAGAGAGCTCCCAGGTGGTTCCACAGCGATACATAGGCTGCTCGGAGCTGCTTGGTGGAGACACAGACCCAGATTTTATTGAGCCGGTCGGTGAGTGAGGATAGCAGAAGGCTTTTTCTCCAAAAAACCTTGGCAGTTGATGATGAGCATGGTCCACTCTGACCAAGAAAGCAGCAGCAAAGGCTTTTGTTGTTCTACTTTCCCTCTCACAGGGATACAGAAGAACGTGCAGGCACTGTACTATATCCTGAAACACCCCCTGGTTTACCGGGACACAAAGCCACGCCTGGACAGCCTACAGAAGCCCTACGTGCCTCGGAAAAAGGTAAAGAGCCAAAGCTCTGGAGGGAGCATGGTTGTGTCTGGATCTGGATCAACCCACGTGTTTGGATGGATGCTGAGAACCTGAGCGTGGGCTTGGCCCAAGTTCCCAACCCCAGCGCCTCCCTGTTCTCTCTCCATCGTGGCGTGGGACACGCAGCCCCCACGGGAACCGACCTGCAGGGATGGGGCAGCTCAGCACACTGGGGCTGGTAAATGGCCAGTGGGCAGCACGGGGGCAACTGCTTGCCACCAATGCCCTGGAGAAAGCCAACCCCATCCCAAGGGAGGTGGAGGAAACAGCCTCCAAGCTGGGTCTGAGGGGCAGGTTGTACTGGAACTACAGTCCCTGAATCCACATGAAAAGCTGATCCAGTATTGCTCAATACACTTAAAATCTTAAATTGGTGTTGAAACCGGACCAGCGTGGTCAAAAAAAAGAGAGACCGTCTCGCCCACCTTGTGCGGAAGCATGGCCCATGTTTAGGAGAGGGGGCAGGAAAAGGAGGTGGAGGATCATCAGCCAGGAGGGTGGAGGGGAGGTGTGCTGCAGCCTCCGGGTCTTAGAATCATAGAATCGCTTTGGTTGGAAAAGACCTTTGAGATCATCGAGTCCAACCTTTAACCTAACCCTGCCATCCCACCACTAAACCCTGGCCCTCAGCACCTCATCTCTCCTTCTTTTAAATACCTCCAGGGATGGGGACTCGACCACCTCCCTGGGCAGCCCATTCCAGAGCCTGACAACCCTTTCAGTGAAGAAGTT
>NW_009260789.1:161049-169824 GCF_000687185.1 Egretta garzetta
CTGTAGCGTTGCATGGGGTTGTTGTGACCCAAGTGCAGGACTCGGCACTTGGCCTTGTTGAACCTCATACAGTTGGCCTCAGCCCATCGATCCAGCCTGCCCAGGTCTCTCTGCAGAGCCCCCCTCCCCTCAAGCAGATCAACACTACCACCCAGTTTGGTGTCATCTGCAAATTTACTGAGGGAACACTCAATCCCCTTGTCCAGGTCATTGATAAAGATATTAAACAAGACAAGTCTTCCTTGCAGCATGGGAGAATGCCCGGCCCTCCTGCCCGAAAGACAAGAGCAGAGGTCCTGGAAGGAATCCTGATGGCCATGAGAAACACCTCCACCATCACTGAAGTCCCCTTAGGTATGTTCCTGAGTTCCCAGTCTCTCCTGTTGACGGCACTGCAGAGGCAGGGGCAGGATCATGAGGTGTCCCCTGAGCTGGCAGGGTGCTGGGGTGCAGCTGAGTTGGGAATGGAGGGTCCCTCCCGTTGCAGCAGCAGGAAGCGTGGAGCAGGACTCATGTCTCCACACTGGCCATGCTTTATCTCCATCCCAGCCCCCGTGGTGGTAAAATCCTGAACTGCTATTGCATGCAGGACCTGGCTACTCCCCGGTGCTTCTTCTTTTCCCTGCACTGACCAGGGAAGAGCAGAGTGGCAAGAAATTAAGGCACTTTCTGCCACCTACGGTAAAAGCCACTTCCCAGGCTTGAACCCAGAACCCTTGAGTTACTCAAGACCACCCGTGCCTTTGCTTTTGGGGCTCCCACGTTTTGTGTGGGTGCCAGGACTGGGCCAGATCCCAGCAGCCGCCTTTGTGTCCCTGCACGGTGACGTGCCCCATGCTGTGGGGACGGGAGGGCTGGGGCCGCTATCGGGTGGAGGCGTGGGAGGGAAGATCAAATATTGCAGCCAAGGAGCCGTCCCATCGCTCTGCTCACACCCCTGGCCTTTTCCAGTGTCTGTTTTGCAAAAGAAGAAATCCAGCCCCAAGGTGTACCGGGAGGCACGGAGGCTGATGGAGGAATTCCGGGAGGTGTTTGAGCTCCACCCTGCAACTGTTGGCGAGGAGACGGCCAAGCCATCAGATGAGGTGCCGGTGGTAAAAGCCCTTCCTGCAGAGGCAACATCCAAGCAGGGGAGCCCCGAACAGCTACAGCTGCCAGGGAAGAGAGCGGCCAAGAAGGTGCCCAAAGCTCAGGCTGCAACATAGCCAGGGGTTGAATAAAGCCTCCCACACCTCGGTCCTCTTGGATAAAATGTACGTTGTTTTGTGACTTGTTTGGAGCCATTTTTCCCCTCCCGAGGTTTGGAAAATCGAGTGTGGTGACAAGATTCATCTCAAGCTTTCAGGCAGCGACTTCCAGCTTGAAAGCACCGACACAGCCACAACACTGCCATGACAGCACACGAAAAACATGTCTGCACCGTTGTGCTCTGCGCTTCCTGGAAAATAAGGTGTGTGCTCACCCATCCCTGCGCAAAAACTCATTTGCAAGAAAAACTGCTGCACCCTCTGGGCACTGCAGGGAGGTTTTAGCCGGCAATGAATAGGGCGGAGAGCGCTGTGACCGCCCCGTCCCACGATGAGCACGGCTCATGGCGTGGCTCTGCCTGCGCTGGTCGTACGAGGAGGGCTCGTGGGCGAGCAACACCACTACCATTAACGGAGGGGCAAGTTAATACGAGCTCCCCAGTTCTCTCCGCTCTCGCCCGCTGTCCTGGTGTCGGTCTGTCCCGCAGCCAAGTGCCTGGGGAAAATCCATCTCACACCCAGGCGGTGCTGCCAGCGCTGCTGGGGCAGCTCCGAGCACGGAGTCCCCGTCCTGCCGCAGGTAAGTGCCCGACCAGCCGGACCCGAGTGTGCGCAGGGAGCCGAGCTGGGCACAAAATAGTTTTAATTAAAACCCCAAATCCATCCCCTGGTCTGGCATCCCTAAAACCAGCTGTGTCAGTGCAACCAGAGGGGTTGGGACAAGCGATGGGGAGCAGTGGAAAATGCTCACTCCCCCCCGGCTGCTTGCCTACACAAGAAATAGGTCATTATACTTCACCTTATTCTTTTTTTCCTGCAAAATATTAATCAAGAACCTCATTCAGCCAGGGCCACCTGTACCCCATTCGGGATAGGCAGCAGTAGGATCCCGCTCGTTCCCAAGCGCAGCAACTTCAGCAGAGACAGGTTAGTTCACTGTCAGAACCTGGTTTTATTCTGTTTTAACCTCGGCCTTTGTCCTGCAGTTAAAAGTCCTCGTTGCTGTTAAAACGTACACGTTATTTGTACACAGTTGGCATATTTCTGGTTTGTGACAATTTTTTTTCACAAGCAGGAGTTACTCTGTTCCAAATAACAGAAGCCACAACATGACAGACGCCTGCATGTCATTTTACCCACACATTTTACACATGCAAGTCAACAGTCCTTCAGTAACTTCCATCGCTTTCCCAAACATTCGGATGAAGCCACGGTGGTTCAGCTGAGACCCAAAGCGACCGTTAAGTCTTTTACCACCCCGGTGCTCCGCTGGCGAGCTGAGGAGAACACGAAAGCACAACGATTTAAAGCATTATCGGAAAAAAAAAGAAGTGTAGCGACGTCTAGATTTGTTTTAAACAGTAACCGCCAAGGAAACCGGGCATCCGCAACCCCCTTCGTAACCAGCTGAAGGTTTTTCCGTTTGCATAGTGAAGAGCTAATTCTAGAGCTGCTGCGTCGCGGTGTTTTACAGACACGGGGAAGAGCAAGGTTTGTGTCCGACGCGTGCGACACGTGGGGATCACCCCGGCTCCCGCGCTGTAGCTCAAACCGGTGTCGCGTCCCAGTTCCACCCAGCTGCCATGCGTGGAGACAGGCCGCGGGTCTCCACCACGGTGCCACGCGCGACCGTCACCTCCAACAGCCGTTAGTTGTCATCTGGGGTTCCCCCATGGGTGAGAGTGGCCGGGTTTTCGTCAAACATGTTCCCCCCGCCCCCCCCGCCCCCGCCACACGGGACAAGCTCCCTCTCGCCGGGCAACTGGGAGACGGCGCAGGGCGGTTGGAGGGTCCAGGCGGAGCCCTGGGGTCTGTCCTCGGAGCATTGCTAAAGGCTTGGTTTTAAAATCAATGGTAAGTCTTTAAGGCTTCAACCTCCCCCTTTGCTTTCATTGAGCAAATACAAAGAAGCGCTTGTTCAAGCTACACTTCATGACTACTGTGCACTGCAGGTACAATAGCATTTGAAGAAAAATACTGACAATATAGAACAACATTATACAATCATCTGGCACGACCCCTTCTTTTGGCACTTTTCCTTCATTTATCTGATCTCACTGACTCCAAACACGGACCTTTCCGTAGGGTTTTTTTCCCGGGCAGAGAGCTCCGGAGGGTCAGAAAGTAACTTTCCGGAGTCGGTGGCATCTTTGGCAGACACGGTCCTTCTTGTCATCAAACCAACCCCAGCCCCTCCAGCGCTGCCGGCAGGCCAAGCTCTTGACCTGGGTTTTTTTTTTGTTTGTTTTTTTCTCGCAAGAGAAAACAGCTTCACATTTTGGGAGGATGCTCGCCTGCCTGCGCTGTCCCACGGGACTGCCTTCATCCCGGCGTGAAGGTGGCTGCGGAAAGGAGGAGGGTTAGAAATGACTTTCATAGAAGTGTAAATAAATACTTGGTTTCATCTTAGAGCCTCTGCAGATCTGGGGCTGCATCCACCGTTCAGCAGAAGTATTTTACTTCTCAGCTGGCATGACTTGTGGCAAAGGTAGCATCATACCTGACCTTCAAAGGGCGGAGGCTGGGAATTCCTGCTCTTTTAAGTGTAATTATATACAATTTGTGCAAGCTTACACAAACTTACAGAGTGTTAAATTAAGAAAAAAACATTCATCCTAGCTTCACATCGCCTCAAGTCTCGAACCCGACAGGGCCTCGGGTGGATTGCAGCCGAGGGCAGGCAGGAAGAAGGCGAGAGGTTCTAGGCGAGCCGGCTGGAAAACGACCCACGTTTTCCCCGGTCCTTAAGCAACGAGATGGAAAAGCAAACGTAGAAATGCAGCCAGCAGCTTCAGCGGCCTAAAAACCTGCGGGGGCGCACAACCTGGTGAGAAAAGATCCATCCCACCCTTGATGCTTTACGGAAAGCTGCTGCGCCCGCGACCCTTCCACGACACGATCGCGACGCCACGACCGAAGGTCTCCCTCGGTGCGGACGCAACGGATTGTGCGCGATGCCGAGGGAGCCGAGCAGCGCTGCCGGGACTCGGGCTCTCTCTTTTGGGGGGGAGCCGGCCGCCCGGTGAAGGCGAGGTTTGGGAAGCTGGGGGTGCGAGGGGTCCCGTTAAAACTTTTTTTGGCTGGGGACAAGCTCCAGCTCAGGCATTGCCTCCCGCAATTCCACCCAGCTCGGATTTAGAAAGAGGAAATTAACACACAAAAACCTAAATATTTATCTAATTTTTTTAAAAAGAAGATATTTAAGACACTGGCCTGGTGCGTTGGACTGCGAAATCTATTTTAAGAGGGGAAAGAAAGGATACATTCAGCGTGTAAATCTTTTTTTTTTTCGTGGTGTAGGCTTGCTCAGAGAGTGCCCGAGCCTGGATGAAACCCACGCAAGCGCCACAAGAAAGAAGGAAACAGTTTAGGGAGGTCTGATCCGGGCTCAAGGGATTAACCGTGGGGAAGGGGCAGGGCGAAGGGGGCCTGTAAAAATAATTATAGATCCCGATGCACTTGAGAAGTGCCTGCTTTAGCTCAAAATGTTGGGCAAAACCAGCATGAATTTTAGGTAAAAGCTGTGGGTTTCCCTCCGGAGCTTCTTTCACTGCAAAGGGCAGATCCAGGCCATGGCTATTTCTCTCTGCGCTGCTCTTCTAGGTGCGGTCAAGGCTCTAATTATTTCATTTCCCATTCCAATTCACAGCTGGGTACAGGAGCAGGATTTGGTTTGGGGGAAAAGCGCCTGCTTCAATCAGCGCCTAACGAGGCTGCGGCGCGGGAGAGAGCGGGGAAAGCCACGGCCCACGAGCTGCAGCGGGTAGGCAGAGCAGGCCAGGTCTGGCCAGCCCTAGGTACGACTTTAAACATCCAGTAGTTTGTGTGTTAAGGAGATACAGAGATAGAGATATATATTACGGAATCATTGCTATAAGATTTCTCAAAACAAAAGTGTCAATCTGTTGAAATATAGTATTTAAAATATATAAATTTTATCCATTAAAATATAAGATTTCTTTTTTTTTTTTTAAAAAAAAAAAAAAAAATCCAGTTCAATTAGGAAAAAAAGCGCCAGGGTCCTTGCAGTTACGCAAGTGTGCCGGGAGAGAAAAAGAAAACCAGTTCCCGTTTGGTTTCTTTTTAACCATTTAAGACGGAAGGAGAAATTCCACCATTTTTCAGATTGAGGAAATCGGGCAACGCCCGTTCCCTTCCATCAGCTCCATCTGTTTAAACGCACGGGCCGTCCTCCCTTCCCGCCATGGGTTTGCCCCAGCACTGTGCTTCAGCTACGTCCCGAAAATGCCACTTGTCACCTGGCACCTGGGTCAGCAAGCTGGTGAACGCCGCAGCCTCCGCCCTGGGCGAAGGCTCCTGCGGGCACCGAGGGTCCCCAGTGAATACTCTGCAAGGCAGCTCTCAAGTATCAAACCGAGCTGATGGTTTTTTGAGCCCGATTACTGGAAATAATCAACGACATTATTGTGCTGTTAATGGACGACGGGGGAAGAGGGGTAGCAAGAAGAGGCGACCCACGAAAAACCCTGGGGGCCCCCTCTGAGGAGCCAACACACGCTCCACCAAGCCCAGGCTCCGAGCTAGCGCTGGTCCAGGCTGCCGTGCCCGACTTTGTGCCTTGAAGCGGAAATTTTTAGTGCATCGCTCCCCTGAGCTTCCGTAGTGGTTTGAACCTGAAGACGGCTAGCTCGGAGCAGGGGCAGGGCAGGCTTGCATCGCCCCGAGCACCCGCGGCCGCGAGGGCTGGGCTCCTGTCCCGATGCTCCTGCCAACCCATCGGGTGCCTGGGAGAGGACGGCGATGCGTCAGCTACCTCGGGATGCCTCCTCGGGCCGCTCTTGGACATGTAAGGACAGGTCTTAGGTGTGCTGAGAGATCTCTTAACTGAGCAAGAACCCGCACAGGGTACGTGTCAGCAGGGAAAACGGGGTCCCGAAATCACCCGGCCAGCGCTTCCCTTCCTAGGTTCAGTATTAGTGGGAAGAACACGAAACCCTCTTGCTGTGGAAGAGGCAGGGACCGGGAGAAAAGCTGCGTTTGCTCCCCGGGTCACAGCGCCCAGGGCACGGCTCCCGGCTGCTCTCCCCGAGCTCCCTGCTGTGTCACTAACATGAACGTGCAAGCTCCTCTAAGGCTTCTCAGTGAAATCCTTACGTTTCTCTTCGCTGAGTTTGGCTTTCTACATAAAGAAAGTAACCTTATGATCTGTGCTGCTGGCGCAAGACAGTGAGATACATTCATTTGTAAGTACTAGGGGTGGATCTGTTTGGTGCTTCCTAGCAGAAATACGGATCAGCCTCCCTCCCCGACAGCCCTCCAAGTCAGGTCACTCGGACGCGCTGACATCGGTAACAGTCCGACCACCGCAGCGTAAGGAAGAGAACAGGGCAGGCAGAGAGAAGACTGTTTCTAGGACAGAAAAAGCCTACTTTCCATGAGTAGAGCTCTGATTTCTCCTGGCACGTTGAAGCGGCAAGGCAAGGAACGGACGAGGTCCTTATCCCCCGTACCCCAGGCACTGCTCACACAACCCTCCCAGCTGGGGAACCCAAATGTCACCAACTGCACGTAGAGGCGTTGCAGGGTATTCACGGGGACGACGGGCACTTCTTTCAGACCAAAGGACCAGAAAGCTGGAGGAATTCTCTCTCTCTCTCTCTCTCTTTTGTTAATCTGAAAGGACTCTGGCTTCTCTCTGAACTGGACCTACAAATGTCTTACCACCAAAACGAAAAAGCAATTGTTGTGGGTGGAAGTATGACAAAAAATAGTTTTCCTATAAGACAATCTGATAAACCTCATCGTCCTCTAGAAAGGCAACATCGTCCACCAGTGCTACTTAGCACCCAGCGTGCTCTTCGACCGCAGCAGATACCGATCGACTCTGACTTTCCGCCTATCCACTGTCCTGTTCTCGCTGTCGAAAATCCGCTGCAGATGCAGGGCCAACCTCCTGTCCTCCTCCTCCTGCTGGAGCTTCTGCTCCATCTCCCGTACCAAGCGCTCCTCCGGGGGCAAGCCCACCTCCCCCGCCGCGTGCCTCAGTCTTTTGACGGAGCCGTTGTGCTCCAAGTGCTTCGTTTTGCAGCGTCTCTTCCGGCCCCGTCTCAGCGACGGGGGCTGTTCCCCGATGATGTTCTCAACGGAACTGCAGGTGCTGTTCTGCACGTGGATCAATTCGCTGTTGTTCAGGTATTTCAGCTGCTTTTTTCCCGCTGTCTTGACGGGGACTCCGAGCGTGCTGTTGTCAGGCAGCGATGCGCTGACGCCCATGAGCCTTCTGCTCAGCATTTTGGGGCCAAGACTGAGACAGGATTTGTCTATGAACGTGTTCACTTTTAGGTCAGGGACTTCGGACACTCGTGTGTTTAGGGAGGCGACATTTGATCGCACATCTGGTTCGGCAGCGCTGTCGTCTGTTGTTAAGGCTTGTGAATCTCTGTTCTTCTCGCTCCCTCTTCCCAGCTTCGTTTCACTGATGGAAGGAAAGAAATCCAGCTCGGGGCGAGGCTCTCCTGTTGGATCAGGTGGAAGGTGATCATCCTGCACTTGCGGCTGCTCTTTAGCGCAACTGCTGGGGTTGGTGATGTCAGGAACTGTAACGTCTTCTCCGGGCTCCGAAGCCAAGGACGTAAGGGTCGCTTTAGAGAGAGTCTTTTTGATTTGGCGCTCCTGAAATATCTGCTCCCATTTTTTCAGTATTCTAGGACTGGCCTCGTAGGTGGTCGGCTTCTGCAGGCTCCGGTTCAGGTTCCTCGGGGTGGACTTGATAATGAGAGGGCTCAGGACTCTGCCGTCAGGAAGCCTTTTTGGAGGAGTACACGGGGAGCAGACGATAGGCTTGAAGTGGTTGAGCTCTGCCGAGATGCTGTCGTTGCTCTCGGGGCTGATGGATCGCTCTGGCTTGTGCAGGGCCGAGAGGGATGAAACGGGGTTGAGAACCAGGCGTTTCTCTGCCGTCAGGTCTGGGGCGGAGAGGCAGCGGTTGTTTTGGGTGGACGACAAAACTCCAACCAGCGGCGTCGACGTGCTGGTGACGGGTGGCACCTGCAAGGCAACGCACCACAGCTCAAAAAGGTTGTCATTGAGAAGAATATGGACAAACTGTCCCGGGCACTGGGGAGGCCGCCCCTCGAGTGCTGGGGTCAGGGTTGGGCCCCTCCCTCCCCGAAGGACCTGGGGGGGCTGGAGCGTGTCCAGAGAAGGGCAGCGGAGCTGGGGAGGGGTCTGGAGCCCCAGGCTGCTGGGGAGCGGCTGGGGGAGCTGGGGGGGTTCAGCCTGGAGCAGAGGAGGCTGAGGGGAGCCCTCATCGCTGCCTACAACTGCCTGAGAGGAGGGGGGAGCCGGGGGGGTCGGGCTCTGCTCCCAGGGAAGGGGCGATGGGACGAGGGGCACCGGCCTCAAGTTGTGCCAGGGCAGGGTGAGGTTGGCCATGGGGAACAATTCCTTCCCCTTGGGGCTGTCAGGCACTGGAAGGGGCTGCCCAGGGAAGGGGTCGAGTCCCCAGCCCTGGGGGGATTTAACAGCCGGGCAGAGGCGGTGCTGAGGGCCAGGGTTTGGGGGTGGG
>NW_009260789.1:169835-175595 GCF_000687185.1 Egretta garzetta
TGCTGGTCATGGCACCTTTCACGGCCGATATATAACATAAGCAGGGGACAGCAGAGTCCAGCGTGATCTGGGTCTCAAATTTATTGCAGTGTAAGAGCTGTTCTTGCTGCTGGGATGGGGCAAGTGGCAACCACTCTGATGGCAAAAAGCTTGAAGCAAGGCAAGACAAGGAGAAGGCAAGAAGCACTGCCCCACCCTGGCTGAAGGGAGCCATGCTCTTCAAAGGAAAGTGTCACCAAAGGGTTTTTTGCTCCCTACCAAGCCATAGGAGAGAAAGAATAAATACTTGGCCCAGGTTTAACATGCTGCGCTGCAAAACGTCCTGAGAAAAGGTGTGTACGTGCCTGAGGCAGACGGGTGGAAGAACCTTGACGAGCAGTTGGAGACCACACCGTGGCCACCACACTGGGGAGCAGCATTTCTTGTCATCTCCAAGACCACCCCCTCATGCCATTATGTTTGGAATGCGACAGAATCCAGCCACAAATAAATCAGAAATAGAAGCTGCACATACACAATTGCAAACGGTAGTATTCTTCTCTAAGATGAAATTATTTTATCCAGCTGCTAGTTTGAGACAGCGATAGCCTCTCCCTGCTCAGCCCAAAAGAGAGTTGTTTCCACCAGCTTATTCTGGGGGCCAAACAAATTTGTGGAACACCCCGGTAGTGCAAATCTTAATTGGCCAGGTCCATAAACCAGCTACTTAAAAAAAAAAGAAGTCCTGAGGAGACAGGTCTGTTATAGACCCTTGCTTTGAGCTCAGTCCAGCTCCTATCAGCTTAGATGGGAACTGGACCAGGTTTTTAAATACAGACTCTCTGACCATGGTCCCTGCCCGTAACCTCAGAGATGTCAAGCGAGGTGATCGCTGGGGTCAACTTCGCATGCCCAAGGAGGATTTTACCATTTTCCACGCAACATGCACCAACCAACCTGACCTTCCAAAGGATTGCAGAGGCTTTTGTCCCCTGTAGGACCTCTGGAAATGAACCCTCCCCTTCTCCATCTGGGATGAAGCGAGCCCAAGAAGCAGGGGTGTCAGCAGGAGGAGGTGGAACGTCCCAGCAAGCAGCAGAGCAGTGCTGGAGTTGTTGCAGGCTGAGAACTCACAGCAATCATGATTTAAGCTGCTGCTGCCAGCCACCAGGATCCCAGGGGCCAGAGGCACATTGAAAGGAGGCAGAGTACGGCCTCAGAGACACAGATCAGTACAAGAGCGAGCGTGCAAAGTCTGCATCCACTGGCAGGACCAGGCAGATGGGTCAGTGGTGCTGCCAGGCACGGTGCAAGGGAAGGCATTTGCAAAGGTCACCTCCAATGAGTGGAAGATGCCCAGAGATTACTGCTGGAAGAGCTTGGAAAACCTCCAGCTCAGGCTTTCAGTGGTGCTTCGTGCTCACAGCTCATGTTGAAGCGCTGTGGTGCGCTGAAAATTCAGTCGGGCTGCACAGGGTAACAGGTAGGGTTAATTCACTGGGTCTGCTGGATGCGAGAGGAAGCAAGACCAGGCCAGCTCTTCCCATAGCCTCGAAGTGCAAAAGAAAGTGTCCTAACATCAGGAAAGCCATGAGTTTTGCTCTGCTTAAACAGCTTTGGAAAAAAATGGGAGAGAAAGGGGGAGGAAGAGAAGATTTTTTTCTGACCTTCTAAAAGATTGTTCTTTAATTGGCTGGGGATTCAGCCTTGAAAAGAAAATTAATTACAGAACAAAAGCATGATGAGTACCCTTCCAACTTCCAATTATCCTCCTGTGCTAACAAACAACTCTGTAAGCTGTCGACTTTTCTGCTTACTAATTTCTAACCTAGCAGGTTTTTATTGTGAGCTGCCAGAAGTGATTGGCCCCATGGCGATAACACAGCACCAGCAGCGCCACAAACACAGTGTTTTGTATCTCCGCGTTCCTGGCGCCCTGTAACCTCAGATAAGAACATTTACACATAGAAACCCTCTGCTTCCAGCCGCAGCCGGTACCTTTGTTTTGTTGGCCGGGGCTGATCTCTGCCTGCTCTTCGATCTCTCCTGAATGGTGTCGTTGCAGCTCCGACTCCTTTCCACCTTGGCGGTCAGGTTCCTGAAAAGCAGAGGTGTGAAAAGAGGAGATTGTTGGTGACCTTAAGAACAAGCAGCCCAACAGCCCTGGCAGCAGCTACCTGCGGGGGAGGCATCAGCCTTGGCAGCGCCCACCCGTAAGAGATGCCTCCTACGCCCTCGGGATAAAGGCATCCAGGAATCTTGGATCTGCCACAGAGCCCTGGTCTGTGTTCAAGGGCTCCACGCTAAACACCTTCCACCTACGGCTTGTAACTAATTGAGGTCAGAGCTAACGAGGATGCTATGGAAACCTCTGTGCTTCTCATGTGAAAACACACTTAGCTACTGGATGGCTTCCACTGCATCGTGCAACAGCTTCCACTGATAAGCTGTCTGGGGCTGACGCTGTCTCTTCATAGCTGTGCTGGAGAAGGATCAAGCCTGCTTGAGTTCATCACGCACAATTTTGTACTTTAATGGTTTCTGTCATTTAAACTGACAGGCAATGATTCTTCTCCTTCATGGGATCAACAGCAACTTTGTTACCCCCCAGGATTGTGTGACAGGTAGGAGGTCATCAGACAGACGCTATAGTCTACCAATTAGTCTGTTCTAAAATTCCAGAAAAATCATTACTTATTTTGGAATGGAACAACCATTTTAATTACATTTAAAGCATCCCAGGTACGTTTAGAACAACAGTCAAAAGAACGTGAGATTTACACCTCTAAGGAACATTAATCAGCTCGAATCAAGTCTCAGCATCTTACCCTGAAAGGAAAGCAAAGGAGTAGGCACTGGTCTTGGAAACAAAAGCCGACCGATGTGTTTGCTTGCCCTGGAATGGTTCTTCATTCTCTGAATCCGAGAGACGTTCAGGAAACTGAAGTCAATCAAGGAAGAGTTAGCTGACACGTACAACAAAAAGAATCACTTGGAAAATAAAGCTTTCTGGCAAAGATATTAAAGATTCCCAAAGCCCCCGTTCTGATCACATCTAGAGGACATAAACTGAGAACGCAACCTGCCAGCAGATACACGTGCTCCTCTTCACTGCAGCTGTAACAGCTCAGGGGCTGGCCCCAAAAGCATAAATAATACAAAAATAAGCACACGGCTCCTATGTATAGCTGTCAGTCATTGAAGAAAGTTCATTTATTGATCAAGGCAACATGCTTAGGGACAGGGTTTAGTGGCGGGATGGCAGGGTTAGGGGAACGGTTGGGCTTGATGAGCTTAAAGGGCTTTCCCAACCTAAACGATTCTGTGATTCTGTGAAATCCTACAAGAAAGGTACTATGGGATGCTGCTCAGTACCCAGGTACCAGCCTATCAGTCTTTAAATCTTAAGAGCATTTCCTGCGGAGTCTCACAGCTGAAATGAGAAACAGGCAAAACTCAGCATGAAGAATCCGTTGGACTACAGTATCGTACACCTACACTGTGGAAGTTTCATGGAGAAATGTTCACGGAAATGCCTGAAGGCCAAGGATACACAAAGCAGAGCGGTTACCTCTCCAGATTTAACTGACATGTTTGGAAGAGCTGCACCTTCAGCTGTGAGTAAAGCGGGTAAAAGGGAAGAGAGAAACCTCTAGAAGAACATCTGTAGTCGTAACAAACCTTAGGAGACAGTTCTCATCAACATGGATCTTTATAATCTGGTAGCTCATAGCCTTCACGGGCTATAAAGAAGTCAATCAACCAATCCTGGAAAGCTCCCTGTGTCAAAGGATGAAAACTCCCAGTTTCAACGGGCAGGAACAGGAGATAGTCAACTAGTCAAGGCCTTAAAACAACGAGTTCTTGTTCCAGGACTGAGTCTTAGCAGCATTTCACCTACCAGTCAGTGTCTAAGATGCGGATAGGAGAAGCATAAGCTTACTTACACACTCTTGGTTCACTTTAAGCACTAAGGAGTCATCTTTTTTCTGCTGTTCTTCCACTTTTCTTTTTCCTACATCCATGTCATCTAGAATGAACTTGTGATTCAGATCCTCAGAAGCTTTTTCTTCTTGTAGTTTTTCTTCTCTCAGCTGGAAACAATGACAAAAGAGACAACGTAGTTGAAAGGTCTTAACTCCTACACCTGATTGCCAACAAGTGATTTTCCAAGAATCTGGCTGCATCATTTAATTTTGGGTCTTCATTTCTCTCCTCTAGAGTAGAGCCACTGCCTCCCTCGCGACCAAGAACGTGAATATGGGTTTGTTGCTACAATGCTTTCATGTTCACGCACTCTACACCGATACTGTGGATATTTTCTTCTTTGCAAAACAGCACAGGCTCTGTTAGGTCCAGGCTTTGACAAAGACTGCTCTGCTGTGCCATCTTCTAAAATAGAGAGACAAAAGCTTTTGCCTACTTGTAGATAATCATACTACCAAAAAACAAAGCGCAAAACAAGTTTCATGCAAGCTACGACATTGCAATTTTGGTCTTCGAATGGACCGCCACACGGTACGCACAATTTGGCGACACGGAGGCAGCATCACCTAAATTAAAATTGGTTAGATACAGCAATTCCCACATTGAAAGGTACACGCTGTATGAAATCCTTGTTTCCTTGACGCATCGGGGTGGAGAAGATCCAGAGAGATTCCCTAGCCCTCCGATGGCCAACTGGAGGCCCAAAGCTTGAATTCAGTTTATCAGCTGAAGTGCAAATGTGGATGAGCAGTGCGAGCAAACCCCAGGATCTAGGAGACAAGGTACCTGGACCCAGGGGATCCTGCCTGCGCACCACGCTGGACGGAGTTGCTTTTACCTCCTGGCTTCCTACTTGGCCCCGCATAGGTAACCCCTTATTGAAATCCTCTTGATTTTTAATACATTCCTGCAGTCTAAGGAGTCTGATCCAGAGAAGGCACTGAGCACTTTCAGCCTTTTTGGTATCACCGCCTATGGGGAATACTTCCTCTAAATTTCCTTTTGGTTTTTGGTTTTTTTTTTCTAATTCCAATGCATTCTTAGATGTTTTCTTGCTACTTTTTACCACTCCGGTAATTCAAAAAGGCTACGATGCAACATTATTTTATCCACGTGCTACGCTACTTACTGCATTTCACAAACCTGAAGGCTGTACAAGAAATCCTACAGAACGGGCAGGGCAGCCCCAAGCGACGTCTTGCTGCACTTCCCATCCCTCTTCTGCACGGAGGGCTTTGCGGCTGTGACTTCTAAAGCGTGCCTCTTCCATTCACTGCCAGTCCCCAATACTCCCTTATCATCCCAGAGGATTCCCTACCCATTCCTGAGCTTGTGGAAGTCCAGTAATAAGGAAAGTAGGTAGTAAGAAAAGTGGATTTTGGAGAAATGCAAACACTTTCCTTCCTTCCCTCCCTCCAAAAAGCACAACCCATCACTTAGTGATCCCTTTGAACCAACCAAAGTCGATCTTCAATGTCCATAAGCTCCTCCTGGCCAGGCTCTCCCTGCACAGACTTGTTTCTTCTGGAACCAACAGATTATCCCCAGCGCGCTCCATGACTCCAATGGGCTGCCTGTCCTGCTGCATTATTTTACTCCCCCTTCCTTAAGGAATCAAACTCCCCATTTCTGCCAGGACCTATTTTCTGCAGACTTGCTACTCAAAACCAACAACCCCCCTTTTCTCCTCCTTTCCACCACCTTTTCATAGAATCACAGAATGGTTTGGGTTGGCAAAGCCCTTTAAGCTCCCCCAGCCCAACCGTTCCCCTACCCCTGCCATCCCACCCCCAA
>NW_009260789.1:176151-180089 GCF_000687185.1 Egretta garzetta
TGGGCTGGGCCCATGGATCCAGCCTGGCCAGGTCCCTCTGCAGAGCCCTCCTCCCCTCCAGCAGATCCACACTCCCGCCCAGCTCAGGGTCATCTGCAAACTGGCTGGGGATGCCCTCGATCCCCTCGTCCAGGTCATTGATAAAGATGTTAAACAGAACTGTTCCCAGCACTGAGCCCTGGGGGACACCGCTTGTGCCCAGCTGCCAACTGGATTTAACTCCATTGACCACAACTCCCTGGGCTCGGCCATCCAGCCAGTTCTTTACCCAACAAAGGGTGCGCCTGTCCAAGCCATGAACCTCAGGAACAGGCGATGAACAGGCTCTGCAGTATGGACTTCAGCTAGTGCTGTCCAGTCATCCCTGCTCGCGGAACTTCCCCCAGCTCCCCTCTTACTCATCACCCAGCCATCCAGCCTGCTTGCCTCTCCCCTCTTCCTCAACTTACACATAGGCCACAAATAGTCTACGTCTATAGGTGTATATACTGGGTTCTTCCTTCTTCCTCCACCCAACCCCTGCATATAAATCACCCTCGCCTGGGACAACAAGCTTGACCTCTGCTTGACAGCTCTCCATCACGCTGATGAATCACAGCTATGGCTAAGCACTAGGAAATCAAATACTCCTGTTTATTCCTCACACTTGAGGGTCGACATCTCAGATGCTTAAGAAGCTGCCCCGTTACGTTCCCTCCTGTCTTCTGAGGGGGGAATTGGCTGGCAGGCGGCACCCACAGGGTGGTGGTAAATAGCTCTATTTCTAACTGGCAACCCGTCGCAAGTGGGGTCCCCCAGGGATCGATATTGGGCCCAATGTTATTCAGTATCTTCATAAGCGATCTGGATGACGGGATCAAGCATAGCCTGATGAAGTTTGTGGATGACACCAAATTGAATGGGGAAGTGGACGCTCTGGAAGGGAGAGTCATCCTGCCGGAAGATCTGGAGAGGCTGGAAGAGTGGTCTAACAAGAACCTCACGAAGTTCAACATGGACAAGTGTAAGGTCTTGCACCTGGGAGAACACAATCCAGGAGTGCAGCACAGGCTGGGATCCACCCATCTGGAAAGCAGCTCTGTGGGAAGGGACCTGGGGGTCCTGGTGGCCAACAAGCTCCAGAGGAGTGAGCAGGGTGCTGCTGCAGCCAAGAAAGCCAACAGGGTGCTGAGGGGCAAAGGGCTGGGAAGCCTCTCTCAGCCGTATGGGGACGGGCTGAGAGAGCTGGGTTTGTTCATCCTGGAGCAAAGGAGGCTCAGAGGGGATCTCATCACCACGTACCAGTACCTAAGGGGTGGCTACAAGGAAGATGGAGACTCCCTTTTCACAAGGAGTCCCATGGAGAGGACAAGGGGGAATGGACACAAGTTGCTCTTGGGGAGATTCCGATTGGACATGAGAGGGAACTTTTTCCCCATGAGAACAGTCAACCACTGGAATAATCTCCCCAGGGGAGGGGTTGACTCCGCCACATTGGACACTGTCAAGCCTCAGCTGGACAGGGTGCTGGGCCATCTTGTCTGGGCTGGGCTCTTGCCTAGAAAGGTTGGACCAGATGATCCTTGAGGTCCTTTCCAACCTGGGATTCTATGATTCTACGATTCTTGACACCGCTGCAATTTCCCCCTCGCCTCCTGGGAAAGCAGCGCTGCGGGACCCGGCGCCCTCCAGTAAAGCTCAAGGCATCCACGGGCAGCTCAGGCACTGACCCTACAGCGCTGCACGTAAAGGCACCGGGTGACGTTGCAACAGCTCCTCATTCTTCCAAAAATATTTAGTATTTTTCTTCCCTGCCGCCGGAAGCAGGGGTGGGGGGGAAAGCATGGACATGCGGATGACAAAGAAAACAGAGTTCACGATGCATTATGAGAAAAGCACATCGTGATTTTCAGATTGGGAAGGACCCGAATCCTCCTGAACCCGAACCCCCAGAGCCGAGGAAGAGAGAGGTAGGAGGAGAGAAAGTAGAAACCAGGACCTCCCCCCGCCCTGGCCCCGTTCGGCTGATCGTGGGTGTTCAGCAAATGCCTTCAAAGCCTGGTTTGACTTCTCCTTTAGAGTCGGTTTAAGATGTATCTTTAAATTCCTGATCTATTAATAATCTCAAGGAATAACTACAACACAGTGTCTGACTAATATAGCTTACGGTCACATGATGCCGAGATGATGAATAGTCTGCTCTATGTTTCATGAAGAACATTTCTGCACTTTAAGGAGCCTTTTTTAAGGCTGAAAACCAAGTTCACATCAAGATTTAGCAGCAAGATGACTCTTTTTGGCCAGCTGAAATACTACCCAACGCTTGTGTCCCTTCCGTATTTCCCACATGGAAGACAGCTATATGGAGATCTTCACTTTTTTGTCTAACTTATAAATTTATACCCAATTCCCAAATCTAAAGCCACAAGGGTATGTAACAACACTCAGGAATATTTAAGGATTTTCAGCCAACCCATGGTGCAGTTAATGGGAGGTGCGAGCTCTGCTGACAGTGAACTGTGCAAAAAGCAACAACAGGATCCTAATCCTAATGAAGGGGATACAAAAAGCAATTTAGGTCCAGAATGCAGGTTGCAAACAAAAGCAAACTCTAATGATGAAATGTGTACTAATTAAAAAAAAAAAAAATAAATCATTTAAAGTAGCCTAATGCAAATTACCTCCCAGAGGGTTTACTTACACACGTGGCAATGCTGTGCTGGGAACAAGCTGGTGGGAAACAGCTACCCTGGGAGAAGTGGCCTGTGTTACCTGAGTAGCAGCTTTGAAATACTGGATGCAGGACCGTCAGCTGCTATTAGCAGTACGGTTCTCAGAAAATGCATTTTAACGCCTGGCTGCAGCCCTGTCGGATATCCCGTTTGAAACGGCAGGCAAAAAATACGGCACAAGCAAACGCTCGGGTTTTTTTTTTGGCTCCAGATTTGCACAGGAAATGAGAATTTCAGGAATATCGTTCTTGACACTAACATTTACGTCCAAAAGTTTGGTAAACTCACGTTTGACATCTTCTCCTCACTCCATAGAACTGTCTGGGTTTGCCTGCTCGCTCCCCGAGCCTGCTCCGTCTACCCATGCTGCTGGAAAGCTGCATGTCAGCACATGCCTCAGGTAGGAGTTTCCCTCCTGATTGCGTGCGATTGCAAGCAATCGACTGCTTGTGATAGAAAGTTTAACAGGATGAGTTCGGTTTTTAGTAGGCAGAAATGACATCCTCCTTTAGAAAAATAGAAAATAGCAGAGCACCAAGTGCGCTGCGTAAAAAAGGGAAAAAAAACAAACCCCAAACCCTTGGTATCCTGCACAGACAGCAAAAAATTCATCTCATTCTGAAAGTCGGTTGAGAAAATGACACTACGAGATTATCCGCTTCAAATAAAACTTCTTCAGTGCGTCATTACGGGAACTACTCGTTTTCAACTGCAAAAGGCTGGGAAGCAGGTCAAGAGCCGGGATTTATAAAACAACTCACATCTGGGAGACGTGAAAGCTTTCGAGTGCTCCTCTCCCTTCCTCAGGAGGAAAGCCAGCACACGGGTTACCCCCGCTTCGCGGGCAGGGAAGCTGAGATAAAATCTCTTGCCTCGAGACACAGAGGGAAGCCCAGTTACACACAAGGTTCGATTCCCAAACCTGAGTTCTCCTCTCCTCCTGCCTAATTCAGAAGTTCAGAGACACCAAGAAACTCTCCCTGAAGTGGCAACAGTCGGAGTTTTGCCTGGAATAAGGAAAAAGCGCGAGTGCATCATCAGCTGCCATTTTGTCAGCAAAATTGCATTGCCCTTTCCTCTTAGACGATGATTCAGAAAATCCTCCCCCTCCCCCCCAGCTTTTTCAGACGAGGTTCACAAAAAGTGAGTTTAAATCAGCAGGGGAACGAAACCTATCTCCCATCTGCCAGGGAGCAAAAAGGGGAAGGCAGCAGGCTGAGCAGGAAT
>NW_009260789.1:180116-182765 GCF_000687185.1 Egretta garzetta
TTTCCTTTTGACTGGTGGGGAAGGGAAGAGCGCTGGCACTGAACTGCACGGGGTATCTTTTAGCTGCAGTCAAGCGGTAGATGCAAAAACCTCCTTAGCTCCGGTCTTACTCAAACTTGATATTTGGTATTTAAAATTGGTAATGGAGCGATCAGGATTAACAAGCGGTGATAAAGTACCCACTTTGTGCTGCACGTGCACGGAGGCAATGCTCCTATCAAAATTTTATGGACCACGGGAGAGAAGCTGGTTTAATCCTTCCAGAAGATCCAGATACGCATCAGTCCAGAGGCACTTGGAAGAACTGCAAGAGCTGAGATCCTGCCTCAATGAACCCCAGTGGTTCCTTCTCCTCTGGATGCCCGTGACATTCTGCCCTTGCAGCTGGGTTGAATCCCAGAATCCCAGAGTGGCAGGGGCTGGCAGGGCCCTCGGGAGCTCAGCCAGTGCCACCTCCCTGCCCAAGCAGGCTCACCCAGAGCAGGGGGCACAGGACAGCGGCCAGGCGGGGGTTGAAGATCTCCAGAGAAGGAGACTCCACAGCCCCCCTGGGCAGCCTGGGCCAGGGCTCGGGCACCCTCACAGTCAACAAGTTCTTCCTCCCGTTCAACTGGAACCTCTTCTGCTTCAGTTTGTGCCCATGGCCCCTTGTCCTGGCGCTGGGCACCACTGGGAAGAGTCTGGCTCCGTCCTCATGACTTCCACCTTGATGAAGACATCAAGCAACAAGTCTGGCAGGATCGATGGTGAGGTAGCTCCAATATCATCATGGAAAGTCTCCCACTCACTATTACAGAGAGATTTATAAAACCCTAGCAAGGTTTACAGTTAATACCTACATGAAAAGCTTTATTTCTTCTTTAAGCCAAAGATACCCTGAGTATACACATCCTGAAGGTTAGAGTGAAAAAAAATTAAATTGCCAAACACAGTGATGCGCATTTAAGTTAATTAATAAACTAGATTTTTACACGAATAAGATTTCTGTGCACTTAAGCCTTGTGCTGCTGCCTAAGGCAACTGCTTCTCTACAAAGTGTCTCACCGTTGCTAAAAACACCACTGGTCACGAGACTTTACGCACAAACCATGCTTGCCTACCTTGCAAAAGTCGCCTGGGCCAGAGAAGAGTTTGTGTTTCTTAAGGTCACTTAACGGAAGGTCATCGTCAGCCAAAGTCACCTAAAAAGCTGTAGGGACGCTGCCCATCAGCGTCACGGCTAATGCCATGCATGGAGAAGCAGGAGAGAAGACCCTTCCACACCTTTAATTGCCTCCTCACCTATATGCATTTCCCAGAGGAGTTCTTTACCTTAAATATCATCTCAGCTGCATTTCCCTACTTAGCATCACTAGGTGGACAAGGCTGGTTTTCTAACCAACCATCAGCTTCCCAGCCACTTCTACGGTTGGTGAGATCTTCAAGTGAGATCCCACAGAAAAGTCCTCAACGATGAATTCCTTTTCCCCAGCAGATAACCTCATCAGCGAGAGGTTGGACCCATCTCAAAGCAAAACACCATCACAGAGATCAAGGCCCTGGGACAGCGATTAAATCTATTGACAGAGACACCAGCAGCGGGGCAGAGTCCATGTTGTTTCGGCAGGACTGGTTCGCAGGTCCGGGCGGCGGAAGGGACGACGGAGGCAGGAGCTACGAGTGACGGCGTGGATGTTTTAGCAAGTTACGGGCGACTCTCATGAGAGGGGTTGCAATGGAAATCATTATCCGCTCGGCTACAGCAGGCATTGCTTTCACTCTAATGTTTCTCACTTAAAAAGCAGCCAGCTTCCACAAATGACTCGCCACTGGAGATATTTCAACGCTTTAGATTAAGAAAAAAATCCCTTTCTAAACGTAGAAAATATTTTCCCAGATTTTAACTCCAGAACAGCCAAAAAGCTTTTCTTCCCTTCTCAGTTTTTTGTCTTTAAATGACCTTTTTTTCTTGCCTAAAACTAGAAAGCTCTAGTTTGGAACAGGTTGTTTCTGAGAAGGATGTTACTGCAGGATGTGCCTTACGCTGCAAAAGCCTTTATGGAATTACATCCACAAATACCGATGCTCTAATAAACCCCGTCCAACCGAACAGTCGCTCGAGGTCCACCAAGGAAGGTAAATTTCCATGGTCTGGAAGGCAGCCTAAGACAGCAAAACCTGGCTTCTGCGTGCTTGGTTACTGCCAACGTTTTCCTGAAGTGGCTGAACAGCATAAAGGGAAGAAATGACCTTGTTCCAGGGCGGGAATAAAAAGCCCTTCCAGTTTCGCCATAGGTAGGATGGCATTCCTGCAGGAAATCCAAGTTATTCTCGAAGAAAAAAACCGCAATTACACAGAATACCATACCTTCCTTAGCTGGCTTTCATATTCTTCTCGGAGTTCCCCTGGTTTGCTTAATTTAATGGGTGCTCTGAATATAAAGTCTGGAAAGAGAAGGAAAAAAAAAAAAAAAGGAAACACTTTTTAGCGTATGATGATTGGGATTGCCCATTATTTCCCAAAAAAGGGTAAAGCTCTCCAGGGACCGCACACGAGGTTCTGCAGCATTTTTTCAAGCACATATGTTTACATTACGACACTGCTATCAAAGCTCTGTTTAACATACAGAAACGTGCAATACCGTTTCGCACTTCTATAGTTTCTTTTGA
>NW_009260789.1:182796-192195 GCF_000687185.1 Egretta garzetta
GGGGGGGGGAGTATTAGGAGGATGTAAACACCAAGGTTAAGTAACAGCCCTGAGATGTCACAGGGAATCAGAGCCCTAGAAGTAAAGCCAGGCTTTAAGCCTCTGCTCCAGCCAGACGCCCAAGAAACACAGCCTGACAGCAGCAGCACACCACCCCGAATTCACACCCCTGCCCTTCTGCCGTTTAAATGAACACCTCGAGAACGCTCTCTATTTTCTATAGAAATGGTGTTTTGACTCCTCCGCGTCCCCATCACCTTCGCAGCCGCTTGCAGTGCCGTCCCGCCGGTCCGGAGCAGGCAGAGCTTTTATTCCGCTTGCAATGCGCTCCCCGAGGTCAATATTTCGAAGCTGGGCGGGCGGACTGCTCCGTCCGGCAGGAATTCCCCATCCTGCTCCCGCTTCCTCCCTTCCCCCTGGGGAATTTAGAATCCCACAAGCACATTGGCACGGGGTTATAGTTTAACCTCCCTCCCTGGCGGCTGTTCCTCCCCAGATGACTCCCTGCTTTACGTCGGCCTCTCAAAGCTCCCTCCCGCTTCTGTGCAGCACAAGTCTGGGCAAGCTCCACTGCAGTCGGAGGAGCTTGGATGGAAAAGGGAACAACCGGAATAAAACAACAACCCCTGAACAACCGTCCTGGCTCAGTATCAGCACTCCAGGGTGCAGCACAGCTCATCATCCCGATGTGCGATGCTCGGGATGAAACGGCTACGAGCAAGGAAGAAATAGCAGTGGTATCGCCTTTTCCCGGGTCGCTAAAATGAAGGGATCTAAACGGGCAGCTCCATCGCCATGTTTTGGTTAGGAAGAGTTTTTATTCCTCAAACACATTGGTCCGAAATGAAAAGTTCATGGTGGGGTGAGTAAATCAAACACCCAGCGGCCGGCTGCCCCGGCAGGCATCCTCCTCCAGTTGGCGGCCGCATTTGCCTCCTCCCTGGAGACAGGTCAGAGCCCTAGTGCCAAAACAAGCCATTTAAAGGCTGACTAAATCCCGTTTTCACTTGTCTTGTCTTCCACCAGTTTGCTTTTAAAGTATTTAGAGGAAAGCCCAGTAACTTCAGGCCCTCCCGACTGGTGAATGTGAGAGCAAACTCCGGAGCTTCCTGCTCCAGGAGCTCCAGAGAGGGAATGCTGCCAACATCAGAGCTGAAGAAATCACAAAGTATTTCTTCAATACTTGCTTTAAAAGGGGGAAAAAAAATCTCTTGTAATCAGACATCACGCATATAGATTATATGGCTTTTTTTTTAAAAAAAAAACAAACCCAAACCAGCTGCTATTCCCTCTTACTCCCACGCCTGCGCGAGCTAGGCTTGTTTTTAAAGGAAAACATCCAAAATGTCCCAACATGTGTGATAAAAATCCCGAGCGGTGGCGATGCCGGGGAGGCCAGGCTGCATTCCTCGCTCCTGCTTCTGCGCCTGCAACCGGCCGCCCTGGAAACCTTCCACCGGCTTCTCAAACCGTTGTTTTTTTTTTTCCAATTGTGTCCTTGAGCACTTCCAGTTCTTTGTGAATTTTATCAAGCTGAACTTCCACGGAGACAGTCCCGAGAGCAGCAGCAATCTGTAACGCGCCTGCAGCAACCTTCAATTACTTCTGAATGTTTAAGGCTCGTCTCAGACCTTATCTTCAGAGCTAAAAAGGGGGATTTTTTTTTTCCCTCCAGGGTAATAAAAACGTACGAGCTAACCCCGAGGGAAGCGTGCCGCGGGGAAGACAAGCCCCATAACTGTTTTGTTGCTTATGGGGGTTCAGCAAGCCACAAGAGATTTTAAATAATTGAACGATATTTATCTATAATGTCGTGCCAGGTTAGCTAAAGAGGTCCAATGCCAGGCGGAGGCAATTTTATCTACAGCATCTTTATGCGCCAACTCGTCTGTTTTATAGATGGGTGAAAAGAAAGACACCCCAAATTTCTAACTCTGTGTAGAAGAGATGAGAACAAAAATGTATGCGCAACCCTATATCCATGTTTACGACACCCAACTATGGTTTCTGGGTTAGAGCGATGCTGCACGGTGGCTGCCCCCGGCCAAGGATGCTCCCAACGGCACAGAACTGCTGCAAATCGAACCAGACCGGTCCTCGCACGGGGATGCAGCTGGGGAGGAAGGGCAAGACGATCAGACCTCACGCATGTTCCTCCAGCCCACCTCCGCGTGCTAATTCGGGAGGGTCAGGTCCAGGACAGGGCTGCTCAGCTATTTTGATGTGCGCTATGGCCTAGGAGATCGATGGAAAAGATGATGGAAGAAATGGCCTTTTACTTGATTTGGCAGCAAAGCTCCTACTTGCTTTTCCTCTCGAGCAAGCCTGTGGGTCAACAGAAACGGTTTTGGAATGAAGCTGACTTGGAAGGGCTGGTGGGAAGGTTGGCACTGGGATTCTCCTTCCAAGAAGGGTGATGGCACCGAAACAGTCGCAGTGGCAGGATCAAACCCGGCATCCTGCTCTCTTACCCTGGCAGACAAGAGTTTCATGCTCAATCTTGGAAAAACCAATTAATTTCTACACTATTTGAGAGGACAAAAGCTTTTCTAATTATTTACCGCTGGTTCTCTTTGTAAGAGGCATTTGACTTGTAGCCTCGATCCCCTTGAATGACTCCGTCCTTTCAACGTTAGCCCGCAGAAGCGTGCATTTACACAACGTCGCCGTTAATCACAGAATGTTTTGGGTGGGAAGGGACCCCCAGAGGTCACCCAGCCCAACCCCCTGCAGGAGCAGGGACACCGCTAACCACATCAGGTTGCTCACAGCCCCGTCCAACATGGCCTGGAATGTTCCCAGGGATGGGGCCTCCACCCCTCTCTGGGCAACCCCTGCCAGGGTTTCACCACCCTCATTGTAAAGAATTTCTTCCTTAGATCCAGTCTAAACCTACCCTGCTTCCGTTTAAAGCCATCCCCCCTTGTCCTGTCCCAGCTGGCCCTGCTAAAAAGCTTGTCCCCCCCTTTCCTCTGGGCCCCCGTTAAGCCCTGACCGGCCGCACTCAGCTCTGCCCGCAGCCTTCTCTTCTCCAGGCTGAACACCCCCAACTCTCCCAGCCTGGCCTCAGAGCAGAGGGGCTCCAGCCCTCGCAGCATTTTAGTAGCCCTCCTCTGGCCCCGCTCCAACAGCTCCATGTCCTCCTGGTGCTGAGGGCTCCAGAGCTGGTCGCAGATTTGCTATCTACTGGCAAAGACTCAGAAAAATCCATCTGGTGAATTCAGCAACACGGGTTGAATAAAAATAAGTTGAACCCATTCAGAAACCCTTCGGTTCCCTGTCTGCTGTTCAGAGGCTCCTGGGTTTTGCCAAACCAATGCCATCCGGCAAGTCAAAGCTCTGCCACCCGTGGCAGCGAATCCCTCTCGCCCCCAGCCTCCATGGAAACTTTCAACACTTCGTAGCTTCCCTTTATTCCTGGCAGGGATAATCAAAACCTTGAGGTTTTCACTGTGTTTCCTTTTAACTTCCAGCAGTTTGTGTTTATACTTGCAGATGAAGATGAGATCTTCATGTTTTCAAAACACAAACCAAGAAGTTAGAAGTTTTCTGACTACGGAGAGGTTTGGAAACAGTTCTCCAACAAGAGTAGTTCCTCTAGTTCTTTTAAAAGGATGTTAACTAAATTACATGAAGGTAAGCCAATGGCATACTTTATATACATATATTTTTTACATATATATATACACACTTCGGCGTCGATGGATCGGGGCATATTTGGAAACAGGAAATTAAAACTCAGAACATTTTGGCCACAAATCTGCAATTTTTTCCTAAGAGGAATAATCAGTGAGGTTGGAGCTGCAGGACGACTTAGGGCTGTGACATACAGGTAGGTCAACACGTGTCATTGCCAGCCCCCTTCTCCTGCCCTGCCGTGAGCACGTGTGGTCACCAGAGACAGAAACTGAGTCATAGAATTATAGAACCATAGAATGGTTTGGGTTGGAAGGGACCTCCAAAGCCTCATCCAGTCCAACCCCCCTGCCATGGGCAGGGACATCTTCTACTAGCCCAGGCTGCTCAAAGACCCATCCAACCTGGCCTTGAACACTTCCAGGGATGGAGCATCCACAACTGCCCTGGGCAACCTGTGCCGGTGCCTCACCATCCTCAGTCAAGCTAAGACCAATCTACTGAAAAAAAATGCAACCCTCCAAAAAAGTTTTTTCACCCCAAAGCAGCTCCTGTACCACAACAGGCTCCAGACCAGTTCTCATGCATAGCCAAATGGGTCAAAAATAGATTCAATCTAGTTCTGAGCCAGGAGTTTCAGCTGAAGCAGGAGATGACACTAGAAAAGCGTTAATGTGGTCGACAGCTATTAACATACTGCCATTTCTCTTTCACTTGCTACATCCTGAATAGGCTCGTACCAATAATTTCAATGATCTCCCAAGACGAGTCTTCCCAACAGGTTGTCATAGAATCACAGAATGGTTTGGGTTGGAAGGGACCTTTGAAGATCATCCAGTCCAGCCCCCTGCCATGGGTAGGGACATTTACTGTTGGACTTGGCAGTGTTAGGTTGATGGCTGGACTCGATGATCTTAAAGGTCTTTTCCAACCTAAACGATTCTGTGATTCTATGATCTTCCACTAGAGATCAGGCTGCTCAGAGTCCTGTCCAACCTGACCTTGGACACTTCCAATGGTGGGGCATTCACAACTTCTCTGGGCAACCTGTGCCAGTGTCTCACCACCCTCATTGTAACGAGTTTCCTCTTTATGTCCAATCTAAACCTGCCCTCTTTCAGTTTAAAACCACTCCCCCTTGTCCTGTTGCTACAGACCTTGGAAAAAAGGCCACAATCAAGTCTGCTTGGAGCCTTCTCTTCTCCAGGCTGAACACCCCCAACTCTCCCAGCCTTTCCCCAGCGCAGAGGGGTTCCAGCCCTCAGACCATTCCCGTGGCCTCCTCCGGCCCCGCTCCAGCAGGTCCCTGTCTGTCCTGCGCTGGGGACCCCTGAGCTGGACGCGGGGCTCCGGGGGGGTCTCACCAGAGCAGAGTAGAAGGGAAGAATTACTGAATTTTGCTTGATTTAAGTCCCAAACGGAGCGACCTGGCTCCCCTAGCACTGATGCTGGGGCACAGAAAGCATTGCTTTCCCCCACACCTCTGTTCTGTTTCTTCATTTTCAAAAGCTTTGCTTGGGGAGCTGGGAAAAGGCACACAAAGCCACCGAAAAGTGGACCTAGACATGCATTAAAAGCAAGACAGAAAACAAAAAAAGTCCATCAGTTAATGGGAAGAGGGCAGAGAAATAGTGTGAAATAAGTGAAAGCTTAAGTGTTCAGAAGAGTGATGCTTTGGTGTTTACCAAAAATTAACTGTGATCTGGTATTTCAGAAGGACTCTCTTGAATACTGTTCCTCATCCATACGAATGATCTGTCTTGCCCGGTTCCTATGGACAGCTAACAGGGACTGCAAGGCTGCGGGTTTCACACGTACGGTAAATAGGTCTTATGACAGGATTTACAAAATTTGTGAGTCGTACAGCGGTATAAATAGATGAAAGGCCATTTAAGCCAAAAGGAATGTACCAAGTTCAAGAATACAATCAACTGTAAATGGAAAGAACTCTCTAGGGACATGGCCGAGAACCGGTCGATGCCTCTGCATGGTGTGCTGAGAGCCAGTCTTGACAACATGGGAGTTGTTCGAGCCATATGAATCCAAAAGATTTGTTCCTGCTGGTAGCAACCCCTGGGAAGAGGCTTTGCACAAAGGAAGATGGAAGATGGAGAGGCTGTCTGGGGACGTGGGAGGGAGAAGAGAGAAGAGGTGGCTTTAGAAAGCTGGTGAAATCCCCCTTGGTAAGTTCTGAACTGCTTGTGGTTGTCTTTGAGGCTTCCTGGAGCAAAGGGGTTTTCATGGAGAAGTAGGGGAACGAGAGGGGAAAAAGCTACTTGAAAACTGTAAACCAGGAGGCTTAGTTACAATACGCAAACGGGCACTACAACCGATTCTTAGTTCGTTAGCAAGTATCTGTAAGGGAACAGGCAGACGACAAATGAATACCAACTCTGTAAGAAGAACTTGCATTAATTCAATCCAATCTCCTTCTCTGATGGGATAATTAGGGAATGAGGGGGCAACAAGGAATACAAGTTCGTCTTTTGGGGATGAGAGGGTATTTTATCTGCTGTAGAGACCAAGATACCCACAATTTTTCTTTACAGAGAAAGTTAAGGACTCGCGGGATGCGCTGTGTTAGGAGTCACCCAAGAACTTTTGAGCGGCCCTTGCAGGCACTGCCTCCTGCGGTGGTCACAACTCGCTTGGATGGAAACGCATAAGGAAATAAAGCAAGAAAATACGGAAGTAGGAACTGCTTCAAAGGAACTCAAAATCCTGCCCTTATGCCTCTGTGGGGAAAAGAGAAGAGGTGGCTGGGGAAGTCGGAGCGTGGCATGGAGCCATCGGAGGGAAGCGTGGAGTCCTACAGGGAGAAGCTGTAAGGAGCGGGAGTGGGGCAAGGAGCTCTTAATCTCATGAAGACAGGTTAAGAAATTTTGCTAGATATGGCTTAGTGCCAACACTCTATGGGCTCATGGAGACCATTTCAGCTCAGGCACAGCATTGCACAAACACAAAAGCTCATGTGCTCTCCTGGAGCTGCCCGAGACATGAGACACCCATGCAACCCTGCCGAGCGGCCAGGTCGGGGACAGCAGGGCTGGTCCTGAGATGGAGCTGAAATTCCAGCAGCTGCACGCTCATTCCGTGTGGTTTCCTTGCATACCAATTCCCACCTCACCCTCTACTTCCCGTATTATTTGGATATATCCCTGTTTTGCAGGATAACCCTGTCCTCAGCATGCCGAGTAACAGTACGCCAAAAATATTTTGTCTTTTTCACTTGGCAGCATATAAAAACCTCATTCTTAGAAGCACAGTGAGGAAAAAAAAAGCTAGCCTAGGTATAACCACTATTCAGCTGGATGCACAACTAGCTGAAAAATTAATTTCTAAGAGTTAATGATCCACTGCCATGCCAGGACAGCCTCTCACATTGGCCACTGGGGCTAGCACTGGGTCTGGTCATAGAATCATAGAGTCACTTTGGTTGGAAAAGCCCTTTAAGATCATCGAGTCCAACCTTTAACCTAACCCTGCCATCCCACCACTAGAAAGCTGGTGAAATCCCCCTTGGTAAGTTCTGAACTGCTTGTGGTTGTCTTTGAGGCTTCCTGGAGCAAAGGGTTTTTCATGGAGAAGTAGGGGAACGAGAGGGGAAAAAGCTATTGAAAACTGTAAACCAGGAGGCTTAGTTACAATACGCAAACGGGCACTACAACCGATTCTTAGTTCGTTAGCAAGTATCTGTAAGGTAACAGGCAGACAACAAACGAATACCAACTCTGTAAGAAGAACTTGCATTAATTCAATCCAATCTCCTTCTCTGATGGGATAATTAGGGAATGAGGGGGCAACAAGGAATACAAGTTCGTCTTTTGGGGATGAGAGGGTATTTTATCTGCTGTAGAGACCAAGATACCCACAATTTTTCTTTACAGAGAAAGTTAAGGACTCGCGGGATGCGCTGTGTTAGGAGTCACCCAAGAACTTTTGAGCGGCCCTTGCAGGCACTGCCTCCTGCGGTGGTCACAACTCGCTTGGATGGAAACGCATAAGGAAATAAAGCAAGAAAATACGGAAGTAGGAACTGCTTCAAAGGAACTCAAAATCCTGCCCTTATGCCTCTGTGGGGAAAAGAGAAGAGGTGGCTGGGGAAGTCGGAGCGTGGCATGGAGCCATCGGAGGGAAGCGTGGAGTCCTACAGGGAGAAGCTGTAAGGAGCGGGAGTGGGGCAAGGAGCTCTTAATCTCATGAAGACAGGTTAAGAAATTTTGCTAGATATGGCTTAGTGCCAACACTCTATGGGCTCATGGAGACCATTTCAGCTCAGGCACAGCATTGCACAAACACAAAAGCTCATGTGCTCTCCTGGAGCTGCCCGAGACATGAGACACCCATGCAACCCTGCCGAGCGGCCAGGTCGGGGACAGCAGGGCTGGGCCTGAGATGGAGCTGAAATTCCAGCAGCTGCACGCTCATTCCGGGGGGTTTCCTTGCATACCAATTCCCACCTCACCCTCTACTTCCCGTATTATTTGGATATATCCCTGTTTTGCAGGATAACCCTGTCCTCAGCATGCCGAGTAACAGTACGCCAAAAATATTTTGTCTTTTTCACTTGGCAGCATATAAAAACCTCATTCTTAGAAGCACAGTGAGGAAAAAAAAAGCTAGCCTAGGTATAACCACTATTCAGCTGGATGCACAACTAGCTGAAAAATTAATTTCTAAGAGTTAATGATCCACTGCCATGCCAGGACAGCCTCTCACATTGGCCACTGGGGCTAGCACTGGGTCTGGTCATAGAATCATAGAGTCACTTTGGTTGGAAAAGCCCTTTAAGATCATCGAGTCCAACCTTTAACCTAACCCTGCCATCCCACCACTAAACCCTGGCCCTCAGCACCTCATCTATCCTTCTTTTAAATACCTCCAGGGATGGGGACTCGACCACCTCCCTGGGCAGCCCCTTCCAGAGCCTGACAGCCCTTTTGGTGGTCCTAATCACTCTCTTCATTAATGGCTCGAATGGTAGATTAAAAATAATTAAAGTATTGGGGATGACTTGGGGAGAAGACAGCGAGAGAGTAGACGGAGGTGCAAGCGCTCCGACAGTCCGACGGCACGGTTGTTACTGCCCCTGAAGAGACACCCCCTACCTTATTTCTTTTCCCGGGCAATCTTACACTGAAGCCATCCCATCAAACAGCCACATCCGAGGAATGCTGCGAGAAGGAGGAAAAAAGAGGTGGCGTTGACTTTGATGGGTTTGCCGTGGGGAGTAAATCACTGCTTTTCACGTAGCAGGAAAAGGCTTCATCGGGATTGCCAGTTCTAAACTCTTAGCACTGTGGTCTTGAGACAAAAGAACTGGCGACAGACTACAGAACAACAGAAACGACAGGAAATTAAGGAATCACCAGGAAATGCTCAAGAACGAGACTGGTCTGGTCTAGTGGGGAAAGAGGGAAACCGCAGCCAAAAAAAGCCTGGGAGGAAGGAGGGGGAAGTCACGTTAGAAGTCTGGCAAAAACATCCCACCCCTCTTCGAAAAGCATGGGTTATTAATTGTGCTGCATAGCTACCGGGCAGAAGAGAAACAAAAGAAATCAGCTGCCTTTGTAACAAGGGAGATTGTGATTAGATATTAGGCAAAATTTTCCAAGTGTTCAGAGGCTGAAACAAAGGCGGCTGTGGGATCCCCTTCGGCCGTCTGTAGATGACCAGGCGGCTCGGACGTCTGTGAGGAAGGGTTTAGGTACACTCGATCCTACCTTGACATAGCAGGGTGCCCTTGTTGCCAAGAAGGCCAAT
>NW_009260790.1:0-11337 GCF_000687185.1 Egretta garzetta
CGAAAAGCATGAGCAAAATTTCAAAGAAGCGAGGCCCAGTTTTGGAAGGAAGATGTAAAAAGATTACAGGAATTGTGAAACAACAGCATCTCGTGTTTCAATCCGCACAGCTGTTGCCAGCTTTACGCAGGGGCTTGGGCCTACCAGCACTAGCGGCTTTTTGTCTTTCGTAAAACTTGTGTAGGCGCTGAATACTTTCATTCATCCGGCACGACTGCGGCAGAGCGCGCTATTTGAAGAGGTTTTAGACTCACTTATGAAAACCTAGATAGCTTGCTTGAAGCAAATCTGTCCGTCTCGCATCAAACAGCCTGTTCCCTGTCGAATGTTTGCTGGACTTGGGAGTGATACAGCTCTTCCTGCAACCCCTGATGAAATTCCCGCTGATTCGGAGGGAAAGGAGTTAACCCTTTCAAGCTCTGGCTCAAAGGAGCACTGAGGTATTGAGGCAGCTACTTCAATGCAATGGCAAGGTTTTAATGTGGCTACCAATAGTCAGAATGGATCTGAAAGCTCAGACTTGAGCTGAGCTTTAGGCCAGCGAGGACAGAGGGAATAGCCTGGGAGAAGCAGGATTTAAAAGATGGCAAAGAGTCAGGGAAAACTGTAGAGATAAAAGTGAAGTGCATGGAAGCCAATGATGTGGGATTAAAGGCTTAGTTCCTACTGTAGCCGGGGTGGGAGGGGGGGAGGCTGAAGTCTGTGTGAAAGCAGCCTGCTTTTGTGAAGAAATCACGCCAAGAATATTCACGGCTGAGACATCCGACATTAGGTTTTCCCACTGGCTAAATTTGGGTGCAGAGATGATTCCTGTTAGACCTACAATCTTCTTCACCTGTCAAACACCAGTTTACTTCAAGCACGGTCCTGCCAGGATACCTGGAGTTCCTAAGGCACTACATCCATACCTCTCTCTAGCAATTACATCGAGGTAGCAAAGCAGATACTAATAAAGACAAGCCTCAAGCCAGCCAGGTTGAATACCATTTACACTAAAAAAAGCTATAGCTCCAAGGACCAATAAGTGACTGTTGATGTGTGCAGTGCTTTATACAGGAGGAGGACTCCTTCCATGTTATTCAGTTTGTAGTTAGAAACTTAATATTCAAATAAGTTAAAAGAGTTTAATTAAAATTTTTGTTCTGTCATAACATCAAAACAAATTCATACTCTTTACCCTTAGTAAATCCTCTCCCCAGATTGCTGTGTCTTCTGGAGTAGCCACTAATTTGGGGGAAGCTAACCTGAGCTAACAGAGATGTGGTTTTTGGATGTGCAGAGCACCCACAGCTCCTGCTGCTGTCAAGCGAAATGTCCCCATTTTAGCATGTTGCAAAAGCTCCATTAAAAATTAATTTGCGGCCATCTCCAGCTTCCTGGCACCAGTACATTCCTGAATGGGCTTTATTTCAAATCCTTCGTGCAGACTGGGCCAGCTGATCGATAAAGCACAGGCAAGAGAAACAGCTTGTCCCTAAATGACACCCTTTTAACCACTCCTGGCACGCACCCGCAGGCAGGGTGACAGGAGGGACGCTTTGGTGCAGAGGTGACCTCCTGTTCTTGGCTCTTGTTCACACCCGCATGTGCTGCTGTGTGGAATCCTGGAGTGTAAACAGGTATAAACCCCCCAAAATTTCTCCCTCAGCTAATTTCAAAGCCTATTTACCCAACTGGATACACAAGGATTATGAAGAGCATCGCAGGGCATGTTTGATTAGTTTAGTCCTTACACAGCTCAGTGCAACTGTCAGAACAAATGACTTCTTTAGGGGAGAGAGGGGAAAATACACATTTGCTTAATTACCTCAATATTACAGCAGTTCCCAAAGATTAAATATGCACTGCACAAACCAGCAAACCAGGAAAGGCCTTTTAATGTTAACCATTCACTTGCAAAGTTAAATTGTTGGACTTGATGATCTTAAAGGTCTTTTCCAACCTAAATGATTCTATGAAAGAATAAGATTTTGAGTTAAAAACCTGCTTCTCGTCTTCAGCACAGTCGAATCCTAGAAACCTGAGTTCATGTGAAATCTGTAACTCACCTATGGCTCTTATCGTTGAATTGCTCTTATTAGGTACCTTACTGCTGAAAATAATAATTGCAAATATTATTGCAAGCGGCAGGGACATTGCAAACAGAAGTGCAGAGATTTCACTGATGTGAGCTTTCTTGCCAAATGTTTAATATTGCTGCCTGTCACCTAAAATCAGCAGCAAAGTTGTGCTGCGTTTGGGGGAAGCCGAAGCTTTTCTCAGTACCAGGTGAAAATTCCATTGCTGGGGAGATTTCTGCTTCCCTTTTGTTATTAAATCGCGGGTTTACGGGTGGGGAAGCACTTCTGGGCAGAAAGGGCCACGGTAGTGTGTCATTCCTGGAGGGAGGAGAAGGCTTTTCAAGGGGAATAACATTTGCCTAGCAACGGGATACAAAAAGGCAGGCAGAAGATCCATGGCCTGTTCCCTGGCCTGACTTTTTTACTGGACCTTGGGCAATTATTTGCTTGGGATGCATTTTTAAGGAACTCAAGCGTCTGAAGATGTGCAGAGCAGCTACTGAAGTCCACAAGAGAATTTGGACAACTGACACCTGCTAGTTTTTATTTGAATTCCTGTATGTTTTTTAAAAAGCCATCAGGGTTTCAGTATCTTGTATCGTGCCTGTATCTTTCAACAGTCTGAACAGGTTTTTCAGAGCTCTTTATTTTCCAAAGGTTGCAAATCTCTCCCATTCAAAACTGGGGTTTCAGTGACTAGGGAAGGTGTTGAAAGCAAAATACTTTGAAATACTAGCCTTGTGGCCGTGGAGCACTTGTAAATCTGGCCTCAGAACACTGATTTTCCAAGGAGCTAAGTGTTTACAGTTTTGACTTGTAATAAGATTGTGAATGCTCAGCACTTTTGCAAACCAGTCCCTTAAATGCCTTCTGCCTTGGCGCCTTCCTCTGTGTAACCAGGGAAGAGTTGGCCATCTCTGGAGCGTGTTTGGAGATCTGCATTAGGCATCTTTGCTTACAAAGCACTGTTTAACAGATATTTGCAATGAAGCTTTTCTACCTGCTCATCAGGAATGAAGGGATGGGAAAAGTGGGCAGAGGATGTGTGGCAGCTGGGCTCAGACCGTGACTCCAAGGCCATTGGCTTTGGCCATCAGGGGAAAACCTCTTCCATTTGCGCAGGCAGCTTGGTTCAGAGGATCAATAAAGTGCCTTTAGTGTTTAAAGCTGACTGTCTAAGTAAAATATCTCTGTGGTGTTGTCTGCTGTTACTGTTTTGGTTGGGCGAGAAGGGCCGGATGGGTGCTGGGAAGGCCAGACCTGGAGTAAATTGCTATTTACGCTTCTGGAGGATTTGTAAAGAACTGCTCTCCCCACCCTGGTTCGGGCTGCAGGTACAGCGAGGGACATGCGGGTCACAGCTGTCTTGTTCCGCCTGCTCCTGGGGCACCTGAGCTGCTCTCACCCACTGCACTGGACATACAAAGGTAATGAAAGACGCGGCTGGTTTGGGGTTGCTACCGACCGCCGGCTTGCTAGAGCCACTCCCATCCTTTTTGTACTGCAGAAGCAACCCTCAGCTTGACTCTCATTCCCTTAGTGAAAGATCTCCACAAAGCAGCTCATTTATTCTACTTTATTGATGCCTGTGTGTCTTGAAAGCGATTCCCTTCAATGTCACCCCTTTGTACTCCTTTGTGTGCTTAGGACACGTTGGCAGACCAAGGAGGTTCAAACAATGGAGAAAATCTTTGCAATGTGTTAGAATAAAAGCTGCCCTTTGGATGATCCTGGAAGGAAAAGCTTTAACTACTGCCTGCTCATTATTTCATTGTCATATCTCATGCGATACAGATCGCTAAGTAGTGCTTATTTATGTATTTATATATTTTGTGACATTTTATCCGATTTTCATTTGTTTTGGGAGAGTGTTTGCAGGGCTCGTTGAAGGAAATGACAGTCCTTTTATGATCTTCACTGGGCTGGGAATCAAGCTAAAACAAAGGATATTGTTGAATAGATACAATATTGCAATTAGCACACCAAGCTCTTTGCAGAAGTTCTCTCTGGATTTGCTTTTGGCCAGGCTGTCTGCATCGCCTAAGCCCCCCATATTTAATCCACATCAGGAAACAAATGCCTGCAAACTGACATCGCTTAAATGAAATAAAAAGAAAAGAATTGGCAAATAGTGACAAATCCCCAAGTGTGGCCATAATGATAATAATTTGAAAATTAGGAAGATGAGGAAGTAGCTTTGAACTATTTTCTTTTTAAAACAATCACCTCCCTTTCCAAACCATCTCCGCAGGATTTGAAGTCAGCGAGTTCAACGCTTACACGATAGCTATTCCATAGCTCTGGCTCTGTTTGCCTCAGACAGTCAGGACTCCGACATCCATCAGGATACTGCAGTGCTGGGGTGAAGAAGAAAAGGTTTCCATCCTGATCAGCCGTCACAGCCATGACAGAGATGGCATTAAAATGTCTAGTTATGCTTTAAGTCCTAAATATAGCGCTATGGAGAGGGCAAAGAGCCTTGAAGGGGGTCAAGCGTTCGTTTATTGTTTCAGCAGCACCCAGACCTCTGCAGGAAAGATTCAAATTAGGGCTGAGAGGCTTAGAGCTATTGGAAAAATGATAGCATCCAGCATGCCAGGCCTCCGACGCATTTGCTTCCTCCATAGGTGACCACAGGAGGTTTTTAGAATTAAATACTTGCAGAGATGATGAGCACGTGCAGGTGAAGTTCGGACTTTTGGGGTTTAGCCCCATGTCAAAGGTTTGTGTCTGAGCAGAAAAAGGAGCTAGTATTAACTCTTAGTGGTGCCTGTAGGGGCTGTTAGGCCTGGGGGCTGAAGTGGCATCAAGAGCTCAGGGCAATCAACTGACTCCTGAAATTGGGGCGCCCCGGTCCTATTCCACAGCAGCAGCCGTCTCACAACAGCAGTGAATAAACCTCATTATGCGTTGTGTGTAAAAAGGGGGCACGGGGGAGAGGCACAGCACTGCGCACAGGAGCGGGGTGGGGTTTAATAAAAATACACCCAGGACATGAAAGCCACCCCAGACCACTCCTATCCTAGCAAACAGGCAGATGGTCCCATTTATTTAAACCATTTCACTCCTATTCTTCTTTTGTTAGCTCTCTCCCTAGTTAAAAAGAGCAAATTGTCTGCCAGTTCCCGATCCCAAACAGACTTCCCACCTAATGCCCTGGTCCTATTCACTCTCACAGTGGTTGAGAACCTGATTCCACACCTTTGGCAGCTGAGACTCATTTAAATCCCCATTTCTATATAAACACTGCTTCTCATTCAGTGGAGGTTCAGTCTCCTGCGATCAGTAAGCTATTACTGCAATGCAGGTTTCTTATTTTGCAGCACAGTTGTCCTGCAGACAGAATAATGTGTATTTTCACACTAGGGAAGGCAGAGCAATCTTTTATTGCTGCAGCTCCTGGTGTTATAACGACCAGATTGACATGCCCTGCTGGCAAATGAGGTGAGTTTTCTGACTCCTGAGCTAGCGGCTGTTCTCACCATGCCCTAACAACCTGCTTTGCTTCTCCTCCATGCAGAAGGAGAGCTGGATGAAGAGCACTGGGGGAAGCACTTTGCAGACTGTGCTGGCCAGCACCAATCTCCAATTGACATCCAGAGGAAAAAAGTGAGGTACAACCCCCAGTTACTGCAGCTGGAGCTGAGCGGTTACGATGGGCCTTTGCAAGGGGACTTCACAATGACCAACAATGGTCACTCTGGTAAGACTGGGGGGATCCTTCTCAGCACCTACCTAAAAAGAAGAGCTGGTCAAGAAGTCATTGCTGACAAAGGAGCAGCCCAAAACAGAAATCAGGGCATACAGCTCAGGGAGTTTATTTGGTCCTGCAGCAGCTCTGGCTGTCACCTTTCCGTCAGAAGCTCTAAGGCACAAGGAAGCAAGCGCTGCTTGTCCCCATCAGCCCCGCTTTGCCCCCCGAGCCATGGCTTGGTGCAGCATGGAGCATTACACAAGCAGCACCCAGGCCCCCCCAAGCCATTTCCATGACAGCGGATGATGCTGGTGACAGGGAATGCTGGCAGCAAAGCCAAGCCAAAGCCTTACATTTTTGAAATGCAGATGTCTTTAATGGTAGGTCTGTCCTTAAAACCCACCCCATTTATCCACCCCTCCTTGTTAGCATCCTGCACTGGTGAGTTCAGGCTTCTGTGCATCATACTGGCTGTAGTCCTGCAGCGCATTCCATGGGAGAATGAACGAACATACCTTCCTACTGGGACAGCTGATGGAAAAAGTACCTGAACCTGACAGCTTTCTGCTTTTAAGCTATGAAGCAGGCTGTGGGGCATCCTCTGGAGGTTTCACCTGGGCAGCGTAGCATGTACTTACCCCATGGTGTTTGGGGCATAAAGGAGACTTTACGAGTTCAGGTATGTTCCCAGCACACACAGGATAGGAGAACAGTGCCTGTGTGTTCATCTCAGCGCTCTGCCAGACCTAGAACATTATCACAAATCTTCTGTAGCCAGCAAGCGACACCAGGCTGAAATGCAGTGGAATGAGCCAGCTTTGCTGTAGGGGTGGGAAGTTTTTTCTTCCCTGTCTGAGCAGATGTCCTGGGAGGATGTCAAGCTCATGACAGTGCAGGAACAGGCCATTTGTTTCAGCTGATTTAAATGCTATTCACAGACAATGCCTTTTTTTTGGTTTTGGACTCACCTTACTTGGCTTTGCCATCTCACCTCATTTTGCTCCCCTGGTTTTGCTGTTTTCCCCAGTCACACAGGAAAGCTCTCCAGAAACACACACATAAACCAGAGAAATAAAAGGCAGTTATTTATATAAAATATAAAGATATTTTCTCTGTTAGACATTAAAAAGGGATAAAAGGCAGCTAGAGCATTACAGATTGACCCTTTCCTTCAGTGTACTAGAGGACTGCAGGACTGTAGCAGTGAGCGGGATTTGGTGCATGCCGACTTCTTTCTGCATTCCGAAAATGCATCTTTAGCCCCAGTGCAATAAGAGCTAGAATTGATAGGAACAGAGAACTGCAAGTCTGCATGTAAGGTTCAGGTAGATATAGGTCACACAACGTAAAACACAGAGGAGAATCCCTCCCTTACAGTCAGAAGATTGGTGTTTCAGGTCTCGGGAAGGGAAGCTGAAGCACAGCATGGGTTAAAAGCTTTGCCTTTGGCCACACAGTCTCAGGGCAAGGCTTATAATGTAGGAGGTCCTGGATTCCCCTGCTGCGGTCTGTAATTCATTGTCTAAATAATTCATCAGCTGGTACTGCTGGGGTAATGCTTTTGGACTACAGATGAGTAACAGCCGCAGCGGGAAGGGAATGAGTATTTTTGGGAAGGTGTTTGGAACATCAAGCTGGTAGCTCTGCAATCCCATGTGACAGTCCTTTCCTCCTCTCTGTAACAGAGAGAAATACAGAGCGAGGGCAAGGGAATGAAGGGATGAGAGACGTTGTGCCTTCAGAGACAGACTGTTGTGATTGTATTGCTAAAAATCAAAATTACTGAGTACTCGTGTTTGTCACCCACACAAGCTCAACATTCAGTTCGAAGCTCTCGTGTCAGGATTGCTACCCTGGCTGCCTACAGACTAATTCCTGCAGGTTTGGCTTTCACAACTCTGACTGCTCGTGTGCATTTTCCTACTCTTGTTCACATCAAACCAATGATTTTCTGATGCAGGGCATTTTAGAAAAGCACAAAGGCAAAATGACTGTCTGTATTCACAGCTCCTGTGAGTCAGGTGAGGTTTTCCGACTGGCTTCAGTGAGATGGGACAGGGTAGCAACATCTCTCAAGGAAAATATTGCATGGGGCCACATCAGAAAATCTTCAGCAGATCTGAAGGGGACAGGAGATGGATTTGTCAGCAGGACTCTCCTTACAGGCTCTCAGGAGCTGGAGACCAAGGGTCTCACCTAAGAAACCAGCTACACTTTTTCTCTAGTTGTGTAATTACCAGGCTAAACCCCACCTGATAAAGCCTGTTTGCAGTAGTGCAGAGTGTCTGCACAAGGAATTTCCACCTATCTGCCACACCTGTGCAGACGTACTCACACAGATAACCTTAGGTTAATGAAGCCTTTGGTATTGGGCATTTGGGCTTTATTTTTTAAACAGGATTGGTCCTCTAGTAGGTAGTGAGGACAGGCACAGCTCTGGAAGATTAAAACATCATCCATGCAGGGTGTGTGCAGCTTCCTCCAGTAGCAGATTTTTCTTAGAACTGGGATCTCAAGTGTGGCTTTCATTAACTCGTTAACTTAATGGCCTCTAACACAACCACCTCAGCAACCAGAGATGGTAAAATAGGCTGGCTGCACATGCTGTAATCCATAAGGCAGTAAGGGACAAAAGTGCGAATTGCAGAGCAGAAACACTAGAGAAAGGCGCAGTTGCATTCAGTCACTTGGTTAATTCCTATCCCCCTTCTCTTCCTTGGAAATAAACTAGTTAACAAATCTGCACAGAGCCCTGCAAGATGCGATGTTCTATGTGAGACGTGAGCATTAAAGCACTTTTATTAGTGCCTAAGGAAAAACCCAGAGCTGCTCAGATGGAAGAAAAGGCTGCAGACACAGCCAGTGCCCAGTCGTCTTTGTGCCTGGCGTGGTCGGTGATGCACAAGCCTGAGGTCAGGGAAGATTTTAAGCACACTCAGCTTTAAGCTTCAGTGGTTTTCCTTGCACGCTGGAGTTCATTCCCTGAACACAACTGTGCCAGTTATTTCATAGGGGGTGTTAGTGGCAGAAAGCACTAGGCACCGCAAGCATAGCTACAGGAATGGGCCTGGCTGTACCCATTGCTATCTCCAATCCTGTTTTTCAGTCCAGATTCATTTGCCACCCACCATGCACATCTCCAGAGGGCTCCCAGGCCTCTACACAGCTGTACAGATGCATCTGCACTGGGGTGGCCTGGACCTGGAGACCAGTGGCTCTGAACACACCATAGACGGGATGAGATACTTTGCAGAGGTACGTGGGAACAGGCTGGAGGGAGGGTGCGTTGCAAGTCTCGCAATTGGGAAGTTGGAAGCTGCAGCCCCCAATGCCTGCAGGAAGCAATGCAGAGGCAAGTGGGAGAAAAGGGGCTCCTGTAAGTGCAATACAAGGTTGGTGCAATGCAAGGGCTGAGCCTGACGGTGCTGGCACAGAAGACTAAGAATTCTTAAAGCCATTGCAGTAGCACTAATATCCTTCACAAATGGAGTAGTTCCTCCACATTCGTCACAAACCTGTTAAACTAAAGGTCTGTTTGGCTCTGCTGTGAGGCACAAGCCGCAGGAATTGGGATGGTGACTCTCCCTTCAGTTGGCACTGGGTCCTTAAAGGTCCGAGGAAGCCATTTATCACTTCTTGCTCAATGACCCCATCTCTCCTCTGACAGCTGCACATCGTCCATTTCAACTCAGCCAACTACTCAAGCTTCGAAGAAGCCAAGGACAAACCAAATGGATTGGCTGTGCTTGCCTTCCTGTATGTGGTAGGTTTGATGCCCAGGCTGGTGAGCAAGGCCAGGCTGTAGTCGCTATTTATACTATAATCACAGCCTGAGCAGGTCCAGGCACAAGCAACCTGTATTAGGTTTGCACATCTAGCTTAGGGGATGATGCCTGCGCCAGTTTGAGGAGGCTGTGCTGCAGCGGGGCTGTTCTCCCCTTACGTCCTGTGGGGCTCACGCAATACCAGCCCATACCACTTGGGAGCCCCAGAAAAACATGCCCCATAAAAAGTACAGATGGATTGTCAGGTGTGGTGGCAGCTGGGTTTTCCCTGCTGTACTTCAAGGCCTTGCTCGTATTTGCAAGTGGGAATACTTGATTTTGTGTGCATTTAGAAGTGGTGAAAAAGGATCCTTGCAGTTCACTCTTCTACCTGAGATCTACGTGTCCGTACCTTATCACGCCTAGGATTGGCCAGCCTATTAAAAGACCTGCGACAGTATTTGTTCTGTCTCTCCCAACTCATCAATTAGTCCCCCAGGCTGATTAGTAGTATAGGACAGGCAGGTCACTAACCTTTCGTTCAAGTCTCTATCCTGTGTTTAGGATGGGCACTTCGAGAATACCTACTACAGTGAATTCATTTCCAAACTGGCAAAAATCAGGTTTGCAGGTAAGACCTGGGAACGCCTTTCTCCACCCTTAATATTCTCAAAGTCCATAAGCATGTACTGGGTCTGGGGACAGACATTTTGCTGCTGCTTTGCTTGCAATTATGTGGCCAAGCATCCTCAGCCATGCACAGCTTCACACCACCCCTGCCCACGCATCTCCGACAGCAGCCCATGCAGCAGGGTGGCGTGGAAGATGCTCAAGGCAGCACTAAACATGCTCCTGGTAGGTCTATGCAACACACCCCAGCACCACCAAATACCGGCTTCCTACGCCCCTGCAGCCTGCACCTCCAGGCACTCGCGCACCGATGTGCTCTGCTTCCTGGGAGGGCCAGCGCTCCGGGCAAAGGGATTTGCCAAGCCCAGCTCTAACACCACTCTCACCTTTCTCTTTGTTTGCCATTAATTGTTAATATTGCCTCTGTTTCCTTTTGAGGTCAATCAACAAAGCTCAGTTCTCTGGATGTCCAAGCCATGCTGCCAGAAAACCTCTCGCACTTCTACAGGTACCAGGGCTCACTAACAACCCCACCTTGCTCCGAGAGCGTGATCTGGACCATCTTTCATTCTCCGATTGTCCTGTCCCACACACAGGTAAGCGATGGCTGTTTACCAGACAGAGCAGCTTCTCTTTCCTCCACACTTCACCTTTCCACACAAGTTTCCTTTTCTGTCCTCCAAAGATTTTGGAAACAGCCTGACAGAGGAGCTAATAGGGTATTTCTCACATAGGGCTTTTGGAGCAGACCCCTAAGCAACTGGAATTGGTTGGACTTGATGATCTTAAAGGCCTTTTCCAACCTAAATGCTTCTCTGACTTACAGGCGGCTGTAATGATGCCGTGATGCTACATCGCAGCAAGGGTCCGTCTGTACAGCTGCCGTTCACCTGGGCTCTGGTGAGCAATAACAAAGCCATCAGCTCAGTTAAGCTCAACTATATTGAAGCACTATAAAAAGGAAGAGACCAGTCAGACTCAACAAGGCAAAAACTATTGCAAGACAGTCCAAAAAACCCGCCCCAAACCCTCAAAAATGGACATCATCTATCTGGACTTCTGCAAATCCTTTGACACAGTCCCCCACAACATCCTTCTCTCTAAATTGGAGAGCTATGGATTTGATGGGTGGACTGTTTGGTGGATAGGGATCTGGCTGGATGGTCACATCCAGAGGGTAGTGGTCAAT
>NW_009260790.1:12068-19379 GCF_000687185.1 Egretta garzetta
AGGTGGTGGAGGCCCCATCCCTGGAAGCATTCAAGGCCAGGTTGGACAGGGCTCTGAGCAACCTGACCTGGTTAGAGGTGTCCCTGCTCCCTGCAGGGGGGTTGGACTAGATGACCTCTAGGGGTCCCTTCCAACCCAAAACATTCTATGATTCTATGAAAAAATCCTAAGAGAGCCATTCATAACATTCAAATAATTACAACTGGCACATTTTTAGAATATTTGGGGTTTTTTTCTTGAAAAGGCCTCTGCTGGAGCCGGGCCAGCCCTGTCCCGTCACGCAGCCAAAACTCCCAGAGGACCTCGCTGGGCACACAGGAGCACCAGGCAGTAACCCCACTCATGCCAGCAGCTGAATGCTGCCACGTGGCAGGAGCCCCTTCTCCTCTCTCCATTTGCCTTATCAGGACAAAAGCTTTCACAGGGAAAAAAGTAACACAAGTAAAATAAGCTTACTGCTGAGTCTTGCACAGCAGGTCATCTTCCTTAAGGAAAAAGAAGCATCAGAAACATTTTCTTCCAGGAGAAGAACAAGGTGAAGTGGAGCCTACAGTAGTGGAGGATCACGGTGTGCTCCCATTTGCAAAAGGAATACTCTGTTTGGCAGGGGGAAGGCTAGTGGGCACTTGTGAGAAAGCAGTACGCTACAGAATAGCAGCCAAATCTCCATCCATGCATACCATCAGGCAGGTAATAAAAACATCCTTCAGGAAAAATATCTTTGTCATGAATTAGCCGATAAGAGCCCTCATGTTATGTTCCTTTCCCTTGCTAATATTCAGCAAGAAACCCTGTAAGTTCCTCTATAACAAATTGCTAGGTTTAATCCTGAGCTGCAGGATCTGCACTGCACTTCCCGGTGAAATCATTGTTCCCGTTGCCCTCCGTAATAAGCCTGCATTGCTCACAGATCAGCCTCCTGGAGAACACCTTGCTGGACTGGCAAAACAGGACCCTGCGCAACGACTATCGGCATGCTCAGCCCCTCAACGGGCGGGTGGTGGAGTCCTCCTTCAGAGCCAAACTCACCCAAGGTAAGGGGAATCAGCCGGCAGGGCTCAGGCTTTCCCCCAGGGCAAAGAAACCTGTATGGAAGGAGTTAAGATGCAAATCGCTTAAGATAGTCATGGTGGAGATCACCTTTCCCAAGAGCTGTAGCATCCCTGCACAGCACAGGGAGATGGCCCATGTGCCTCTTTGCCCCCTGCAAACACATCCAGCTTCTAATGGCGCAGCATGGCTGTCGGTTGGGCGCCAGCCCCTTGTTTTGACTGCAATGGTGTCGCACAGACCTCCCCAAGGTACGTGATGCTACACGGCACCTCACAGGAACACCAGGTTCAGGAGTGTCTGCATCCACGTGGATGAGGTACACTAACCACCGCAGAAACAGCTCCGGTGCGGCTGATTAGCCAGGCACCATGTGGAAGCGAGATGCTGCATTTTAAAACAAACGTTTTCCCCCAAACCTTCTACAAACTAGAGAGCAGAAAATCTACCATGTGCAGGTCCTGGCCTTCTGTAAATTCGGTTGTCTGGTTGCTCTAGAACAATGCCGTCCAGAAGAATTCGATCTCAGACTGGAACAAATCCAGATGCAGCTCCAAGACATGAAGAGAGAGCTGCTGAATGGAGTGAGCCACGTAGGTAAGAAACGCACATCTATTCTTGAGTCCAGCTTACCTGCCGACAATGAAGAGCCCTGCTGTCCTTGACACCCTAAACCATTAACTGGTTTGGTACTGATATGAGCAGGTAGAATTTTGTCCCATATCTAAGCCTGCTGATGGAAATGTCAACTACAGCATCATTAAAGCTAGCCCCAATCTAGCTGCTCACAGCAACTGCAGCTTTCTCCTGCAACGTGTAAGCACATTTTTACAAACAGCGAGAGATTTAAGCTCACAGTTCCCCTAGGATAAATAATGGGCCTCTCTTATTTTACACAAGGTGGGAAAAGAGGAGGAGTGGGGGGAAAAAAGTGGTTTTTCCCAAACAGCTGGGTGAGGGAGCTAAGCTTTTCACCATTTCCAGCCCTTCCCTGTTGGTAGGACACATGCCAGTAACTGTGGCTCAAGACAGCTAAGACTGCCACAGCCTTGCTAGTTCCTATGGGTGCATTCTTCAGGATTTGGGCTGATTTATAAGCACAGCCAGCAATGTAACAGCTGGCTTTTTGGTTATTGCAGGTATTAAATCCAGCGCTTTTCCAGCTTTCTACTTCCCCGTGGAAAACATTGAGAGTTTTGTGACTGTTCAGCCCCTCCACGAAATGTCTCTCCAAGCCTTCACCTTATGTTTCTGGACGAAAGCCCAGCACGCTGGCAGTCAGACTGTTCTTTCCTACTCCACGCAGGAGAGGGATAATGAGCTAGCGGTGACTGTGGGCACGGATGTGGGATTGTGGATAGGCGGCCATTTCATCAGCTTCCCCTTGGACCACAAGGCACAAGATTGGCTGCATTACTGCATGGCATGGGCCTCCCAGTCTGGAATGGCAAATTTATGGCTCAATGGAGCACCTGGTAAAGCAAAGAGTATCCAGAAGGGGTATGTGAGCCAAGCTGGAGGGACAGTTGTCCTTGGGAAAAACAGAGACACTCTTCTTGGGACATTCTCCAATGGTTTTGCAGGGTGGATGACTCACGTGAACCTGTGGAGCCAAGTTCTCAGTCCTGCAGATGTTCGGGCACTTGCGCTGTGCAAACCAGAGCAACTGAAGGGCGATATCATAGCATGGGGAGAAACCTCCATGACCCTCTCGGGGGGAGTAGTTCTGGAGTCTGACACCAGTTGCCAGTGATCCCAACTTTTTTTTTTTTTTTTTTAAGGCAGCAGAAGAATCCAAACTACTTGCTGGGAAAATTGAGAAAAATTTAGATTATTTACTTGTTTCTCCTTCTGCTTTGTATAGGCTCACTACGTGTGCCTGCTAGCACTCCAGGTTGTTTGTACAAGTAGGTACATGGGAGAAAAGCCTCCATCAGGGGGATAGAGGCAAAGAACAGAGCAGAACGTGGCACAGTCCAATACCTTGTATTGTCACATCCCTCCCAGGAGTTTCACTCTGGTCCCCATACATAGACCTTCCTACATGACAAAAAGCTGCTCTCTTTGGTCAAAAGAGCTACTTTCTGAAGTAAAATTCCTCTCACATCCTTCACCCCATCTCAGTTCCTCACCATCTTCCCTGCATGCATCCTTCCTTCCTATTCTCACCATCAAATCACCACCCATTCCCGGCAGGCAGAACATAGCAAAGGGTACGTAAAGGCCTTGCAGTACAGAGTGTGATCCCACGCAATCGCTGTGCTTTGATGAGTGTGTGCTGCCTTTTCTGTAAATAGATGTAGAGACCGAGCATGGAAACAGCTTCTTTTTCAACATGTATACATCACAAGTTTCAGGGTAGGCATAAAACTAATCTTCTAGGGTTAAAGTAAATTATGTGAAGGACTATCTCCATCAACAACATAAAATCCATGCCAAGCTGTTCAACAGTTCTGCTTTTCTTCCAAAACAGAGGGCAGCAGGCCCACATAACAATTAATTAAATTGAATTCCCCCATGTTAAATCATGCTGTAATTAACCCCCAAACCCCTTAAACTAATAAATACTTTAACAAAACCTCCATTTTGATCAGCGTGCACTTTACTTTCTTCTGAGTTAGCACTAGTCCTTCAGACTCAGAGCTTTTCCAAACCAATTTAGCCTTCAGGTAGAACCGTGGCCTTAGGGGACACAAGCAGAAACCAGTAGGAGAACCAAGCTCTAAACCATTTGAAGACGTTTTCAAGCGGTTTCAAGTACCTGAGAGCTGAGTTATTTCAAAACACTAAATTTAAGTAACACAACGTGAGAAGCTCAAGACAAGTTTGGACATGGTTGCAAACACAGGCTCCAATCTGCAGCCTACTGCACAGGAATCAACCCGAATTTGACTCCTGCAACACAGGAGGGTGTTCAATACCACGTATCACTGGGGGATGAATGAGCTCCAATGCCTCATGTGTGCAATGTAGGGATATGGGGGTCATTAAAGGATTAAGAGAGGGATTGTTGCTCTTTGGCAACTGCAGTGTAAACACTAAGGAGTGAAAGGAGCTAAATAGCTCCAAGGCTAGAGTGCTACTGGAACAAATGGGTATAAATTGGCTGTGAATAAGCATCATTGGCCAGATGGGTGACTCCTAACCTCAAGAATAAGGCTTTGGAAGGATTCACCAGCAACAGTTGAGGACTAGGTTTGATTTGAAGGAGGGAGCCAAGTGAGCGGGGTGAGGGTGAGATTAACAGGGATATGCATTTCCAGTTCAGCAGTCCTTTGAAGCACACAAAGGGAAGACAAGAGCTGCCAGGAGAAACGTTATTATCAACCCAGCTAACAAAGTACCTCAGGATATCTGATGCTCTTTCCACCCAGAGCACCACAGACCTGGCATCACTCATGCTGGACCCTCAAATCCATGAGTGACAGTTCCTCAACAGGAATATAGTGCACTCCTTGCACATGACTGACCAAAACCCAGCCCAAGTGCTGGCTTGTGTCACCTGACGTGTCAGTCAGGACATCAAGGACATGCACCACCTTATGACATAGGCTACTTGATCACAGGAACTGATCTGGCTGAGGATGTTGTCCTTTCCCTGTGACAAATAACATGAAGGAGTAATTTGCCTTGGTGGTGGCTATGCCAAGAAGCAGAACGGTCCTGCTAATTACCCACAATGAGAACACTCTCAAGACACAGTGGCTTATTTGGACACTCCTGCTGTGGGAAGTTTGCAGAAGGTCTGAATGAAGATCAGTATCAAATGATGAATTCATGTATTTGTTCTTCCACTGAACAGATCCTGAAAAATATCTGGGCCAGGCCAAACACTGGGCCAGGTCACAGCTCACTGCTAGTGACTTCTTTCTTCTCTACCTGCCTGGATGGGACAGTGTGGAAATCCTCAAGTTTTTCTTTGTCTTCCTGAATCTCCACCTTGTTCCTCTTGGCCATGATCCTGTTGATTTCCATGAAGGTTTTGTTCTTTGTCTCAGGAACAATAAAGAAGATGTAAACTATAGTGGCGAGGCAGATGGCACAGAAGATGAGGAAGCTGTAGGGCCCCAGCCCAGCCTAGACCAATGAAAGAAGACAGAGCAGAGATCAGAGGAACACTCCAGTTTGTGTACAATACATGGTTTGGACATGCAGAACCTTGCAATAGCTATAAAAAAAGCAGCCATACTCATGTACACATATTTTAAGTTGACTAACTAGAAATTAGGGGTTGTCTAGATTCTGCCTTCTCATACCACCACCACGGATTTATTGGAAACCACCATGGATTTACTGGATAAGGAGGGTGAGGGTCTGCTACAGAAATCAAAGTAAACTCACCAGCTCCCTTTGCAATCTTTTCCATGCTCCTGAATTCAGGATCAGATATAATAATGGAAAAATAACTGCTTGCTTTTAAAGCATGTGCAACACACGGATGCGATTAAAAAAACTGCAGTTTTAAAAAGCATCAGTTTCTTGCCCTTAATTTATAATCATGCATACGGGTACTGGGAACCAACTTGGGTATTTTTGGCTCTCAGGATTAAAAAGGCTCTCTGTAAGAACACAGGGGTGAAGATATGAGTTTTAAGCTGAAGTCTTGCCCTGTTGTGTGATTGCATCTTACCTCCATGTAGAGGAACACAAGCCCCACGGTGAAGTTGCACAGCCAGTGCACAGACCCACCCACCATGAACGCTGCAGGCCGGGACGACTGCAGGAACATCTCGGTGATCATCACAAAGGGAATGGGACCTGGAAGGTAGTTGCATGTTTGGAAATCCCAAAGGCAATTCCCCCACTCTGAATTCCCAGATTACACTGTTCGTTTCAGTAGCAGGCAATGGTTTCTATACTACCAGTGTTTAGAAACACCCAATAAATCAAATAAGGGATTAAATAAGAAAACCGGGGCAACTAAGTGACTTTACTAAGCTCACACACAGCAGTCAACCTCTTCTCTCCTATGGCTGCACTTTAGCCGTGAACCCATCTCCTGCACAGATTGTAAAATAAGGTTGATAAACACAAACTGTCTCCAGAGAGCACCCTATGAGCGGTGACTAAGCAAGTGATTGCTCCTTAAAAAAAGAAGAACAGAGAAACACCCCAACACATGCAGGTGTTGGAAAAACGACTCATGGAACGAGCCCTCAGGTCCGTGCCTTGCACTGCCGCCCTGCGGCACGGTTAAGCAGGAAGAGACCGTGTTCTCATTAATGGGGCCAGGCCACAGGTCCAGCTGGCCTGGTGGGTCTCCTTCCAGCATTCTCCCTGCCCCTGGCACTTGAATCTGCCTGATGATATAAATGGAAGAGGAAAGGCTGTATGTAATTCCATCCGCCAGTGAAACCTCCACAGGACTTGCAAAACCGCATTATTGCATCCAGCAAGGGTCTGGCACGGCTTTCCAAGCTCAACAGACAACTCTACCACACTAAGAAGCTGAGTCAGGGCAAAGCCTTTCCAATATCCACATCTACCTCTACAACTCCAACAGTGATGCACAGGGCCACGTGTATAATTTGAGTTGCTTCTAATTTCATTTGTTGCCTACAGATACAAGCATGCAACATCTCTGCCCAGTTGGTAGAGCTCACTATCACAGCATAGTTTTGCTCCAGATCTTACTGGGGGAAGCTCAGGCACGAGCCCAATTGTGCCTTTGCTTTTCCTCTTGAAAGCCAGATGCTCCCCTGCCTCACCGACACAGCCAGCAAACCACTGGAACACCAGCCTAGTTGGCAAACACGGTGGATGGCCACACAAAGAGGAAATTCCGTCTCCTTGGATTAGCTCTGCAAAGATTTTGGGTTGAAATTCAGCATGACACTTGGCTTTACCCAGCTTGGGGAGGAGACTGGACTAAACTACGCATACTTACTGGCTCCAATAGCATGTCCGATGATGTAAACGATGACGCAGACTATGCTGAGGTAAGACATCCATGAGACAGTGGCCTGTGAATAATTTAATCACACGTTAGATGTGGTTCCTATCCGAACGTCACCAACACGTTCAAGGCACTATTTGTAGTAAGATCTGAAGGCGTTCTAAAGCCAGTGTCACCTTCCATTGCCAGATATGTCCGTACTTAGCCACAAAAATCATAGCCTGGGTATGATCCTTGCTTCCAACAAATGGATGTAACTCATATTAAGAGCATGAGATACTGGAAGTAGTATTCAGACAAGCAGGATTATAGCTTTTCCTGGATTTACTTTAGATCTACAAGTACAGAGACTTTTCATACTGTCT
>NW_009260790.1:19432-45569 GCF_000687185.1 Egretta garzetta
CTCTTTCCCTAAAAATACACCAGTGTCCTGTTCCCTGGTATTCTGTTCCCAGAAATGCATGGGCAGGATCCCCTGAGCCATTCACCTACACACCTGGAGACTGAGGGCCAAAGTTAACACTGCACAGGAGAGACAGCACAACCCAAAGCCGGCAAGGAGAAGGATTCTCCTTCCCAGGGATTCCACGATGAAAATCTGTAAGAGACAGAAGAGGGTGAGAGACCAGACACCTGGGGCACAGCACTTCTTATTCCAGAAAGATTTATTAAGGTCATCTTTGTCTTCTAAGAAATTCAGTGAAATTTCCACCATCTACTGACGGATTGTAGGCATGGAGTCACCCAGGAACTGCAAAAAGCTGGATGTGTCGATAATGCTGAGAGAACAGGCAGGCCATCCATCCGTCAGTACCCAGTCCCAGCCAGGACTGCCTGGAAGCCCTGCAGGGTGATCCTGGACAGCAGGAGGAGGGCATATCAGCCTGGAGACCAGAGACTGAAAGTTTCTGGGGCATGTAAGAAATCAGCGTGATTAATCCCTTTAACACAGCTGCCTTCAACCAAGGGACAGTGCAGGGCATCCTCTGTGCAAAGCGGCTCACGGGATGTGTAAATAACATAGCCCAGTTTAAAGAGTGACAGAGAGAGGAGACTGGGCAAGCTCGAACTCAAAGAGCCCAAATAGAAACTTACAGCAAGCAAAGTCATGACGACGTTGATGGCACCTATCGACACCGTGACATACTGAACATTGTGGCTGTCCACACCTGCCGACTGGAAGATTCTGTCTGCGTAGTAAAAGACCTGCAGCAAAACCACAGCTGTGTTTGTATGTGGCCAAAGGCAGAACACAGGAATCCCATTCTGGCTGCTTTTACATTCCTGGAACTGGTGCACAGAAGTCCGAGAACTGAATTCTTTTGTATCTGGAGACATGGTGTTTGGATCCAGGCACAAGTACCTTACTCTAAAAATGCCCAAACTATCCTTAACAGGACAGCTTGACTCTGTATCCAGTACATGTGTGTACTGGATTTGGTACTGGCCAGGGTCAACCCACCACAACATGACACAGAACCAGTGTCACGGATAAAGGGGTACTCCTGGGTCGTAGGTTGTGGCTCCTGTGTCAGCACGGCCCAACATCACCCACTCAAGTCCCAGCCCTTAATTATTGACCCCACTGGCCTCTCCCACATGCCCCCCGACTCACCGCATTAACCCCAGAGAGCTGCTGGCCCATCATCATGACAATGATAGAGATGAGCTGCCATCGCAAGCCTCTGAAGGTACACAGGCTGAGTACAGAGAAATGTCCTTCTTCCCTTTCTGACTGGTCTTCTTGGCGCATTTCTTCCATCTCATCATCCACATCATCCCAGCCTCTCAGCTTCTGCAGAGCTAGTTGGGAGATGAAGGTGAGTTATGGACCCCAGAGAACAGATCTACAGTGAGCTCTCCTGCTTCAAATCAAGTCAGATCAATAGGGGCACCAGTGCTTCCATGGTGGGAAGTCAGGGATTCACATATGCAGAGAAAGGAGCTGTGTTGCAGGAATTCCATCCACCAGAAACACGTCAATGAAGAATTTCACACTCACTTGCTTCACTGGTGGTTGCTGTCAGTCATGTCCCACAGTCAGATCTATCCCATTCCACCTCCCCTTTCATTAAAGGATGATGCTGTACCTTGTCGTGCTTGCTCTTCATTGCCCTTTTGTATCAGCAGATATCTGGGACTCTCAGGGAAAAAGGGCAATACAAGGAGCTGAATTAGTGATGGGATCCCAGTGAGCCCCAGCAGCACGGGCCAGCCTGCAACAGCCGAGACAAGATGACAACAGTCAGAAATCTTTCCCCAGAGGAGCCCACAGAAAAGTCCTGAGCCAGGGCTTTACCTTCTGTATTCCCAAGGATGCTGTTGAGCCCAAGGATCTGAGCTACAAGGATCCCAAGGGTGATGAAGAGCTGGGGTACTACCCCAATAGCACCTCGCAGATTTTTGGGAGACATTTCTCCAAGGAACATGGGAACCACATTGGAGGCCAGACCTAGGAGTTAGAGAACAATGTTAGACATGCAGCAGACATCAGCCCACTCGCCATCTTCAGTAAGATGCCTTTAATCCATGCGAGACCAACATGATCCCTGCTGGACCACAGGACATACGGAAACCTCACACTCAAACCCTTCTGCCCCAGCTAAAGATTTAATGTTTGTAAGTAATGCTGTCCCTTCACCAAGGCTGCCAATATTACACTCACAGATCTTAAACTTATGACAGAAGTCATCTCTGTGCTGAGCTGCAGAGGCATTTCCATGCTGGAGTTAATTGAAGGAGCCTGGATTGTTTCACCCGTTTCAAATGAAATACAGTAGGGAACCAACCACGTGTGCATGATGGGCCTTGGGAGTGGAACCTGCCCACCTTCTGGTACTTTGAGTGTCCAGCTTATGAACTGCTCAGCAGCCAAGAATTTTAGGAGTCCGAGAAGGCTAACGGTAGCCTGTCTTGCCCACAGAGATGGCAGATGATTTGGGGGCTCTTAGTAGTCATTTTCCTAAAAGTAGCTTTCTCCCAGCAAGGTTTGCCAAGTACTTCAACGCAATACCCACAAAGAAAAATTGTGTGCTCCTTCAGGTTTGGACACAAGCTCAAAGTATAAGGGAGGGATTTCTACTTCCTCTAAAACAAGAAAAGAAATCTGTATCCAAACAAGCTGATGTGAGGGTGGAAGGGTGCGACTCCTTGCCGGCTTTTAAAAATTAACTCCTCCTTTAATTGCTCAGTAACGCTCTGCAGAGAGCTTTGCTGGTTCGAGATCTCTTACAGGTAGCATGCTGGAATAGATATTTCTACTCTAAAAGGACACTAAGGACACAGGTTATTTTGAGGAACATTCCATCGTTACCCACAGTAACCCCAGAGAGCTGCCAGCTCCCACGCTTACGCTGCAAATCCTGGCAAGCAAAACCCAAACTCATGGAGCCAAATGACCACGAGACGCTTATCTTACATTTCTAAAGTTCCTTGCCTTCAGGAGCTTGGAGTCACAAAGATGACCAAGCTGTTGTATGAAGGCCAAAAGGCATGGAAACAAGTATTACAGCAACTAGAAAACGTTATAAAACTGAACTCACGAGGTGTAGTGGTTTAGGCTCACACTATAACCAGCCTTTTAATTGCCCCGATTAAAACATGCTAGCAGTGACTCCTGGGCTACTGCATCCGAGTAGCAGAGGCTTTCTAACCGTCCAGACCTATGGTGACCAAGCCCCGTCAGAGGGGCCCGGCATGCCGCAGGGCTGTCAGCAGCGCTGCCGGCATTGGAGCCGCCCTTTTGGGAGGAAGAGCGATGCCTGGATCCTACCAGAGCCTGAGGCAGGCTGCCTTAACTCAGCAGCTTCCCTCCCCAGACACAAGGTCCACAGTGCGAGTGAGGGCAAGGCAGGACAGCCAGTCCAGATTCTTTTGTCAGTTATAAATAACTGGAAGGAGGGATCACACTTAACCCTTAGTATTTAGTCAGGGAACCAATGCTAAGAGCAGCCGCCAGGCTTAGGAGAGCCAAAAGCCGAAACGAAACCACTGGACTAGATAAATTTCCTGCTGTAGCTCACCAATTGCAGTTGCTGCATGTTACAAACCAAGTTGTTTTCTTCTGTCAGTTTGTTTTCTTGTTTTATCTTTACAGGATATCCCAACTCGCTAATAAACCGTGGAGCATGTCAGTCTTGCCATCCCAAAGCCAATTAGAGCCCAAACACCGTTAGGACCCTTATCAGCCTCGGTACTGTACTGCGTGGGTACCCATTCTGGGTTTCTGCTTGTTCCATGTTACTGTAGCTCTAAGACAGCCGCTTACACCAGCAACTCACACCCCCCTTTCTCCTTGGCTTCCCACTGCCTTTGCAGTAATTCCAGAGGCTCTGAACCCTTCGCTTTCCCTTTTAACACTTCTTTTCTCCTGCAGGAAGAACAGTCAGTCCCAGGGCTGGAGTACTGGATCTGGCATTGTCTCCAACGACTTTGACTTAAGGATTATTCTCTTTCTGATCATGTTAAAAAAAAAAAAAAACAAAAAAAAAAGCTAGGCTATCTGCTTTAAGATGTCTGGGAAAACAGATCAGGTTTCCTGGCTGTTGGAGCTCCATACCTAGCAGATGCTTATTAGAGAGGATAGATAGCTGCATCTCCTGCACATCTTAAATTGCAGTCTCACTGCCACTGTTTCCTAGAGATCTTTAATATTTCTGCAACGTGCAGATACAACTGTTGTTTAAGCAAGTCCATGCAGATGTATGGCTAAAATGTGCTACCTGTGAAACAGTCTGTTGTGAGAATAAAAAAACGCCTTACATAGCCAAGAATAGAGTTATTGCTCTCCTTTACCATCCAGCCTCTCACTTACCAGCATAGATTCCCATGATAACACGTGAAAAGATGATTACTTCATAGGTTTTTGCTAGCTCTGAGGTTCCCATAAGGATTGCAGCAGCAATGGAGAAGAGATTATTTATCAGCAAAGTGCCCTTTCTGCAAAGTAACAGAGAAGGAGACAGATTCAGTTTATTTTTGCTAAGGCCCCACAAGCAGATAGACCCCCATGGTGTCATACTGTCCAAAAATCAACTGAGTCACCATCCCAAAGACTAATCAAAGACAAAGTGGCAGTTGTCCCATTTTTCCTGCAGGGAATGAAGGCTTCAAGAAAGAACTGAAGTTTGTCAGGAAACCTGAGCAGCAGAAGCTGGGCCTGATCTAGGATCCCAGCCCAGGACCTTCATCATCACCCTCTACCTGGCTCAGTGCCCAGCACACAGCCTGGCCTTGGCCATACTGAAGCCATATAAATTCTTCTACACATGGGAGACAACACGCATTGCTGGGTCCAGCAGCTTATCACCAGCCCACCTGCCTTACAGTCAAGGTGTGTTTGATGCAGTCATGCTCCTGATGGGCTCGGCAAGCTGGAGTGACTGGTGAGGCAAGTCTTATCTGAACCCAGTGAAGTGTGGGTGAAGGATGTTAAACACCACTGTCACGTACCGGCCACAGTTGTTGACCAGAGGCCACACCATGAGGGACCCAAACAAGCCACCCAGAGGGAACATGGACACGGTAAGAGACCAGAGCAGCGTCTGGAAGCCGCTGTCCATAGGCACTCCGTTCCTTTTGAAGTAGGTTTGGTTGTAAAAGTCTTGCATGTACTGGAATGAAAATACAGAGCATGTTTAGCCCAGTAAGCAAAATTTCGTGCTGTAAGAGCCAGTTAACAACAAATGCCACAGAACTTTACACAAACATCTTGATAAAAAACCAGAATGGCTGAGTTGAAAATCAGTGCAAGAGAGGTATGGAGAAGCCTGGACTAGATAACTGTTGCTATAAGTTATCCTGCCTTGCTGGATTTGCCTGGTTTTCAGAAGGGAAGGCGTTCCTCATGCCCCGTCTCTCCTAGGCACAAAGTCCAAACAGTGGTGTTATATGCCTCGACGGCCCCCCCTTCCTTTTCTGGGGAGCCACTTCTCACCAGGTCCCAGAGATTCAAAGCAGGGAGAAGTACAAGCACCTGCCCACAAGCACTCGTATCCCAAGGTTACACTCCTGCCTTGTTGTGTTTCTAAACCTCCTAGGGCATGGTCCGCTCCACAGTCCAACCTACCGGGGCTGGAGAATTAATCACGGACACGTTGTAGCCGTACTGGAAAGAAGATCCAAATGCAGATATCAGCGTTACCAGTGCAAGCAAAAGTGTCATTTTCTGCAGAGGGGAAAGAAAACACACAAACACCACCTTAGAAGCAGTTTTGGCTTCTAGGCATAAACGGCATTCAGTAAAAATAAATACCTACCCTAAGACCTGCCTTCTGTGTTTTTCACTTCACATTAGTGTATAAAGAAAGCCCAATGGGTTGTTTTCATTACAACTCATTTTGTTCTGCTTGATTTGTGCATAGTCATTACAGTAATTCATGCTACTCTTTTCTGTTATTGACGGATTATTCAGGTGATGAATAATTTTTAAGTTCTCATTCTTAAAATACCACCCCACAGGGGAAAAAAAAAAGTTATATGCAATTATTCTCTTTCCAACATGCAAATCAGTCAGTGAAATAACACAAGATATTGGCACAGGAAAGGTTTAAAAAAGATGAGATTTTGCATGAAGTAGCAAAATCCCTTTCCCGTTCATTTGTTCTGCTTTCACACGCCTGCTTGGTTTGCCTCCCAGATTCCAGGACCAAGCCGTTTATGGATCTAATCTGATTGGCATTGAAGCCAATTAGAACTTATCCAAGTAGCTCATCAAGGGCTCGGCTGTGGGGTCTAAGAGCAGCACTCTGCAGTTAAACAGAAGGGTGAAATTGCCCTCTGGAATAGGATCAAACACCAACCCCATTCGGGGGGTAACACAGTCCTCAGGGTTACAACCAACTCGCTTGTCACAACAATTCAGTTGCTATTTGGTCCTCAGCCTGGCCCTACTGTGTTGACTGAGTTGTTTTGTTTTGGGTTATTTTAACAGCTCATTAATATATCTCATTGCTGCTACATCAGTAATTTTTTCATTCCAACTCATATAATTTTCCGTCACCATCGTTAGCCTTAATGTCTGCAAGATTTTATGTCCCAACACTCAACTCAGGTCCCACATGAAGGATCAGTCATTTCCCTAATTGAACGTTTGTCCCAATAGCTGCTAGGACTCCTTGTATTCCTCAGAAGCTCTAGCAGCTCACGTCCAGATTCCTGCAGAGTTGAAGGCACTGCAGGAGATCAAAATTCATGTCAAGCTCAGAGTCAATCAGGAGGAAGCTGAGGCTTCCAGCTGCAATTTCTAGCAGACTGTTGATGTTCTCGCATTGGTGATGAGAAGCAGGCTGCCTTGCTCTCATTAAACAAATCCCAGGAGCTCAAAAGAGCCACTGGTGTTAATTATTCACATTCAGCACTTTTAGGAAAACCTCTGGCATACATGAGTGGTGCATTGTGCAAGATTCCACAAAAATGCTGCTGTGAAGGGCAGCCCCCACCCAGAAGCATCTGCAGCCTAAAACCGATTAGAAATTAGGAAAGAAAACTCACACAGAGAAGGGGAAAACCACACAGAAGTTACGTGGTAGGTCAGCTGCAGACAGAGAAAATCGTTAGACTCTGTGCCACACTGCACTGCAGACAGATGTAAACTAGGTTCAGGAACACACGCATCTCTGCTCCCCCTGGGACATCAGTTGTGGATATGTTAGCCCAAAAGATCTTGGTTTTCTGCTTCCTCTACAAGCACCTGCAGATCTCAAATACCTTGCGCTCTGTATCTACAGGAGGCTCAAGTTGGAAGCATGGAGTCCAGCGTACTTACCCCCTTTGAACCTTCATTGTAGTCAGAGCTCTCCTGCTTCTCTCCTTTCAACTTCATTTTGGTGTTTGAGTCACAGATGCCAAGGAGAGGCTTTTATAGCCAAAACAGACAACGCGGGAGATGTCAACGCCCTACACAGAAAACCCCCCTCCGTGACTTTTCAGAAAGCACCCAATCAACGGCAGGCTCTATCAGCCGGAGCGAGTTGTTGCCTGATCATTCCCTTACTCAGCGCGACAACCTCGTGTCTTCTCTTTCTTTTCCTTGTTCATGTCCATCGCCACAAGGTCAGACGTTCTTTTGCCAGATCCGGACTCAAAACGGAGGTGCTGCCTCGCTACAGAAGAAACAGGCTCATCTATCCCACTGGAAGGGGCAGACTTATCGCAAAAGCTGAATGAGCTGGTTTTGCCCAGCTGTGTATACGCGGACAAGATGAATCTATAGCAACAGCACTGCTGCTCCTCCACGCTGCAGCTCACGGGCAGCTGTGGCTAGCACAGCTGGAGCGGCTGCCCGGCGACTGCTGCGTTCCAGAGAAAATGGGGCATTTGTGGCAGCAGCCTTGGCAACAGAGAGGGCGTTTGCCATGGACCACAGCAATAAAACTGAACTGTATTAACCCTCCTGCAGCCACAAATTGCCTCTCTGCCCTCGTGCCGAAATACCGCTTATTGTCCTACCTTGCACGACCAACTTGCTCGGGGCACTTCTGCAGTTTGCAGAGAACAGGTTCATCCTCTCAGATTTGTGGTTTTGACAGCGCACAGAACACGCTGTTTTTCCACCAAAGCACGTTAGTCCTTCCCCTCTACACGCAAGGTGTAGCACGTGTTGCTGGCTTAGTGTTAACCTCCTCTGCTATGAGAGTACTTTGAAGAGCACAGGACTTGGTTAATAGTTGACCACAATCTCTAGAGTTTATCAGAGAAATGCAAAGTTCAGATACCTCCAGCAGCTGGAGAAACTGGAACCAAACCTTGCTATTATTGGTCTGTCTATCTTTAACAGCCAGCTTAAAAAAAAAATGCATCCTCTTAAGCAACAGCAGTTGTTCACATGCCTTGTGTGCATTCCTTGACAGGCTGCAGCCTCCCCTCTTCCAGGTGTAAGCGTCCTGCTCTAAAAATAGGAAGGGGAACAGAGCGCTGTTGCTTTCAGGGTAGTGGGGCTTAGTCCCTAGACAACTTGTCATTTGTCTTTTATTACATTTTTTATAAGCTAACATCCTCAAGGATAGTGTTTGCTAGGATATCTTGACAGCGGATCACACCTTGAGAACACTCCTGTCTTTCAGGAACTACTCCTGCTTCAGTCCCACCTATCATGTGGTGTCTTAACTGGAGAGAGATGCAAACCAGAATATTCATTTCACCCATAACTCATCTTTCTCTACCTTCCTCTGCGTTCCCATTGAGAGATTGCAGCTAGCTGGCACCAACCGAGACACTCTCAGCTTTCCCTAGGCTGCCTTCAAACATTGCTCGGAGCACCCAAAAACAAGCAAGACCGGTCACAGCTCACTCAGCAAGTAGTTTAGTTCTCACTTTCATAGATCTTTGGCCAGAAGAGGGAAAATGGCAAGTGAGCCATTCTGCCCCAGGGGTGGGGAGGATGCAAGGAGGACAAACGTCTTTCGTGAAATTCCTGTTCTTTAAAGACAGCATCATTCTTCTGGAAGTTCTTGGCAGAATGACAGCCACTTTGGTGCTCAGTAATTATAAGAAAGGAGAATTCTCTATCATATGGTCTTTAAATCCCTTCCCTAAACTTTAAGAAATCATCTTGACACATACAGAAACCAAACAGGACATGTATGGTTGCTATCAGCAATCCTTCCTCAGAGTAAGTATTTGCTTATGGCAGCGGAACACTTTGAATGTTTGCCAATCACAACAAGAATCTGGTAACAGCATCCATAAGGTAGTAATTGGCACTGGGATGATCTTGGAAGAGTTTGATGAAGGGAGACAGGATAGTGAATGAACTCCTTGGACTTTCAAAGCAATTGCAGGAGTATAACTTCCTCAACAGCTGAGATCCTGCTGGACTTGGGCAAAGAACAGAGCCAGTAACAAGCAAAGGGAGCAAATCTTACAGGCATTTACAAGCACATTTTCAACCTCAGCTACAGCACACATTAAGCTTCTTACACCTGCTCTTCACCCCAGAGTGTATTTGCCTGAAGATGTTAACTCAGCTCTGTGTCTTCTGTCCTCTGCCCTGGTCCACCATGTGGTAAAGAGTTCCCATGCACGTGTGCAGGAAACCAGTTACACCCAGCCCAATTGTCTGGGCTCAGAGCTGGATCCTATGAAACCCTGGTATCTTTGGAAAAAATAATTCAAAGGGGAGGCTTAGTTTCCAGGAGAATAAATCTGCTGGAGAACTTCAGTAGCAAGCTATAGAAGAGTGATGGCTAGATCAGGAGCTGGCAGTCAGCCACGCTGCAGTATGCTGCCCGCAATGCTTGTGGTAAGGAGATTTATTAGGAGACATCCCACAGTATATGTCCAAAAAAAGTGACATTAGCAGCCTTTTTGCCTGTGTTTTGGGAAGGAATTGCATGTTCAGTCAAGGCTAATCCAATATCATATGAGCTACAACTAGGGCCTCAAGGTGAAACAATAATTTAAGTAACAAATTATTTGCCTGCAAATAGGTTATATGCAGATACAGCTTTATCGGCTGCGTAAATGGCTTCTGGCCATTTAACTAAGAGGTAGGTACAGCAGTCTGATCCCCTAGCAATAGGGAAGGGGATCGCTGGATAAATAAGCAAACTCTGCAGGTAAATGGTAGCAGACACGATGCTCTGGAACTAAGTAGTAAACGAGATCCTATTTTCACCCCACAAAGGCAATGCTAGGTAGCATCCTGCCAACCTTCATCCTTTTCCATTGCTGCCCTCAAAGACTATCTCAGAAGAGCCTCAGCCACACAGACACATCCCCAAACCAAAAAAAAAAAAAAAGCCCCAACCAAAAAAAAGGAGCAGACAGATCTGTAAACTTACCATATCACGATCTGGTAAGTCGGTCTGGGAACTGTCTGGTCCTTTCTCTATTGGTAGGGTTGTGAGACCCAGAAAATGTTTCAGAAAGCATTGGAATACTTGCATATTAAGTCTCCATCTGCACTTTGTTCAGCAGATGCACCTGACTATCAAAATACCCACTCTGCCCTCTTGGACCTTAGTGGGTTCATTTTTCTATCCAGGACAGAAATAGTGACCATGCCAGCCAAGACCGGCTTTCTGCCAGCTCATGCCACCCCACATCAATTTCTGCAGTTGCCTGTAGGGTTGCACGGACTACAAGATACGTGGAATTCAGTGCAGCACAACAGACATTCACACTGCTTCCAAGGAGCAGGAGTAACTTGTACCATGCAACCGTAAGTCTTACAAACATTGGGCTTGGCAGCATTAGAGTACTCTGGTGTCATCTCTGTAACTGTTCTTCATGGTGAGAAGATAGTGGTAGCACAACCAGAAATTACTTTTCTAAGATGCTCCTCTGCTTTAGCAACAAGGTTTATCCTTTTCTTGCAAATAGATGGTTTGTTAAACATGCAACTTCTAGATTTTAAAGTAAAACCAATATCACCCAAATCCTCTTGTACTACGGAACCTTGGTTCACTCGCAGAGCCAGGGACCATCTTGCACGATTAGACTCAAGTCTTGCGAAGACAACAAAAAGGGAAAAAAGGAGAGTAAGATTTTGCAATGACCAAATTAGCATCAACAGCACTGCTAAGTAGCTTAACTGTCACGATATAGTATGTGTAAGTGAGGTGAACTCACCAAGTTCTAACCAACTCCTGCCTGGGGAAAGAGCAGGGGCAAGCACCCTCCCACCACTCCAGCCCTTTGCTCTTTATCCCCCTCAGTCCAGAGCTGCATCCCACTCCTGCCTCCTTCGCACAGCCCACTCTCCTCCACTCAACATTTGCACTGCAGGCTTGTAGTTTTTTATCCTGTCAGTCTTAAAACTTCCAACTCTGCTTCCAACCACTACAAGTCTTTCTTATCTTTCCAGCCTGGTTTCCTTCCAGCTCTTGTTATTTAACAAGCTCTGCTCTTTGCAGACCTGGCTTTTCTTACTTCCCTTCCCCAGGCTCCACTCCCGTAGTCCATAATAGGCAGCCAGCACCCTCCCCACGCATACAGCTCTTGGTCTTTATATAATTAAAACCTCCCTGTGAACTTCAAAGACTCCCAAGAGTTACTGGAAATGAGCACACAGCCCTTCATTCTGACATCAACCCCCAATCCATGTGTTAGAGCACACCGAGCACAGGAACTCCAAGTGGCAAAGATGTGCTCAGGGATGGCAATATTTAGGATAGAGAAACTGAAGGACAACCCTTGCTGTGCAAGCTAATGTTTTCCTCAAAGGCTTGTCATGTAGTCAGAAGGCTGAGTGTTGACACAAAGCACACATTGCAAGCTCCCCTGACAGCAGCCAAAATACTGCAAGGAGCCTTCAATCACTTCCAAGACAGCAGAACAAACAAGCTTCCCTCAGCTTGCTCTCTACAGCATCTGGACTCCTTTCCTCGCCTGCCCAGATCAACCAGTTAAATTTGAGGCAGCATCATAAACCACAGAAAAGCTGATATCCCAGATGGGAAGCGTTGTGCAACCCCAGTGACAGACACTGTCGCTCAATCAGTTGTGAAAACAGCCAAGGTCCAGCACCACTGATTACACCAGGGGTCCTGGCTGCTCCCAGCCCTGTGAGACAGACATCAAGGTTTGAACCTATTCTAAGAAAAGTTCATTCACAGGTTGGAATCACATGGCAATTTACACACCAATACTCATGCCTCAGGCTTTTTCCCCATAATGACTTGAATTTTCTCTATTTGGGCAAGTCCCAGGATGGCACCAGCACTCCCCAACGTTGGTCCCACCTACCTTACAGCCCGGCCTCATCTGGAGAAAGTGCAGTTTGTAATCTCATAATTACACAACATTTGTAATCTCCTGTAGCCAAGAGCCACAGTCCATAAGGTCAACTGAGCCCTCGCATATCTGAGAGCCACAGTCCATAAGGTCAATGAGACCCATGTACGCGCTTCAGAGGCCTTTCCACAGTTCATAGCAATGGGCCTGTAAGAACGAACTATAACAGTGCGTACTGGTGAACAGGTTGCTTAAACTGATGAAAGGTTTACATTTCTATATGTATAAAAAGAGATAGGAGGATTAATGTATCCAAAATCAGTAGAAAAGATTTGTCTTCCTGTGCGTGCCTTAGTCTTTACGGTAGACACCAAAGAAACCTGAAGGAAGATCTTAAAACAGCTTCTCATCCAAATTCTCCAAGGTGCTGAGACCCATCACAACATGCTTGAACATTATATTGGTAAAGAAACAAAACTTTATTTTGTAAAAGTTGGAGAAAATGTTTAAAAAACAAGCGAGTGAGGGGCTGTAAATGAGGTAAAACACTATCCCCAAATAGCAAACAAAGAACATCCCCTCCCCAGCTCTGGTGTAACGCTCCCAAAGAACAGACGGAAGCCTGGGCTTCGGCAGAGGACATCTGGAGTTCAGAGCACAATGCCAGGCATCATCTCACTGCTGGAGAGGGCTGTCCTTCCTGGAGGCAGGGGTGGTACATCCAGATATCCCTGAGCACCAAGGGAGTCTACAGAGTCCAGACTTCCCCAGGAGGCAATAAGCATGCTGCTGCCAGCACAACCCTGGACGATGATGACCCCTAACTGCCAAGGAGGAGGAATAAACCATCAAGAGGAACCATCCATCACCACCACAAAACAAGCACGTTTGCACACTGTTGTCCACATGCAAGTGAAGAACAGGAGCTGGCCTGGAGCTCCCTGGAAGACCTCACACACTAGGGCCGAAACCCATGCCCAGGACAGTCCTATTTAGCAGTTACTAAAGTTTTCCTACCACCATGGTATTTGTTCACCCCAGAACTCAGAACACATTTGCCTTGTTAGACAGAAAAGCAAAACCCCAAACAATTTTTAAGATTCATAGTGGAGGGAGAGGGGAAGAAAACCAGGAAGCTGGAGTACAGCCAGGCAATATCTTCCAGCAGATCCCCAGCCACTCCAGCGGTGCTTTTCCCCAGGCTTTAGCTCCCTCTGTGGGACTCTGGGATGATGCTGCACCTGCTCAAAATGAAAGCACAGTTAAAATCCAGGACTGCCCCACCTTCCTGCAGCCAGTGTGCACAGGTTTGCTGCAGCTCAAGCCACAGGGACGTCACCTTGCAGCAGCTGAAAACAGGCACGATGGACCCATTCCTGAAGTACAGCCAGCTACCCCAACCTCAGCCACCTTCAGAAAATTCTGAGTTAAAATTCTCAAGCCCGTGCCTGATGGGAAAGGGTTCAGAGCCACCTTCACAGACAGCTGGGGCTGGAGGGCGAACTGCACCCCAGCACCAGCCCTGCACTTGCACTTCATGCCAGGACCTGCCAGGAGCAGCCAAGCATTTCTGCACGCCACCTCCCCTCCTATGCCATCTCTGTTTATATTTAGGCTGCAGCCAGCTTCAGCTTTAGCAACTACAGACACTTCCAAGAGGTTCTCTTTTGGCTATTTTTCATTCTCTGTCCTTGCTGACATGACGATGGCCAAGAGGCTTCCCACTTGTATCAGCACAGGTCCTGTTGCCAATAGCTGGCCTTTGCAAACCAGCATGCTTCTCTGGACCCCTGGGAGCTGGAAGTGTAATTCTGCTGAGCTGCACATTCCTCTAAAAGCATTTCTCAGAGCTCTGTTATGGAAAAAAGAAAACTGAGGGGGGGCGGAGGCAGAATAGGGTGGTGGTTTTTTGTGTTTGTGGTGTTTTGTTTTCCCTTAAGCCAAGCTGGTGACAATTTTACTTCCTCTCTTCAGGGCTGGCTCCAAAAAAATGAACACAGAACAATTCTAAGTCTCATAAAATCCAAGGTTTACTATCCTGCCTTTCTGCAAGAAGTTTTTAACATAGCTCCTCTTTCCAAGCCACGTGAGATTAACGTGAGGTTGCAGTATCAAGGTTGCTACTTAGCTCTGAAAAATTTTAAAAAACCTTTTGAAAGGAGGAAAAACCTCTTGAAGTCATCTGTGCCAGAGATAAGATGCTTGCATCTACCCTTCAAAGACTCTAGGGATGCTAAAGAGCTGAGCCCCTCTACAGCCCCATGGCATGGGCTAATGAGCTCCTGAGGACTCCACCTTCCCATGTTTACACAGCCTGCATACAAGGGGGCTTAAATAAATTAATACAATAATAATAAAGTTAATGCCAAGTCTTCAGTTCACGAAGTATCGGGACTCACTTCTGCCTACAGAGCCATGAGATCACAGTATCATTGAACTGCTCTGCATGCTGTTAAAATGACTAAAATTAAGGTAATAAGAGCTGCTTTTGAACAGTCAGGCGCCTGGAGCAGTGGGAACCTGAGAGCTGCCCTCTCTCCCCAAGCAATTCATGAGGCTTCTGGGTTTTTTTGCAAAAACTTGTTATACAAATTAAAAAGAATTGTCAATTGATTAAAAAAAAAAAATCCTTTGTTTTTGTGGTTTGTGGTCTGGGAGGACAAGAAACAGATGTACTTGAGAGGTCTACACAGAGGCCTACCATACCCAATGCACAGCTTGCTTTCCAGGATGCTCAGCCCCTGCGGTGCCCCGGGACACAGACAGGTTTGCTGCCTTTCAGACTCAGCCCTCTTTACCGAGCGTGACCTGCAGGGCAAGTGCAACTGCAGAAGTACAGGGGGTTCCTACTCTTTCTGGAGACTGCAGTTCCCAGCAGATCACGGTTTACATTGACCTAAGCAGTCAGGACAGCTGCTCGAGGTTTTCACTTCCTTCAGCTGCACTCTGCTACTGAAGAGGGTGCTATCAATATCTGCTTCACAGACAGGAGCCCACACAGCACCCCAAACCCCTAAATGGATCAAGTCTTGACACCCCTGCATGTTCTGCAACTATCACGCGTGAGGTCAAGCGCAGGAAACAAGATGCTCACGCGACTAGACCAATGCCAGGGCATCAGTGTCCAACCTTGTACCTGAAAGGATGAAGAGCTGCTGTGAAGTTTTTGCTCCTACAGATTTTCTACGTAAGCTTGGATGAATGACCCTCCGTTTTCTTTTTATGATGATCGGCAGCAGGGATTGCATTGCCTTATGAGGAACACTTGAAGCACTAAAAACATCTGACCTGTGCAGTACTGAAGAAATGCATGCGTGCATGGTATTTTACATCGGAAGGAGCCACTACTACTTCTTCTTCAGTTCTCACTGGTGTTCTGTCCTTGTGGGCCAGACAGCGCTGCAGTCTATTTCCTCATTTTACAGGCTTTAGTAAAAAACAGCTCACAGGGGAGAGGAGTGGATCAGTTCCATAAATGGTTTCACCCCAAAGGAGCACGACGGGGAGCTGCTGTAGAGTCAGACAGGGAACCCCACCACCACCAGCAGCAACCTACCTCTCTGCCAAGTGCTCACTGACAGTGGTTCCCACCCCTCACATTGTGAAGCTGTGCACAGGCAGGGCAGGAGGAAAGACTCACACTGTATCTTTACCAAGAAAGAAGAAATCAACACCGAGGTGTAGGCAGCCCAGGCTCAGGTGCTGGAAAGCAGGGGTTTCGTCCGCTCAGGGCCTGGCACATCCATGTTCTTGTGGGGTTCTGGGTGTGGCCAGGAGCTGTTCGATCTTCGCAAAGGCCAATCCATCTCATCGTAGTGGCAACAGCAAATGGAAGAAAACAGCCGAGTCCGGACCACCCGTGTACAGAGGACAAACATAATACAGTTGGCACCTCCTTGGAACGTGTTACCAATTCCCTGCAAGGGCAAGAAAGGAATTAACCAGTGTGGTTCCTACAGGCACCCCCCAGGGAAGAGCAAACAGCGACTCAGACCAGCTATAGTACTGCCCAACGCAAAGTCAGCAACTTCCACCTAAACGAGAAAAACAGATGCAGAGAAATCCTCCTTGCACCCCAAAGCAGAGCAGACGGCTGTTGAGGGTTGCCATTTCTACAGCCTAGTCTAGGGGAGGAGCAGGCTGAGCCCTGCTGAAGGACAGACAGCCAACATTTCTGGTCTGAGCCTGCTTTTCCTACAAGCAGCCAGCATTGCCCACCACTCCTATTGCAGTTATTCTCCAAAGCCACTAGATGTTGCTGAAATAGCTTTTGCTGAGCACCCCAGCCACGGCTTGCCAGCAGAGAGCAGATGTTCTTGCAACACACAGCTTGTTTTACCAGTACACGCTGCATCCTACCACAAAAAAAGTGGTACTAAGAGCAATAAAGCAGTATCTCCCTCCCAGATCCTCCTTTTAATGCATTTCCTGGCAAATACTTACATGCAGGACAACCAGGACTGAATTTTGCACTGCAGGGGAGTTACAGAGGGTCAGAATGAATCGCACAGTGCTCCAGATGCGGAGGATGATAAAGATGACAGGGATGAGAATCAACTTCTTATCTGCTATGGAATTCCGGGGCTGAAATGCAGGTGCTCTTGAGAGAATGGGGCGATACTCTGAGAGCGCTGCGTGCTTCCATGGACGGTGGGAGGGAGACAAAAACGTGAACAAAAAGCTACACACATTGGACATTTAGCTCCAGGGATTCTTTCCAAAGCAAACTAAATTTTTGCATCTTGCGAGAAGTTATCAGGTCAATGCATGGCTAAGGATTTGGCCTTGGGAAGGCCTCTTGAAGAGTGTGTGTGTGTGTGTGTGTCTCATCCTTCTCAAACTGTTCAGACTTTTAGCCTTCACCACAGCCAGCAAGTTCCACAAGGAATTTATGCCCATGCAAACCCATCCTTCAATGTGTTTGTGTAGAACCTGCTGCCTGATTTCTGACCATATAGTGTCAGCAATGGGCTTCCATAGATTTCGACAAGCCAGCAAACCTCTCTATACCAGCATCTTAAAAAAAAAAAAAAAAAAAAAAAAATCAGGGATCTGTGCCCTGGATCAGGGTGTAAGGCCCATGAGACCTTCCTACGGTAGAAGCTACTGGATGCACTCAGATTCCCGGATGGGGGAGAGCAGGTCAACACAGAGCAGCTGCTGGGATACATGATGCTGAATACCAGGATGTTAGTGCAGGTAAACTCTGCACAGGACAGCTGACCTGCAGAAAACTATTCCTCCTACCATCAGGGCTACAGAGCACACATACCTTTGATGCACAATATTCACCTTCACTCCAGTACTCCCAGTCCAGACACCTTGCTTCCTCCAGAACAGAGCTGTACGACAACACTGCACGGTGGCCCAAGTCAAACCCCGCTGAGGGCTTTCAGTGCAGCTCCCCATCCCCTCCCCTGCAGCCTTTTCCATTTGGAAAGCCCCTAGCACACACCCCGCGTGTGTCCCCCACAACAGCTACTTCTGTAATTTCTCCTGCCTCCCAGACTGTGCAGAAGCCACTACTGCAAAACCTGCTGTAGCCACTACTACCACCCAAACCCAGCCCCGTTTGCCTGCCTTCCTTGGAAGTGGGAGACCTCCCGCCAGTAACGAGGCTCAGTAAGCAGGCTAACAGGCTTGCCAAAATCTCTAGTGATTAGAAGAGAGATGCTCCAGCCCAGAAGGCCCTGGGTGCCTGGGTGCCCTCAGCCCCCCCATCATGAACAGAGCTACGGCTGCCTGCCCTCGGCACTGCTCCGGTGAGGGGTGAGGGCTGGGAGAGGGCAAGCAGAGCAGAGTGCCCAAGAATCCCTGGCAGAGCAGGGGGTAAGAGCCTGGCCGGGGCGGTCGGGTTTCCAGGCAGTCACGCTGCTATCTCTGGCAGCTGCGGGAACACCACGTCCTGCCTGACTCGCGTCAGGCGATGGTGACAGGCGCTAGCAAACCCTTCCCTTTCCCAGGACCCTTCAGACTGCTTAAGACTACGTTGTTCCTCCAACTCGTCTGCGGGATCCTGCCCTAACCAGATTTGTGTTATCCCCAACTCCAATTGCCATAGCTGCACCACAGCAAGCAGGTTTGCAGTGGCAGCATTTTCCAGAAGGACAACTATCCAGATGTGGGGGGTCTTTTCCCCCTAATACAACTTAGAGAAAAAAGGACTCTCTGGATGTAGTTCCTTCTGCCACTCTCAATCTAGATTTCTCCGTTATGCAGGTGTTGTCCTAGATGCCTGGATTCTTCGCGTTCACAAGGAGCAGCAGCAAATAAGCCTCTGAATTCTGAAACCCTCCTAGGACAGGGTGTCTGCCTGTATTGTGCAGACACATGGTGCCTAATGCTATAGTGCCCAGACCCCCAAGTGGGGCTTTATGCTGCCAATACAGAACAGGTATTCATAAGCACAAACTATCCCTAGAGATCCTAAAATGACTGAGGTTAGATATGTCCAGATGCCAAACTCAGGCTTGGTACAAGTGGAACTGTGGAAGACTGATTAAAGCTGAATTTTTGTCCTTCACATCCTGCTTCAATTCTTACTGTAGGATTTACGTTTCACTCATGTACGTCCCATAACCCCTTAAGTTTTCAAAATGTTTTTATATTCTTCTTGCGCTAAGTCATCATGTAACAATGCTGCAGGCTGCTCAATCACTGCTTCTCACAGTGGTGGGTGCATTTCAGGGGTAAATGAAGCAATTCCTGCCTGCGTAGCTGCTAAATACGCAGCAAAATCTTCAGAGCACGGGAGGATATAATCACATAGCAAGTCTGTAACCTAAGCTGAAAGCAGCAAAATACTCACCGCTCTATTAATGTGCTTTTTGATGAGAAGGTAGAGCACCGGCAAAGTCACATAGGCCAGTATCTCCCAAACTTTCCCCGTTAACAACATCCACAAGACCCGATCCTCTGCATCCAAGTTGACCCAACACCAGCCCACAGAAACATTGGAGGCATCGTAGCCGATCTTCTTCAGAGCAACAGCAGCCACCGTAATGCCAAGGGGGATGCCCCAGCTGAGGAAAGAACACGAAGAGCAAGGTTAAGCCAAGAACATACTCAGTTCAGTCCTTCCACACCTCGGGGAAAATGGGTGACAGACCAAGGGATTCTTCAGCAGACAGGAGGCCAACGCCTACTCCAGAGCATCGACGCTCCCGCATCAGGCCTAAGGGAAGTGACCGATAAGGAGGTATTCGACATCATATGGACACGGACTGCAAATCCACCTCCTAGGGACCCGCTTGAGGAACTTGGATGCCTAGTCCTGAAGGACAGAGCCACAAGGATGTGCTACACTGAACTGGAACCTGGCCTGCACAGCAAAGCGGTCAGGGTCCAGTGAGGTAAACAGGGGACAGGGCACCTACTCCCCTTCTCCCAGTCTCTCCCAGAGGCGAGGCCAAGGATACGACACGGCTGGGGCGCTGTACGACATGACTGTCCTGTAGGACCCAGCCATGCACGAAGCTGGCCAATTCACAGCTTTCAGAACACAAGCGACCAAATCCCACATTCTGATTCCTAAGGGACACCTGGCAGAAAGGACCAGCACACAAAAAGATCCACAATTTTATTTCATCAGTGGGGTTTTTTTTTTTGGTTGGTTGGTTGGTTTTTAACTGGAGGTGTAGTCAGTATTTTGGGAGCAAAAGGGTGATTTCTGAAAGGCAAGGGGCACATTTCTTCCCAAGGAAAAGCACTGGCAGTAACAGCAAAAAGCTAAGAAAGCAGAGAGGAGTCATAGTCACATAATTTGGAGTTGTGTTTTGACTTTGGCTTCTTTCTTGACAGCAGAGGCAAATACAGGGAAGCATTTAGAAGAAAAATAACTGTGGTGACACACATGAATTAAGTCACTCAGCAGCTTGGGCTGCCCACAAAAAACCATGAGCAAGAGCTGAAAAATTCCACGTTATGTAAAAATACTCAGCCCCTTCCTGGGTGCTGTTAACACCCGGGACTTTACAGGCCTGCCCTAGCATGTGATGTACAACTCACAAATTACTCCCCAACTGAAATACCGCCCCGCGTTCAGCTGGATGCATCACCTGCCCTTCCCATACACAACCTCAGAGAAAGGTTCTGCGGAGCCTTAGGAGGGACAAGGGACATCTCCCCAGTAAGTGACACAAATGCTTCGGGCAGGGCTCAGACTGAGCTTCCAGCATAACCCTCCTGGCCTCTCCAGATGCGAAGAAAACAAAACCATGACTGTTCTGCTCTCGCTACCTTCCCGGTTCACACTTGTCTTCCACAGACAGCCCCGAGCAGCTGCAGAGAACATGAAAAGGATCTTCCTCCTAAAATCTGTTTCACACGCATCAGGCTACATAGGCAAAAGCAGTTGCCTAGACCGGATTATTTGAAATTCCACAGCCCAACTGAAAAAGCAGAGATCATTCCCATGATATTAGATCTCAAAAATACCCGATTTCCTATTCTTAAATAACATCTGGGTTCACTTACTCACTAAACAAAACAAACGTAAACATAATGCTGTAAAAAAAAATCAGAGTCAACATTTTAGCATGTCTGGAACATTTTGTTTCAACATTCAGTTCGGAGCAGCCAGTGCTAATCCAAGCCGGCGGTGTTACTTAAGCACAGCTCCGCTGCAGGAAGCCCTCCCCATGCTGTTATCAGAGCTGGCTTTCTAAAAACATTCCAAGCATTGCCACCACCATGAAAGTTTCTACACAACTCAAGGCTCATTCTGGTAAAAACGGTGATTTGTCTGAAAAAAGGATGACAGATGCGAAGACATTCACATTTCAGTACACTTGGAAGAGCTGACCACTGAGATAAAGAATTCGAGAGAACTGGCATGTCCTTAAAGAAACCATATTAAGGCACACAAGCACAAATGAGTCCAGTGCCAAGGAAAAGGAAGTGTATTAAAAAATGAATTTGCCTAAATAATGATCTCCACAGCGACCCGAGACTGAAAGAGAACTACATGAGAAGATAAAACTAGGTAAAATTACTAGGTGTGGATATAGAAGAGAACAGCGTAAGTACATACAGACACAGCAAGAGAGACACAGTAGGAAATACCAGACCATTAGGCAAAGGACTTCAAAAATCTTCAGGTATCTAAGTAAGGAAAGGAAGAACGTGGAAGGGAACTGCCACACATCAGGCAGTTAATTTTCACGGAACCGGTGCACTGGGATGAGTTGGCCGTTACAGCTAACACCAAGGACAAAGTGGAAGTGAAGTCAGACAGGATCTAGAAAGTAAAAAGACATTTTGGAGAACTTCTTCAGCTCCGTTTTAGAAAACTGGGAAGGAGAACTGAGACTAGCGATTTGATTATTCTTAAGAACCCCTAAACGACAGATTCCCAAAGACTGGAAAATATCAACGGTTTATACCCACCTAGAAGAATGCAGGAACAGAAGAATCACAATATTATACACCCAAGGCATACGTAAAGACTGGAATAAAAAGGATCCAAGACAACAGAGGCAGAAACTTTACTCTGAGCCCCAAAGTTAATGCAACGATGTAGGCTGGGCCTCTCAAAAGCACGCTTGGATCTAAACGCAGTCAATGCGGGAGAGAGGGGAAAAGCAGTTCCATGCATCTCTCTCAGAGGGCTGGCAATCCCATCTCTAAGGCAGATCCAACAGTACTTATTTCCCCAATATAGCCCCCAGCAATCTATTAATAAAAATACACAAAACACAGCCTAACTTTCCACATTAACACCAACACTGCATTTATACGAGGTAGGACAAGGACCCTTAAACTGCAGCAGCGTACAGCTAAAGTTGCGTTGGTTCTCCTGTCCTCAGTATGCCTGGGTCAGGTTGCTTAATACCACGTTTTGATTTACGCTGCACAGCTGGCTTTTTTTTTTTTTTTTCCAAGAGGCTCTTACAGCAGGGAAGACCTGCCGTCACCTGCCTGCACAGGATAGACAACAAGCCATCCTACCAGTACGCCTGCAGGCGATTCCTTCTGGGGACAGCAATTTTTGCTCTGTAAGAGTAAACCAGCCAACTTCAGGAAAGAGCTTTGATCATACATTGTAAGCAGAACTCCAGACCAGGTCTGCTCCAATTTAATTTTTGCCTTTTTTTTTTTTTAACCCACTCAAACATTAAACTGAGTTTGCAGGACCAAAGCACCAACATCCCGGTACAAAGCGGAGACCCCTGCCAGAGAAGCATGCAAGAATTTAAAAGCTAAGGCAGCAGCAGTCAGGTAGCTCGCACTTTGGTTGGACTGCCCTACAAGCTTTTATAAACTAAATGATAAAGCCACAGCAAATAGCAAGAGATCCCTGCACCTTACGGGCAACACTTCAGACCTTCAGTCCAGTTCTGAGATTTAGCACTGGCACTGCCACACTCATGCACAAGGCATGGAGGACACTGACGTATGGTACAGCAGCACATGAAATGATCCCTACCTACTCCATGGGCATGCATGCACGGTTATAAATATATATATAAGGACACACACACGTAATATATATATTAGCACACATGCATATCTTTTTTATATATATAAGCATATATATATAAAAAAATAAAAGCATATATATATAAAAAAATAAAAGCATATATATGCTTATAGCCATCTGCATAGCCTGACCATGAAATGTAAATAGTTCAGAGGTTGACAGCAATTGCTATCAAAAGCAAAGCAAATCCCAAGGTGGGTTCTGGTCCATTCCCCTCCCCAAGTTTGGATCAACTGCTCTCACAGCAGAGATGACGCTACCCAGCTCAATGATATTTGATATTTAGAAATCCAGAGCAAGTGAGGTAGCCTGGAAATTTACACTCTGGATGCCAGAGCTTACCCCTTACAACTATATAAATATTTTCAAAGCTAATCGTAAGCTTGTTTTCAAAGCTCATCTGAGCTCAACACATGTTTAAAACCAGAACAGAGCCTGTAGCTGTCTAGTCTAGCAGTAGAATAAGTGGATGTGTCACCACATCAGTAAGGAACAAACCTGCTTGACAGGTTGCATCCAGTGTGACACCCTAATTTCCCTAAAAAGAAAATTTCAGGTACTGACTTCCAACATGTATTTAGTCAGCTCCACTTGGCTGAAGAACAAACAGGCTCTGGTTATACTCAACATCGAGTGTATTCATCTTTACAAACACTTGCCCCTGGAGAGTAACTGCTCGTGGAGAACAGGAAACATGCACGACAACTGCATCCTGCCTTGAGTCCCTTCCAGAGCGTCTCGGGGTGACTCTTCACACAATGGTCGCTGCGTGACTGCATTAGCAACCTATGTTAGCAAACGAACTAAAAAATCCCTGGTTCTTGCCTAGACAAAGATACTGGAAACTTATCTTTAAATCCTAAAAGCATCATCAGCCCTTTGCCACCTTTTCTTTCGCCCTTGGCAGGTCTCCCTCACCTGCCTTCTGCAATTCACATAGGGACTAGAGTCTTTTCCCATCAGTTGCAGCAGTTCCTATCTGCATGGTACTAAAAGAATTTTAGGCTAACAGCACACAGATAGCCAGTAGGACTGACATGTGTGAGGGGGAGCCGTCTCCAAGCATTATGTCCCGAATTTGATTTTATGATTGCGTTCTCAGGTAATGATAGAAGTGCAGGGAAGGAAAGAAGGAAGCTGGGTCACAAGCAGACGGGCAGCGAACAGGTCCTCGCTTGTTTTCTCCAGCTTTTCACACAGATCATAAAACAGGAAGAAGCTTTAAGCACGGGCTCTGCACAGAACGGGAGTCGTTTATGAAGCAGAACCTGGCAATAGGTCTTCGATGAAAGCTATCTGTATTGCCCTTTAAACAGAGCAAGTGGAGCTGATTGACACCACCACCAAAGGCAGCATTTTATTTTTACTGTGAAGGCCTGAAAATAAACCTAGCAAATTCACCCAAAGGAAGTTCAGGTTGAACACTCCCTTCCTCTCTGTTACAAGGCTAGAGCAATCTTTCAGGATTCTTACACTTTGAAAAGAGGGCAAGATCACAGCCAACATTATTTTAGTGAATCTGCCTGTTTCTTTCCGCACTTCATAGCCGATGAGGCTGAGAAGCATTAAACCAGATGGACAAGCTGAAGTACAGAGAGATGCCACACAAGTGATGAGCAGACAGGAAAATTGCAAATAGGCCAGATTTGCATCAGCTCTTTGGTGTAGCCCGATGCAGACAGCACACCCATAAAGAAGTCAGACTCCTTTTTTCTGTTCTTAAGCAACACGTGGCTCTTTACTGGTGCTCCATCCTCTCCCTAATTCTTACAGTGCAACTCCCTCTGCACTTGAAATTAAATAACCTAACAAACTCCACCGTCTCACTGCATCTTCTGTCAACTTCGCCCATGACAGCCTGGTGCACCCAGATGCACGCGGTCACCTGGGGCCGCCTCACGCGCAGCCCTCGCTCTCAAGCAATGATTACAACCGGTAAGGCAGGAGTCAAAGTTCCTCCCCGATTCACACTTAGCCTCCGTATCTCTCTCTGGCCAACCTTTACCTGGACTCAACTCCATTCAATCATTCCCAGATGACGCTGTTGGAAAATAAAAGGTGACAACTATTTGGCTAAGAAATCAAAGCAAATTCAGTACTTGCCCTTATTTTTTTTTTTTTTTAAACCAGATCATTCCTCTTATAATTTATTGCAACAGCTTGGCTGCACAGAGGACTAAAGGATCACTGTTTTGCTCAGAGTGGAGGTAGCACATGATTCCACAAGCTTAAATTGCATAATGAAAGCTTTTACTAAACATGATACGGAAAACCAGCTTGCTAAATAGCAGAAACTGAGACATAAAGCTACAGCGCGGTCTGTTTTGTCCTGCTTTCAACCAAACATGCCAACACCACCTTCGGAGTGCTTTTCTAGCAGCCTTGTCACTTGTAGACTGCGTTCTCCTACCAGTATTGCATTGCAGCAACCTGCCTGGGGAAAAGGGAAGGACCTACAGACCGGGCTGGCACTGGGAGGGCGGGCACCCAAGGAAACAGCTCCCAAACACAGGAGTTTTGGCAGCAGCAGGCAGGTATCGCAAACACAAGTTTTGTGGTATTATTTCTAGGACATCAGAGCAGATTGTGGAGGGAAAGCAGAAGCCAGGATTTTTCAGCGTCATTATCCTTGCCAGAGATTCTTCTATGTGACCTTAAGGAAAGAATTTTTAACTTTTCCCACGTCTCCATTTCTGTGCTTGGGAGGTGGGAAATAAGCAGGGCTGTTCAGTTAAAAGACAGCAAAATCCTTGTTTAAAAGGAACTCGAGAAGGGCACGCTGTCCTGGGGAAAACAGCAGGTAACTCGAGGAACCATCCAAGCGCTTCATCCCAGAGCGGAGCACGCGGCGGAGGTGGCTCCAGGCCACAGAGTGGGTGCCTGCGGGGTCCGCACCTCGCGCTCGCGGGGGGGACAGCGGGCAGCACCCACCTCACGGCGTGGAAGCAGCAGAGCAAGCCTGTGCCCGTGGGCGAGCCCCTCGCGATGGTGATATAGAGGTAGAGGGCAATGGCCATGGTCCAGAAGAAGGAGCTGGTGTTGGAGAAGGTGGAGAGGGCACCCTGGAGCACGCAGTCCCAGGAGGTCCTGTCGAAGTCCTGCAGCACCCCGTAGAAGTAAGAGAGGGCTGAGAGGAGATCCGCCAGCGACAGGTAGAGCAGGAGCTGCCGGGGCCGGGTCCGCAGCTCCGGCCAGAGGGCATGGGTGCAAACCAGGAGGCTGGAGCCCAGGAAGGAAAGCACGCAGGAGACCAGCACGACGACCCGCTCCGAGGCGTACAGCTCCGTGGGGGGCAAAGGCGCGGGCATGCCGGAGGGGGGGCAAGGGGACACTGCCCCGCTCCCAGGGACCGAACCGCCGGGGCTCCCCGGGGGCAGCGAGGGCC
>NW_009260790.1:45727-48264 GCF_000687185.1 Egretta garzetta
AAGGAACCCATCCAGAAATAAATGCGGTCTTCACTGCCACCTCCTAGAAGCCGTACGCGACGCCTTTCTTCCCCAAGGAAGCGCGCAACTCTCCCACCCTGTTCTGACACAGAACTGTATGCGCCACGCACCCCTAGGGACACCCGCCACGCACCCCTAGGGACAGCTTGAACCATGCGTGCCCAACAGCCAGGCCCGGAGGCCATCAGGCCCCCGATCCTCCCCCAGCTCCTTCACCCTCCCGAGGTGGCACCGACATTACCTTGACCTCCCGCGCTCTTTGCTTTGAAGCCCACCAGCACTGCTTCGTGCGGCATCCCGCAACCTGTGAAGTGGGAAATAAGCCTCTGCTTATCCTCTGAACGCTGGAGCATTCGCTACCACGTTCAACAGATTTTACATGTCTGTTGGTATGAAAGTGCTTTGCCTTCCCCCCTTCAAAGAGCTTACAAACTGAAAGCGCATCCTCCTTGGCTTTAACTTGCCTGCTACTTTGTTGGCTTCTACACAGACAACTCGTACCTCAAACCTTCCTTGTGGGTAGTGATGTGCTCAATTGCCAAAAGGAGATGGTTGCTGTTTCAGGCGCCTTCTCTCAAACAGCTTAATCATTTCCCGACTACCGAGCCATGAAGGATCCCTGCTAAACTCACAATTCTTAACAAGATTTAATCTGACCTGTAAAACCAGGCGCCTTATCCCCCACCCAAGCTTCTCTCAGCACCCTGAAGCCATCTAACACACCCTAGAAAACACATCTGACATATCTTTAAAACCCCCCCATATTATTCAGTGTTTGCATATCACTTTTGGCCACGGTGTCCTTTCAGTTTTGCGTTCCCATCTTCCAAATTGAGAAGGGGTTCTTCTCAACATTTTAAATCACTTCTTTTGGCCAGTCTCATATCTAGAATACACCACTTTACAACTAAGTTTTTCAGGATAACTAGTATTTACCTGAACTCTATTTTTGCGCTATTGCCACTTTACTGCACAAAACAATCGCACTTTTTAAAAAATAAACCCGCATTCCCCTCAGATGTATACAAGGGCCACTACTGCTTACATGGGTTTTTTAAGAGCAGGTTTTCTCACTTTCCACTGCAGCAATTTCTTCTTCCACTGCTCTGCTGCACAGCTGCGTTCCAAACCTGCAGCCAGGTCCACTGCCTCCTTAAGCTTTTGATTATCTTAATCTGGTTTTGACTTTGAAGTTCAAATCCAATTTTCTAATGAATCCTGGAAGCCCTTGGGGATACACCAGTTTGTCAGGGTAAGACTTCACACCCACCCTGCCAGTTCGCAAAGAGCTTTTCACTAACATTCAGCTACGCCTTGGCTACCTTGGATCGGGTGCCAGGTCTGAACAAAGTCTTCAGACATTTTTATCAGGTTGATTGAAATCCATTTTGCTGCAGCACAAAAGGGGGGCACATGGGTCAGCACGCAGAGCGCCCCACAAATGAACCATCTCACAGTTGCCTTTCCTGTGCCATCCAAACACACTGCATCTGCTCCAGAGATTCACCTCCACGGACAAGTCACACCAACACTTCCCAAGACGTTGCCAGGTAGAACTTCAGAGCTTTTTGAAATCCTCTTTACTACGTCTCTCCAGCTACATCCAGACTTGGCGTGCTGCTTCTTGGTCATCTTGATGCATCTGTCATTTGCTCTGTTAAAGTTACTTGTTTTTGGAAACCAGACTGTCTTTCTATGTTCCTTTTTGACATTTACCACTCGGTTAAAGTTCAGTCAAAAAGGCTTTTACATTTAGAAGTTTATTCTGGAGTCTGATGCCCTCTGCATATTCTTTATAGGAAAAGGAAGTTGCAGCAACTTGCATTTCCCCTGAACACAATCTGACACTAATAGCTTTTCTTAACTAATCATTATTCCAGGCTTTCTTTAGCTATCATCTGACTCAAAAGAAAAAACCAACCCAACCCACGAGACAAAACTTTGTCAAGGCTGTGTTCCCAGCTGTCACTGTTACACATCCTTGGCTCCTTCCTTGCTCTTTGGTTTTCCTTTCCCCACTTCTATAGCACAAGACACCCACCCACCTATTGCAAACATCCAAACCACTTCATCAAATACCCTGGGCTTTTGAGGGTTGCTTTTATTTTGGGGTGACAACGTGGCTCTACAACACAGCTTAATTAAGCCTTGCAGACAGTTGTTTAGTTCCACAACTTACGAGGACCTGACATACCTACACTTGTTTAGAACTGGAAAGAAGGGAATAGCTGAATCACAGCCACAAGTTTGTAGAAATGCAAATTCTGGATTTGTCTCAATTCACTGAGATGCATCTTTCCCTTAGCAATCAGAAAGAAATAGGACAGGCATAGGATCTTCTGCTGGATTTCTCCCTATTTTCTAAAACCAGGATGTGGTAAATTTACACACAAGTCATCACTCAACAGAAGGGCACACATGAAGGGTTACTGCTTCAAAACTGAGTAAGAAAAGGCAGATAACTTCTTAAAGATTCCCACTACCTCTCATTTTCTCGACATCTGCACATGCAAAAC
>NW_009260790.1:48292-66042 GCF_000687185.1 Egretta garzetta
GCATTCCTGTAATCGTGATATTGTCACCTTCTAATGGCAGGAGAGCGGTGCAGCTGTCTGGGCCCAGAGACACATTCCTACCTTCAGTCCCATGGAATCTGCAGTTGTCCAGAGAACAGAAATATTCGAAAACTGCCCAAGGGTACAGGACAATTCAAAGGCAGTGTTGTGCGTAGCTCAGAGGAGAGAGAAGTAAAAATCAAAGCAACTAGCTTGTCGTAAAGCAACCTATAAATGAAAACTCTCTTTTGAGAGTTTCACCTTTGGATGCCCTTAAAGCACAGGGAGGTGAAGCAACCTGGTATTTGGTGGAAAGACACAGAAAATCTCTTTTTCTGACTTGAATTCATCTCACCAACCACTAAAAGAACTTTCTGACACACAGGCTACACCCTGCATCTTACAAAGCATCAGCTGAGCTGTAACTACACAAATTTACCCCCACTAACAGTGAGAGAGAATGTACTGACATAACCTTTAAGGAAAAAAAAAAAAAAAGAAAAAAAAAGGCTTGAACAAGTTTTCATTTTGCCTTTGCAGCTGGCTAAAAAGCTGGGCTGAGGCACAATTCTCAGTTAACTGGGAAGCTGGTTATATGCCGTAGGGCTTTGAAAGGATTACCAGGGGCCAAGACCCCCACGTTACCTCTGCGTATCGCAGACACAATGGTCGCTTGCATAGTACCGCGTTACTCTCCAGATTTTGTGCCAGACAAGCAAGACAGCTTTTATCAGAGATTAAGACACTGCACAGGAAAAGTAGACGAGCAAAAAGTTCTTGTCTCACTCTTCCTCCCCTGATGTGCTCGAAGGCTGGCTCTGGGTTCACCAGGGCTCCTGAACAATTCGGGGACTATTTCACATCATGGCTTCAGAGCTCACGCACGCGAGGAAGAAGAGACTTCGCACCATTTAGAGCTGTTTGTTTCTGCTGCCTAGCCAAGAGAATCCGAGCTCCCTTTACCACATCCACTTCAAGGCCACAGACATAATTACAACCAAATAACGTCCTCTGACTCCGACTGCCAACTGCCGGCAGACCCAGCCATCCTCGCTACCCACAAGAGGTCACTGCTGTTCCAGGCAGTGATATTGTCATCACCTGCACTGATCCAACAGGAGTTCTCTGCTGTATCTCTAGCTGATGAAGGCAGATGGCTCTAACACCAGCAGAAGTACCTCGGTCACCTTTTGCTATCCCTGCGTCATGCCCACCGCTTAAGTAGGACCCTGGGAAAAAGCAGAGACCAGTTTCATTGCACCCATAAAAAGAAGCACGTGTATACTGAAATAACCGGGAAAAAAAAAAACAAACCAATCAACCATTAGAGGCTCAGTTTAGGCAAAACCCCTTTAATGTTTTATTTTTCAAATTACCATGCAGTTCCTCTCAAGGAAGCCAGCACAACTTTCTTGTACTCATCAGCCTCTCGGGGCCCAGCCTGGCAGCAGTCGGACACAGCTCCCACCCACATTCCCAGAGGAATGCAAAAATCAAATGCATCACGCATAACCTTTCACTGACACCGATCTGAGTAGCCTGGCTATGCCCACGCAAGATGCTATGGACATACGAGAGCATCTAGCCAAGAGTTAACAAACCCGATTCTCTGAGAACACAAACCTAACTCTGGAATCACAACACAATAAAAAAAGCTACCCAACAGTTTTACCAGCACCTGAGCTCTTCATTTCCAGGATAACGAGACCATTTTTCTAAGTCATCACCTGATCCTCAGGTTCACTGCATCAGCTGAAAGGAAGCCAGGGAAGCATGGTTAAGAGAAGGCTTCCGAGAGAGATGAAAATCCTCATGTTTGTCCATTATTCCTTTTTTTAGCATGTGACAAAAAAAAAAAATCTACATTTCTAGCAGTGCTGGTGCAGATTAAGGACCTAATCCTTGATTTATTAACCCCATCTGTTCCATTTTGGATAGACACTAATACAGACAGCTTTTAATATCTCATTAATGAATGAAATTAGGGCTGCTCAAGAAATTCCAAGATGATCACCGACAGCCTTTGTAACCATTTCTCAGTAGCTGCCCCCTCCAGACAATAACATCCTCAAATAGATTTAGAAGAATCAATCAAAAAACCCACAAGGAAATACATTCCCTACATACCTACCAAGAACACTAAGCAACAAGGCAGTCAGTTAAATAGGTGCAGACAAGATAGCTGACTTTTCTACTGCTTTTCCTCTCAGAAAAATAGTTTTCAGAGATTTGAAAGGCTTTATTTGGCAAACACTGGGGTCAAACCAGCTCTGTAACAAGCACAACTAGGTACTACTGAGCAACTAGGAGGAATCTGCCATTCCCACGTGAAGAGTCGTGCTGAAAGTCTGGCACAGAGGGAGGCCACGTTACATACAGAGAACAGACTGACAGCAGAACTGCAATGCACCTAGAATTACATCGAGCCAACACAGTAATTTGCAGCTATAAAGGATACGTACTGTTTTCCCTGCCTCTCCTTGTATGGGGAAACTACAAAGCAAAGTTTCATAGTTTTGTAACTAATTAATTTAAGTTCATTCTAGGTCCCCTGGAATTAACAAACGCTATATGAATTCCTATTTTAGCTTGATTATGCAAGACCAAAAAGACTTTCTCTGCTGCTGCTACTTCCAGATCTATACCCACCATTCTCCTGCTTCCTCTGCCCCTGTTGTTCAACAGGAACACGGGAGTACGCCCGCCAAGGCAGGCACATCTGCTTTCCGTGTCCGAGAACTAACTTTGGCGTGTTAGCTGCTACTCCAACCCAGCTCCTCGTGATTCTCAAGAGACTGAAATATGCAGTCCCCTTATCTTCCTTAACCAGACCAACGTGACGGGCAACTGCTAGAGTAACACACTTTCAACTGCTGGCAGGCTTGGCATTGGGATAGAAGAATGGCCCGGAGGCAAGCACAAGTGTAAAAACCTGCTGGAACGAGATGAGCCTGGGATTCACGTAGCCTTTCGTGTTGTATCTCCGGTGTGCTAGAACTGCAGAACAGTGTGCAACTGCTGAAGCAGGGCACACCCATCGCTTACCAGCAGAGTACTCTTCTAGATCTGTTTAGCAAGGCCAATGACTTTTCTTTCATCAAGGAGAGGTGCTTAGTCATTTTGAAGCAGTTTTCCATTAGCATCAAAAACGCGTAGTCAGGCTGCAGAGATCACACAAGAATTCAAGCCAGCAACTCTCAAAAAAGCCACAAGCAATGAGAATTTTTTTGCAGGCAGAATGTGATTAGTTACGCTGCTGGATTCAAGCCAGCACAATCAATGAATTAAAGTATGCTCCAAGTGTTGTGATGGTTTCTCATTTCAAATTTAAATTAGGAGATTAATATAGGATATTCCTTCATGCTGTGGCTGCATGGAGAAAAATAAAGGTATTAATATTGTACATTCACAATGAAACAGAGTACGCCATGAATAAATCAATATTACAATTAAGACCTGGTCTTAAGGTCACCCAGCTCAGACTCAAGGATGGAGCTGTGGCACTTTGGGAAAGGGCACTAGTACAGAATACAAAAAGGCTGTCTTTGTAGCGATCTTCATGGCAATCTTTTTTTAAACCATTCTCATTACCTACAATAAAAGTGTATGGACCGCATCTCTTCTATTTAGTAGTAGGAAAATGGGCCAAACAGTAGTATATGTGGTGTCACTCTTATTATAAATTGAAATGGAAATATACACTATACTTCACAACAGAAAGGTCTGCCTACAGCCTGTAGTTTTAATACAGATGAGATATAAAAGCTAGTAATGAGACCCTCAAGTAGGAAAAGTTATGAAGCATGTCAGCTTCCCTGGTTACTGAACTAGCAGCCCCACCCAAGTTATTGGAAACAGATGAAGTGTGAAGCAGCAGAGACAATTCTGCTAAAGGGGAAGGGTGCACCAGAGCCCAGAAGACTGCTTCTTTCATTGACACAAGGACACTCAAACATCTACAGTCCAGAAACCAAATATCCCCTGGAAAATGGGTTGTAAAACACCATATCACGCTCTCCACCCTCCTCCTGTGAAGGCAGATGTAAAATATTTGTGTATTCTCTGTCTGGGCATGGGTGTTGACTGCTCAGGGCCCAGCAGAGTGGAGGAATGCTAGTGGCTGTGCACCAGTCTGCTGAGCCGCGCTCACATCCCCAGCACAGAACTCCAGATGCTGTTTGCATCATGCTTCCTTCCCAGGTAGCAAATAACACATTTAACAGAGCTATTTGAAATACAGGACCCACGTATTTACAGAAACCAACTGGACAGTTAGTCACCACCAGCCATCCTGGTTTAAGGTTCCTGTACATAACTTTGCAGTGGTGCTTGAAGAGCAGAACATTATCTTGTAACCTGGAATTCAAACCCACCGACTTTATTAACACTGGTGAAGTTGCTCAGCAATTATATGCTAAGTGAAACAGGTTAAGCCCCACACATTTCTCACCCCAACCACATTCCTGTCATTGCATCAGTTCCATTCCGCCAACACCCAGCTCGGGCTCAAGTACAGAGCAGTGGCACTTCCAGAAAGGGCATTTACACAGACTACAAAAAGGCACTCCCTGTAGCAATCTTCACACCAATCTTCCAATGATATTTTTTAGCCATTCTCATTACTTATAGCACCCCCTGTTTCTCCCCAAAAAGCCTAGAACTGGTGGCCATCTTTGGCTCCATAACAAGGAAAGAAAATGAAAGTAAAAACCCATGGAAAAGTAGTATTTTATTAGGAAATCTGATTTACTAGCCCAAAACATCTGTCTCATGACAAATATCCTGCAAAAGCAGAGATGGAGTTTCAGAAGATCTGCAACAGAAGGATACTGTGCTCCTTTGTGGCCACCCATTATGTTTGAGTGCAGAACTTTTAGAGGCAGTTCATGAAGTTTCACAACTCCCTGTAACCGGTGCAGTTCTGTTCCTGTCTGAGGAAAAAATGTATACAGAAGTGTGGGCAAAGTCATAGCTAGTTTTTTAAAGAGGGTTAGAGCTCCAGTGTGCCTGGATTACGACACCCAGTTCATGCCAAGACATTGAGGGCCATAGCGAAAAGACAAAACCAACTTTGTTTGATCAAAATTAATGTAAGCTGTTATCCTCTGTGCAAGTACTGGAAGTTTAAACAAGATTTAGGCAAGGACTTTCCTTCTTCCAAGGTTGGGGTGCTCTTGCATTTCCTCCCTTAGAATGATCCCATATCATGGATTTGTCCTTTCCATAAATCCTCCTTGCCTCCCTCTTATCCAGACAAGGTAAGTAGTATTGTCTCATTGCATAATTAAAATCTACTTAATTCTTCCCCAAATTTTTAAGCACCCAACTCCATGGATTTGCAATGCATAGCTGCTGACCAGCACCCAGGAGACCACAGGTGAGTTGCTCCCATGCTAGGTTCAAAGCCAAGTTAGCTTGTCATTACTAGCCTGAAATTGAAGCTCAGATGAATTCTTCCTAAAAGCAGGCCCTTCTCCTAATATCTAGTGTTGCATTTTTACAGTATTTTTGCTGGTATTTTACTCTCAGGAAGATGCATGTGGGAAGAACAAAAAAGAGCAAAGTAACTTGCAACATGTTTATCTTCTCTCTTCTTCATCTCATCTCTGAGGCAGTGACCACATCATCAAGCGTCCTGTGGCATTTCTCACATTAGCCCTCCGCTCCATCCGTCACCCCAAGCTCCAGTGCAACACCGTACACCTGGGCAGCATCCCCACCAGGATTCCATCCACCTCCCAAGCCAGGGAGACGAGGCAGGCCCAACAATGTGCAGCACTTCTAGGGCAGTATACTTGCTGATTGCTTCCTTGACTATTGTTCACAACAACCAGCTAAGACACTGCCAAAGAAACACTCACAGCTGGCATCATGCAAGGAGGGAAGGTAGGGCAGGTTGTTCGAGCTCCTCCTCTCTTCTCATTCACAGAAGGCAAGAGCCTGGGGACAAACCAAGAGTCAGTGAAGCAAATGCAGCAGTGCTAAAGAAAACAGTCATCAAGGGAGAAGAGGCTCAAACCCATAAGTTGACAGTTACCCTGTCCCTTACCCCCAATCTTGGTTAAGGCCTCTAAGAATTACAAATATTAACAAGATAAACCCAGCTTACTTGCCAGCAATCTGTATTTATCTCAATGAGTTCCCAAGTTTCACACACCACCATTCAGGCAAGACAGTGGAACTATAAAGTGTTTCCAGATGCTTTATGGTTTAAGACACAAAATTGTTTAAACTCTTGGTGGGTTCACTGGACTGCACAGCTCTGCTCTTAGGTCACACATGGTATGTTTGACAGAAACAGAACTCATTAGGAACAGTCACCTGCAAAACAAATGAAAAAGGGACCAATACTTATCTGTACTAAAGCCATCTGACTTTCCTCCTATACATGTGGAACAGCCTCAGTGTGCTGGGTTTGGCTGGGGTAGAGCAGATTTCCTCCATAGTAGCTGGTATGGAGCTGTGTTTTGGATCCGTGCTGGAAACAGCATTGATAACCCAGGGATGGGTTGGGTCCTGCTGAGCAGGGCTTACACAGAGCCAAGGCCTTTTCTGCCTCTCATCCCACCCCACCAGCAAGCAGCTGCTGGGGCACAAGGAGCTGGGAGGGGACACAGACAGGTCAGCTGACCCCAGCTGGCCAAAGGGATATTCCATGCCATATGATGTCATGCTCAGCATATGAAGCTGGGGGAAGAAGAAAGGGGGGGGACATTTGGAGTGATGGCGTCTGTCTTCCCAAGTCACCATTATGTGTGATGGAGCCCTGCTTTCATGGGGATGGCTGAACACCTGCCTGCCCATGGAAAGTGGTGATTGAATTTGTTTCTTTGCTTTGCTTGCGTGCATGGCTTTTGCTTTCCCTATTAAACTGTCTTTATCTCAACCCACGAGTTTTCTCACTTTTAGTCTTCTGATTCTCTCCTTCACCCCATTGTGGGGGGAGTGAGCGAGCGGCTGCATGGTGCTTAGTTGCCTGCCGGGGTTAAACCACGACAGAACGAAAGCCAATGAGCAGAAAACAGAAATAAAAACACAGTAGAGGAATGACCTTCAGGGCAAAGCCATTCCTTAACTCTTGCACCATAGCCTCAGGAGCACGTTATTACTCGAGGGCCTCTTGTGCAACGCTTGATTATAAAGGTAAAGCATGCTGCATGACTAGAAGCTCACTGGCTTTCACCAGCCTCTAACTTTTCAGTGGTCCACTGGCAACACGACATCCGTACATTCCGAGACATCTAAGCCTTCTATTTTCCCTAATGTGCCAGGTTACAAATTCCAAACTCAGGAATTTGGTTTGTGTGTGGGTAGCAAGCCAGTGAGAGCCAAGACCCTTGATTCTTTCTTTCTCTCACCCTGTTTTGCTCACAGTGAAACTACATTTCATCTTCCAACAAGTTATCAGAAGCCTTGCCATCCTGCAAAAGAAAGGCATGGGCACCAACTGAAAGGCAAGAATTGGAAACACTTCAAACACATCTGCTGATGTTAAAACCCCAAACTCCTGGTTATCACTGAGTCTTCAGAATGGCCAGCATTTGGGAGCATTTTTTTTTTTTTTTAAGGGACTTAGAGTACCCCAGACAAACCTGTTTGGTTTATTTCAAGAGTCATGAGATAAAGGTCAGTGGCTTCTATTGTACAGGATAGCAGTGCAGGTGACTGGAATAGCTCATGCCATCTATATAAAAATCAAAGGAGAGTGACAAAGGTGACATGAAGTGCTGTAACTGCACACCAACCAAACCAGCACAGCAGAGAACAGTAATACCCACCAGGCGTCGTGGTAACAAAACAAGGGCTCCATTCCCTGTGTCCCAGGAGACCACAGCAAGTAATTAACAAATCACATCTTGACTGTAACCTTTTGACCCTAAAGCAAAAAACAAACAATTCCAAAACATCAAAATCAAGACTTGGTAACAGTACCCACCTTCTTGCCCTGAAAACGTGTCCCACTCTGGACATAGCCACCTTGTTTAAACAATGACCTAATCATCGCTCCAACATTTCCCATCAGGATCAGACCAAACCAGACTATCTCAAAGGCAATTAACAGGTCAGGGACAAGCACAGCTATAGGAGAGCAAAACAATCTGGTACAGAAGAGGAAGATACTACTTCATCTTTCATCCTCCTCCAGGGACACACGAGACTGCAGAATTGCTGGTTTGGGAACTGTAAAACTCTGCTTTGAGCCACTAAAATTTAAGCACAACAGGGCCAGGGAAAAGATGTTTTGGGGAACAACCTTGTCTCTATGCAGCAGGATAATGATCCTGCTTTTAATTTTTCAAATAATTTTAGCTCCGCTCTGCTGCTTGCTACCTATAAGAAGTCCAAGTGCTTTAGAAAAGGAGGAAAGAATTCATCTAACTAACACTCTGGGAAAACAGGGAGCAGCAAAACCACCCCTGTATTGGAGCCTCACAGAAAGGGCAGCCCAAAAAAAAAATGTGCCCAACACCCAAAGTAGAAAAGAGGAGGTACAGCGTGCCACACCAGTACCATTCAACTGGTCCAAACAAATTGACTCAAGCCTTCAGCTGCAAGGGGCCAGCATCTTAGATGGAAATGTATGTCTTGGTTTGATCTAATCCATCAAGTTCTGCTCCTGACAGCCAAATATCTCAATAAATCTAGACAATATCGATTAAATTAGTGCAGCTCATTATGGTTTTTATGGTACAATCATAGAATGTTTTGGGTGGGAAGGGACCTTTAGAGGTCATCTAGTCCAACCCCCAAATCTAAGATGTCAGCTGAATGGGGGTTGCCATACTAGGCACGGTACAGTGATACAGTAGAAGAATGCATCCCTACCCTCAAGGAGTTGATTCTGCACTAACATTAACAAGTTGTGTTGAGGAGAAGTTATTAATTCTTTCTCCCAAATCACTGCAGAGTCATCTCAGAAAAACATCATCTTTCCTTAATATGGACAAAAGTCTTCATGATATTAAGTACAAATGAAATCTCACCACAGACAGGTATGTAGGAGCATTCTCCTCCACCCTTCCTATCGATGTACCTGGAGAGAACATATAAGCTGCTACTCCAGGTTTTTAATGACATGAGTCTGGAGCAAGAGACATGAGTATTTTTTTCCACAAACAAGAAATCTACCAGCATCCACCACAGATGCAAGTGGGCTTTACCATCATGTGGAGTCCAAACAAGCTGGCAATCAGGCAAGGATCCTTCGAGTTTTACAAGCCCAGTTTGAAAAACATGCAGCAAAAGCTAAGGTACAGACAAGCATCCCCCCCTCCGCAGAGACCAAGAATCATTTAACTGATTATTCACTGCTGTGGCTGCAGGAAAAGCAAGCATTTGCAATACTGAAGTTATCCAGCTCTTGAGTTTGCTCCAATTTCTAGATGGTCAGAAACTACATTTCTAGGGGTGACTGACTTGGGAACAGCTTTGAAGTCTCACAGGGAAAACAACTTGCCTAGTTTAGAGTTAGAAGAGACCCATGCAAAGGTGCTGGCCAAGAAGCTGAGCCAACTTTTCTGTTTCAGCAGCTTGTCTAACAGCAAATCCTTTTCTCCTCCCTTTAGTTCAAGTACCTGGCAAGTTTCCTGTGGTTGTGCATTTACAGAGAGCATTCTGCTTTAAGGAACTGTCTACAAGGAATTAGCCTATAAAGAAATCACTACTATAAAACAACAAGCTAATGGGTGTGGAGGATGGACACACTCTCCTGTTACGGAAATACTGCATTCTAAAAGAGGTAAAAAGTCCTGCCAGGTAAGACCTGCAGCAATCCTTTTGTCATCACTGAAATATGTGATACCATAAGCTTCATTTAATCAAGCACATTTATTTAAAATTCATTCCCAGCATCGTGTCATCCTCCTATTGTCAACAAGTGTTTTACACTACGACCGACCTAGACACGAGCCTTGAGCTAGAAGCTGAAGAATCACACAAAGTTTCTCTAAAGATTTGAACAACTCCTGCTGGAAGCCTGGTGCAAACAGATCCTCTATCACTGGAGGCTTCAAATACTTCCTCTTTTAAGGCAAAACAAAGCTGAATTCTCATATGTGAAATTTGTGGGTGAAACTCTGCAACAGGAGAAAGCTCGAATGAAAAAGATTAAATGAGAGTTTTCAAACTTCAGAAAGACTGAGGTTGGAAGAGACTCCTGGGTATCAGCTAGTTCACCTCCCTGTTTTAAACAAGACTAAACTTCAGAACTAGATCAGGATGCTCAATGTCTTTTATACAGGCTGTTTTAATCAACCCTGACTATTTCTGAAGCATAGAATAAGAAGTCATGTCTAGCTGAGTCTATTATGCTCACTAGGATGAACTGGCATCCCAGAGAAAAATAATCCCAAAGCTATACCAAATGACTAGCGGTTGTTGCAGAGCAAGAACAAATTCTGTCCTTTCTCCCAAAAAAGTGTCAGTCTGTCTTATTATGAACCTTCAAGTAGGAGAGGAAGTTATTGCTTCTCCAAATACATTCCGTTTTCCTGGCTTATAACCTTATGGTCAGGTTTCCCTTTTTAAAATAATTCATATGATAAATTCTGACTCTGATTTGATACAAGTCCCATGATACATGGATCTTGGCTTTTGGGTTAGCGCCTCCAACAGTTTTCAAACCAGTGCTGTATTATCCCATCTTCTACTGCATCTCCTGCGCTATGCCACCAAGTCAACCAGAAAATGGTTCTAGGCTATGACTCTTGGCAATGCTTATTAGGCTTTGTTATTATCATACTTTTCCCTATCCCTGTCTTCTCCTCCAGACTCCCTAGAGAATGCCAATTCCCCAAATACAGGACAAGCTGCTTAACAACTCCTGTTTGCCTTTTTATTAATCACACAGCAGAACCTTTCCTTATGAGATATATTGACATGACCCTAATAGGAAAGATATTTACCAGTTTCTTGCAGTTCTGTGGTAGGAGATGCTCCAGCTGGCAGTGGTACCCGAAGTCCATCTAAGCTCCTAAATGACCCCAGCTTCCTGCTGCTAGGCCTGATACACCGCACGCGAGCTGAGCACCGGCTGCAGAGCAGTGCAGACACCTGCTTCATCATTCAGCCTCACTGCAAACTCAGCCAGTTCCGGCTTTCTCGATATAGCTACGACTCCACCCCACATACGGCCACCACTCCTGCAGGCCAAGCTCACAGCCAACGAGGAAACAGGACAATACCTCTGCAGTGAGTCACAGGCTGTCTAAAAGCAGAACTAAGAGAAAAGAATAGACAGTACTAGCAACTCCCCTCTGTAGAACATAGTAAGACAAGCAAAAAAAAAAAATCACACAAGATAGACAAATGACAGAATGATGGGGGGGGGAGAAGACTCTTAGTCTGAGATAGGTCAGCATTTCTACCTGTAGGACAGCTGCATTCCTAACCCCACTGATTTTCAGCTGGTGACTCAGCTCAGAGGGACACAGCCATTTGGGTAACAGGCTATTTTCATCTTATTGCAGGTGACAAGTGAAAAAGCAGCAGCAGCAGTTTTGTAGCCCTGGGATCATGTTGCAGATGGAAGGCAGATCTGCTCTCAGTAGCTTCTTTCCACAGACTTTCCTGCACTCTGAGAAGCACAAAAGCTCTCAGATATAACAGGGGAAATTCAGGAAGGAGTTCAGGTTATTACATTACTGAGATCTGCAGGACAGCTACGTCTATCACTCAGTCACCTACTCCAAGAAATACAGACACAAAAATTCCATAAAAAGTGGTACAGTTAAGGATAATACAAAGAAAATCTGGAGCAACCACCTCCTCCCATTCCTTAAAGGCCCCATATTTAAAGTCTACCACATCTCACCCAAGTGAACCTTCATTTGGGATCTCACTGGGCCTGGCTAATATCATTGGCTTAAACAATATTAAATCCCCACATCAAAACAAGATAAAGCCATGGAATTAATATATGCGTCACCTAAGGAATTTCTCCATGTACTGTGCAGCCAGAAACATGCACGCACACACAGAGTGCACCAGACTTGTGCCTTCTTCCACAGCAGAGTTAGACAACTCATTCTTTGCCAAATTCAGTACATCTTCCTCCTTCCTTTCAGATTTCATTTTTCTTTTTACAAGACAAGCGAAAACAGCGCTCTGCATTGTAGAAAATTCTGGTTTTCCCCTTGTAATAACAATATTTAACAAAGCTTTCATTACCTTTTTCCCCTGTTCTCTCCCAAATGAGATCAGAGATGTCCAGCAGCAACATCTTAACTTTGACTGCAAGCTCGTTGAAGTAGTCTGGTCTCACTGGCTGGAAGAGCACTTAGCACTTGTGTTACCAAGCAAAGAGATGCACAGTCATATTTCACACATTGAACTTACTGCATATTATCTCTTCCCTTTACACAATTCCTTCCCCATATCTTATCTAACTTAAATAAAACACACAGTCAGAGTGAACTTTATCACCCAAAGTTTTAAGCAGAAGCAAAAATGTTCTGTTAAACCTGCCCTGTTGTCAGTTATCAAATACCCTAAACATTGGTCCTCCTCATACAGCATCTTAGAGAAGCTCTTTAAGGAGCTGTCATTGTGGAGCTTACGAACAGCTTGGTTCTACTCACAGCTGAGAGCTACTACATCTACTGAAGTACCACTCATCTGTGGGTAGACACGCCACAGGCAAAAGTACTTTCCAGCAGCGAGTTGTGCAAAACAGTAAAGCGTAGGGAATAGCCCCATCCAAGGCTGCAACACTGCCATAGCTCCTGGAAGCAAGGCTATCCCTTTTCCTAGCTGGCTCTGCTCTGCAGCAGTCAGGAGAAGCTAAGAACACCAGGCTATTTAGAGGTTCTGCTGATTCAGTACCTTGGGAGAGGCCTGGGCAGAGTCCAGTGCATTGCAGGTTTCACAGGGCTGCAAGCCACACGTAAGCACCCATGACTCATTAACTAAGCAGTGCGCAAGCATTAGCCATAGATCATAAAGCCAGAGTCTTAGCTGTCGGTAGCCCCACATCCACCCTAGCATGTCAGTCCAAAAACCTGGGGTTTTATAGCCTAGATGGGCCTGGGAAAGACAAGTTTATCCAACCCAAGAAGTTCGTGACGTGTACCCCCCACAATTCAGTCTGCTGGGACAGAGAGGACACTGCCAGGCTGATTCATAACAGATTTTACTGTCCTGGACAGTTCTGTCCTTTCTGGTTTATTAAGCTCAGGTTCCTCCTTTATCAGGACTTTGAGGGATCTTTACAGAATCTCCCTCTGGCCATGCCTCTCTTCTTGCAAGGCCAGACCCACCCATTTGTACATCTTTACCTCAAAGCAAGAGGCGAAGTGTCCAACAGGGTCTGCTGCCTGCACAGCTTCTCCCCTTGTCTGATCTCCATTAGAGAAATTCACATTTTGATACATGCTACTGCTCAGTCAGCCACTCACCACAATACCCAGAGAACTTCAGAATAGTCCCATGCACCACTGGCCGAAGTTGTCACCATCCTCTATGCTCACCAAGTACCACCAAAGCAGGCAGGGAGATGTGAAGATCAGTATTATCATCAGCATGGTATCTGGCCTTCCCATCTGCCCAAGAGATACACACTGCGACACAAACGCTGGTGAAAGGGCAATAGGATGCCTGCAGCACAACTAGGGAAGTTACTCTCAGATGCTCCCCAGAAGCACATCTTCCTCCCCACATTTCCCCTGCCCTGGGTTACTTGTACTGAAGCAGTGCCAGACATTGCTCCTGCATCCAGCTTCATCGTCAGCGGGCTTCTGAGGTGAATAAAGCCTGTATTTGCCAAACTTGGCATGGGCTTTATCTAGTTGCACAGGAGAAAAGACTACCATCCCTTGTAAGATGCATTTCAATTAACCATGAGTGCACTGCAACATTCTAGACAAGGTCAGAGTCTGCACCTTAGCTGCTTCCCTTGTAAAGAGGTGTAACAGTAGACCCACATCGCCAGGGGGAACACCTACAGCAAGGCTCGAGCAAAAGAGATTCAGACTCCATTTTCAGCAGTATACAATTGGTTTACTCTAATTCCTCTTACCAAAGCCGCCTCTTGTCCATTGGGTGAAGGATTCTTACTTCAGGGAGAAGGTTGCTTCAGACAGGCTGGGCATAGTTTTGATGGCTGGTCACTGCTCCTACAATACATTCAAATGCAAACAGAAAAAATACATAAAACTGAAGGCTCGAATTAGAGTCCCACAGTTGTATAAGCCCCTTCAGCTGAGTCTCTCTGGAAACAAAACAATGGCTCATGTGTTATTAACTTCTCTCCATTTGCATTAAGAGATGGTCTGTACCAGTTACTGGAAGATTACTGGTGTTCTACCTTCAAAACACAAGGAAACACAGACTTGCCTACAAAAGGGACTAGCAAATTCCATCACATATTCAAAATGAGATCCCAGTCATACAAGGAAACCTGCTGAGGAGAAGTCCCCTCCATCCAGCTGTAGATAAGAAGAAATGACTGTGCTTTTTATGAAAAGGATGATTGACATCTTTTCAGCAAGAAATCACTGATGTTTTGTTTCCCATTTAACCAGCTTTCTTCCAGGGCCATAGTGTGAGTGCAAGGACAAGATTTTTCAAAATCTGTACTAAAAATCCTCAGGTTCCCCCATGCTTTGAGACAAGGTACATGCACTGAGATGTCAATAGGCCAGGACAGAAAAAAGTTCTCTTCTCATTATCAGTATGAAATCTGCTGTTGTGTCACTTGTAAGCCTCTCCATCCTCCATGATACAGGACAGATGGAAACAGAGCAAAGCATTAGAGAATACGAGGGTCAGCTAGCAGCAATAGACAGTGATAAGGTACTGTTTTCAGAGGAGTTTTTCCTTGCCTGCTGTGATCAAACTCCCTCCCTAAAGCTTATCCATAGTTCTGTCTGTCTAGACAGATGTTTTGTCAGCTTTTTCAAGTGAGAAGAATGTTAAAAAGCCCCACAAACCCACAAAACTAGTTTTAGAGAAGCTCAGTCTGGAGTCAAAGGGACAAAGCAACAAGCATCCCTCGCATTACTCCACCAAATCAGTGGAGTTGCCCAAGCAGTGACTTTAGCCTCATGTTACTGCTCCAACATCACTCACCCCTCAGATACCTTTTTTTTTTTGTGCTTCAGCTTTCTGAAGCTACTTAAAATAGGTCAATTAACTTTCTCTTGGGGACAAAACACAGTGTGAGATGAAAAGACAGAAGCATGGTCACCAGAACTGCCTGTACTCAGCATTCTTGGGTCAGGTGTAGAGGGCAGCAAGTGGGAGGGAAGAAAAAAAAAGAGAGAGCTTTGTTATTTAAGAATCCTTTGTCCATCTTACCCTGTTTGGAATTTAGGCTGAGTAGGTCATTTCACAGAGCCAGAGCCAATGGTTTCACCATGCACATGGCTTTGTTGCAGTCATTAGGCCTGAAGCAGAGTCCTAGATGCAATCCCATCCACGAGATACGTTACTCTTCGACTACAAGTTCTTCAAAGAATAGAGGAGCTGCAGTCTGACCAAGGTGTTCACCAGAATTGTCAGTGTTAAAGGGTTAAGGCCCAACCTGAAACTCCACACAGCTGCCTGAAAATGTAAACACATGTGCAGATGTGACTCCTTGCTGGAATGGTGCACCTTTACCATTACTGGTTGCCAATACCATGATTGGTAGAAGCAGAGTAGTCACTCGAAGAAAATGGCATTCATCATAACTAAATATTATGTGTTTGCTTCCAGGTCCTGCAAAATAACCCACATCATCTCTGGTCTACTAAACAAAACAAGAAAGCACCTCACACCACTTAAATATTATGAACCCAATAACAATCAAAGTCACCCTCAGTAGATGGAAACTCCAAAACACACTGGCACACTAATAAAACAGCTGTACAAATGTGAGGTAGGTTGCACACAAATGAATACGTTTTATATCTGGGATAGAAAAGGTATGGGTGGGCCTGTCTTCAAAATACAGAGAAAAACTGCATATCCATTCACCCCACCTGCTCTGCTGAGATGCCCCTGAAAGGTAGCAGGGAAATAACACCAAACCCAGATCTGTGCTGGTGTAGACAGCTCTAATGGACTGGCACTTACCTCTGATCTGAAGTGACTCCTAGTTTCTTTTTCAATTCTTATCTGAGCTAGCCCTTCCTAGGTAAGTGGAAAGGCCCATCTCCTACATAATGTAACAGTTATCTAGATAATAGATAATCCCACTGGTGGTTTGCACAGACACCTGAAACCTCACAATAAGCAGGCGAGTGATACATAGGGCACCCAGATGCGGGTAAAGCCAAGCTTCACTTTGCCCGTGTTCAGGAAGACTCAACAGGAGCAGGGCGGAAGGGAGCCAGACACAGCGTAACAAAGCTTTCTTCCCCATACGAGCAACAGAAGATACCAGCATTTGAGCAATGTTATTTATCCTTAGCATTACGAAGTGGATGTGGAGGCAACATGTTGAGCCAGGCAACAACAGGGGAAATAGCACAAACTCTCGTCTCCATCCCGAGTGTAGCAAGAGAGGGGGATAGCTGTCAGCTCCTTGCAAAGAGCAGAGGATTAGGCATTCAGCTGCTATGTTTCCCTATGTAAATGCTAGACACGATGATGAACCAGGGGGTGGCTAATACCACATGAATTCAGTTGCCTTGTCTCCTGGATGTAGACATCAGACGACACACCAAAATCACTAACTGCTCACTAGATTCAAGCTGCTAAGTAGCATCTTCAGCCTTCCCTGTACAGCTGCAGCACATTCAGATAGTGTGAGCACACAGCTGCTTTTTTTGGGTGCTATTACTTTCTGGGATCCCTCAGAAACAAGGTACTCACCAGTACCCCCAACTCCAGCGTGCATTTGTGTATGAAGGACTTGAAGGAAGGGAGCTACAGAGGAAAGGAAAAAAAAAAGGAGGAAACGCCCTTTCCCCCAACACAACAGACAAGCAAGGGCAGTTACTGTAACTTTCTCCTACGTGACTTCCAAGACCTCTGAAAGCTTACCTAGCTGCACATTTTTTTTTGCACAGACCACCACCACCCTCCCCAGCCCCGCTCAGGCACAAACAGGCTCTGCAGAAGAGCTGGCAGCCCGGCGAACAGGGGCAGATAACAGAGCCCAGCTGCAGGCAGGGGTACAAACACACACAGGCTGTGCTTACCTGAAGGGACAGGGGTGCTCAGAAAGGCTCCAGTCCGGTGGATTGCTGCTGGGGTCCCTCAAGGTCTCACCGGCAAAGCAGCTGCAAATCGCAGAGGCAGATCCTCTTTGATCCACTCGGATCCCTGTGATCGCAAAGACAAAGGCAGGCTCAGGCCTGAACAAGCCCAGACAAGCCCAAATAAAGCCTCCTCTGAGCCCGCCCGGTTACGGGAGAAGCCAGCCCTCTTTGGGTGTCAGAGCTGGGTACCACGGACGGTCTCCCCCGGCCCCCAGGCTGGGGCAGACCGGGGAGCAAGGTCAGCACCCATCAGTTTGTGACCATATGGGACCTAATTTCTTCCAGTGCGACATCCTTGATTTCAGTGAGGCTGAAATACATTGCACAGGAGCGCTTCAACTTCAGCACACGTGTGCCAGGGCTGAATTTAATCTATTTCACTGAAAAAAAGCCCTCATTAAGAAAAGTATAAGATTTCTCCAGGATTCTTCCTGGCAAAGGAATGTAACCCACAACTTTGCAATCACATAAGAGGCTCCCGTTATTGGAAAAAGTGAACTGGCAACCAAGAGACACTGCAGCACAGACATCAGAGACCCACCGGTGCAGGACCCCAGGTTTGAAACG
>NW_009260790.1:66106-76855 GCF_000687185.1 Egretta garzetta
CTGGGGCCCCCCACCCCCCCCCCCCCCCGAATTTTGTTACAAGTGGTAGAGATGCAGAGGGAAGCTAAAGCACCTCATTCATTCTCCAGAGAAGCACTTACTGTGCACACAGCTAATTAATAACAAGCCCTTCAGAGACAGAACTGCAGCAGCCTCCTCCCCACTCACACAATGCAGATATTTTTCCTCTCTTTTCTATCAGTGAGAGTTCACATTTACTCTGCTTAATAAAGCTGCAAGGCCAGATTCAGATTTCAGCACAGCACAAGCTCAGAGCAACCCTGATGCCTTACTGGACAACTCCACTATCACCTACTGGAGAAAGTAAAGAACTGGGCCCATTAAATCCAGCCATGGTAATATAAGAAAAAATCTGGGCAAAATGAAACCAAGCTTGCAGGTTTTAGGTTTTGTGGGTGTTTTTTTTCATTTCTAAGCAGACTTTTATACAGACCACCCAATTCTACAGCATTTCTCAGCCAACAATTAATGGAGCCCCTCTGAAGTTTCCAGTGCCCACAGAGGTCAGGCTAACTTACACAGAGGCTGTCCCCCTGCTGCTGCAGCAGCAAACGGCCCTTCCTTCCTCTGCTTTCCTGCAGGCGCCCTTGCTTCCCTGCCGTGACATGAAAATGCAGCTGGGGGAAGAAAAGGGGGTTAGGACACACAACATGACAGGGGAGTGGGATGTCTGACAGCTCTAAAGCATTCTTTTTCTTTTAAATGCATTTCCATAAAAATATTTATATTTATTATTTGTGCACAGTCTTCCCTAAACTTGGGATACCCCCTAAACAAGGGGATAAGCCTTCAACTCCCTTCCCCACATCTTCCGCTTGGGAAGGATGCAGAGCAGAGACCCCTGGAAAGGAGCGGGAGGTGTTGAACTGTGTTCACAGCAACAGGCAGCAAAAAGGGCTAATTCTGTGTTTGTTCATACAATTCATCAGGGCTCTCCTACTTCACAAGACTGAGGTTTCCACCTTAATCAAACTTCTAAACTGGCGGCTTCCAAATAAAATAATTAAACCAAAACAAAACCCAACAGCTTCTGAACAGCCTTTCTTTTCCACATGAGACAGAGAGCTCTCTGCAAGCCCATCATTTTCCCACCCAGCACCCTCCACAACTCCCACCTCCTACTGCCAATTCAGAGTTTGAGGGAGAGGTTGGCTGATTTAGTACAAATAAATATTTCAAGTCTCCAGTCTTCTCGAACCTCTGCACTTCAATTTACACAGAAAGCAAACGTAAAAGCTATTACATTAGCACACAAAAGGAAGTGTGCAAACCATGCTCAATCCAGATGGCAAGTTTTTTATCATCTCAGCCTTTAAGCCAATGGCTTCCATGGTTTATATATGAAATAACAAGAGATTGCTTGCTGAGGTAGCCACAGATGGCAACTGATTGTATCCCTAGCTTAGGAAGTGCTACAAACACCTACATTTTCACAAAACATCAAGTGCCCCCCACCTAGTAAGAGCTGCTGTTCAGTAAGGGCTGGTTTTAAAGCTATCCGAACAGAGAAAGCAACAGATCTCTTGATCTGATCAACTTCTGAAGAGCGACTGTACAAAATGTGTATACACATCGGTCACACTGGGCTAGTGTACTGCAGCACACCTCTAACACAGCTCAAGAGATCAAACAGGTCTACAGCCTCTTTCCAGAGAGAGATCTTCAGTATTTTTATGGTGGAACTTGTATAGCTAGACACACACATTCACCCTGCTGCATACCAATGGACAACAGTGCACAAGCATAAGGGGCTACAGCCATTCCGACAGCCAGCATTTGGGCTAGCAAAGCAAAGAGATGTGCCAGAGCAGGCACTCTGGCACTGAACTGGGAAAGCCTGTTACAGAGGAGGAGAAATGGAGTCAGCAACACAGCTATAGTCCACCCACACAGACCTGGTTGAGAGAAGGCACTTTAAACTACACATTTCTACTGATGCTGGATTTGTTCCTATGTCCATTGCTTCTCATAGCTGCCTTTTTTCCCCCTCCCTATATATTCCAGAGCTCCTCTTAGATCATGCTCTGGCCCTGAAGAACAAAAAAAGCCAGAGTAAAATGAACACATCCCCCAACACTGCATAAAAGGGAACAATAACTAGAAGGTGGCCTGAAGAAACCAGGTTGCATAGAGACAGCTTGGATGGATTTCTGCTCTTGTGTGCATGAAATCACCTCTTTTCCCCATTCATTCTGGGCTTTGTGATCCCCCCCACCCCCTTCAGCCCAGAGCAGCCATACACCCTCACAACATGCCCAATTCGGATGGTGTCCAGCACACAGGCTGCAGCACAAGGGGCAGCCCCTCAGGTGTGCACCTGCAGCCGTGCCAGTCCACACACTTATATTTACACTGCACGTGGATTCCTTTGGGTTGGCCTTATGGTATCACCACAGGTTAGGGCATGCCTGGAAGCTCCCTTTAAAAGCAGGGTTTGAAGCCAAATGCTTGAGATTTGCCAAGCATGGGTGCGTAGTCTGACAGACCCCAAGCAGATTTAATGGCTGGAAATACACTCCTATTCCTGTTGGCACCACCACCACAGGAAGAAGTGGATTTTCGTTATTCCCCAGACAACTGAGACACACTACAGCTGAACAGAAAGATGAAGCTGAATGACCTTGTTAAGCGCACACATTTGGGAGCCAGCAATCCAAGGCTTCCTACAGGCATGCCGGCACCATGACTGAACAGGTTTTTTGAAGAAGGACTGGCATCCTGCCATACAAGGGGTAACTGCTGCCTTTAACCTGCAGGAGCTGTCACCACTTCAAAACCACCATCCCATCCACCAAAGTTCATTAAGGGTGGGTCTCGCTGATGAAGGCTCTCCAGAGCACAGCAACTCTTGCTGTAGTTTCAGCTCAGCCTACTCGCTTGCTGAGCGTTTAGGGCTCTCCTGACCCTTGGGGAGCACTTGAACTGGTCTCACTGATAGTGCCCTTATTGCTAAACCAGGCTGCCTTCAGATACAACCTGATTACAGGGTAGGAAGCTCTTCCCAGAGAGAAGTGCTGGATGCTGCTGCTTGTTTTTTTACAGCAGAGGGAGGCAGAACAGTCAGTGGCTAAAAGCCAGCACCAGAGGTTCTGCTTAAACTAAGCAGAGAAACCACATTAGGGACTGAAATTCAGTACCTAGGCAAATGGTGGATTATTTTATCTTCAAATCAAGGCGAATCACCTTCCTGACACTTTGGTTCAACTCAGCAATCTAGCAGGCTAACTGAACGAATTATCACTGCTTAGCAGTCAGATTACTTTAGTAGATACCTTCCATCCTCAAAGTCTAGGGAACTATGATCTGAATGTGAATTTACTTTAACTCACATTTTACCTTCACAGTTATCCCTAATCACAGCATCACACACTAGTTAAAAACTTGTACTGTGTACAGATCTTAGCAGCAGGTTTTAATGCCAGATGAGAAAGAAATCTATATGCACAGAAAAATTACCTACTATTTTCCCTGAGTGTCAGCTTGTTGATCTCCATCCTGCAGCCAAGGCATCATGACACCAAGTTACCATTTCACCTACCGAGGGTAAAAGAGTATTCTCAAATATGTGGAGGAAAATAGCAGTCTCCATGCCTCCATTAAGGTCCCAGCCTCTCCCCATCCATTCCAACCCCTTCCCCTCAATGGTACCACCATGGAGGCAGATTCATGAATGCTTATGCTGTCAGTCACAAGTCACTAATATATAACTTCTTTCCCCTCAAAAAACATCACTAACATATAGATGGCAAAATTCTTGTAAACAGGAAAAAAATTCAGGTTTTCCCCAAAGTATGTTTCCAAATCTCCTCTGCAAATGCAAATAAGCAGAGAACTTGGAAGCTATCCACCTGTAATGAGAAGAGGATTCAGTTTGCAGCAAAGTGGTCTCTTAAAAATTAAGAAATACTGTATGTACAACACCAGTTACTGTGTTCATGGTTGTATTTATTATAGAAATAGTTTGTGCCTACCCAACAGGCCCTTTGATCTTGTATCACGAGCATTTCCCAGAGGCGAAGTAAAACATGGCTGAAACATAGCCCAAGGTCTTTATACAAACCTGACGAGCCTCAATAACCTGTTTTACACCTTCCATTGCGGAAATACTTTGGTTAGCATCTAAGTTGGGAAACTTCAGCAGCAAGCAAACGTGGAAGGCACCCAACTGCTGTGTCATATGTTTGAACGAGTTCCCTTAGCTTAGCTAAGGGAATGCCATGCTTCAGCAGAGCTGGATTAACTATCCGTGTGTACAAGCTCACAGCCTCTGGTACCAGGAGTTAACACGACAAATATCAGCCCACGCTGAGGGAGCACTCGCCTGAATTGGCTACCTTTCATATATTATAGTCTAAGAGCATGAAGGTACATTTCACCTACCAACTCAACTCGAGATAACATGATTGGGGGTCTAAGCATATCGTTACTTCACCTTTGCAGCTAGCTCTCTGCTCAAGTGTTTACTTGCAGCAACTAGATGGACAAGGGCTGGAGACTAAGACATTAACCACCTGGAACTTGAACATCAGCATAAGAGACTTTCTCAGGCTGCTATAGAAGCACAAGCTGTAATGAACTTGCTGACTTGAAAACTCAGATACAGGTCCAGCTCTCCTCAGCTCCTCAGCAGGCTGTCTTCTGGCAAGACTGCTGCAGACACACATACTTTGTAGAGACTCATTCCAGCTAATGAGATGGGGACAAGGTCTCTTCAGTTGCACAGGTATAAACACAGAGCAAAGTGATCAGTGAGCGTACTGCTTTTCAGCAAATGCTTAGGCTGCTGGATTATTGGTGCTCCCATTCATCTTGCAAATCCGAGTTACCACTTACGCAGCCACATAAAGGATCCAGGCCTTTCTAATCCTGAATCTAGTTTCTGTAGGGTTTGGATTGTTCTTTAGCTGTCACATTCTGCAAGTACACCTGTCAACACTGGCCTTTCCTTTTGCTTCACATTTAAGAGGGGAGTAACTGGGAAGACTGCTGAAGATATGGCAACAAAAGCCAAAGAGTCCTGATGAGACACAAGTCTCTGGAGTTCAGTGAGCCTTCCCAGATCCCTGCATGGCTGGCAGGGATCCTATGTGGCCCAGGCTGCTGGCAGCCTCCTGCCTGTGTTTATATCACACCACAGTTGCCAAACAGAGGTGCTGTGTTTGAAGAGAAAAGTAATCAGTGAAGATGGTAGAGGGAATAAAATAAATAAGTGTATCAATAAGCACTTCTGAGGATTTGTGAAGTCATGTTTTGCCCAAGAGGGGAAAAATATCTTAAAATATAAGGAAAGACACCTCACAGGTAATGGTCTAATATACAAACTACCCCTGCACACCACATGTTAATTAGCCTCCCCCAACAACACACAGCAGCTCAGGTCCAGTTCCATTTTGCACACTGCCTGTGTCTAAACAGACAAAGACACCATTAGACATCACCAAAAGCATCGTTTCCCAGAAGCTCCCAGTCTCCAAGAACACCGGCAAATTCTCTCCCAAACCATTTTGTGGGTACAACAGCCTATGAACATTTCCCCTTTTTGCAGAAACAGGAAACAGAAGAGAAGCGATTAGCATGAGGAACCATTCTAACTCAAGCACAGAGCAAGGAATGACATTCCAGGCAACTGAACATATTTCCAGTGACAACTGAAAGATCCGACTGACTACTCAAACTGAAGTGCCTTACTCCGACAGTCTGTTTGGCCTTGCTCAGAGAGGTACCAATTGCAAGATCAGTATTTTTCTCTCAGGAAGATTTTCTCTCCCTCTTGATCAGATAGAATCTGAAGCAAGGACACCCCCCCACACACACACCCCCCAGATCTCCATGCTGCACAGGAGATGGCCTCCAGCAGTAACTGCCAGGTGCAGGTACCCCTCAACACATTGGCATGGTTTGCAACTGCCGTTAGAAAGGACTTGTACCACTGATGGACTGAGACACTGACGTTCACTAGGCTGCAAAAACCCAAAGTTGAGGCTTTTTGACACATTCTACTTTTCTGCAGTGCAAAAACCCGTCCTTGTAGTCTCAGGGAAAAGAATGCTACAGAGGACACAGCAGTCACATTACCCTCTAAACAGCAGACACTTCTTCAAACAGCCATTCATCTCCTCCCGGACTGCATCAGTCCTCCCCAGCATCACACCCACTCACAAGCAGGGCCTGGACAGCACGGAGATTCTGTGTATTAGTTGATGGAACAAATAAAGAGCAGCAAGCTGGAGACCCAGCTTCAGATAAAAAAGGCAAGATTACAAGAGACAGTTTTTTACTAAGGTCATAAGAGCAAGGAGTCACAAGAAACTTCAGTCATTCAGTCCCCTCCCTTGGTCTGAGTTAGGGCTAACTACAGTTCACCAAGTTCATCCACCAGCATTTCCACCACTTTTAGTGTTTCCATCAGTACTGCACTTACCTCCCTCAGAAAAGCAGGGTCTCCATCAATCTCTTGAATGGCTTTGCCTCTTAAAGAGAGGGAAGATGCTTCCCAATTCACTCATTCAACTAATCTCTCCAAAGGCACAGACCAAGTCCTAGCATTTGCTCTGTCAAGAATCCAGTAGGGACTGAACTAAGAATAGTACTGAAGGTGAAGGACAGATCTCGCTAGTAGGATTAGCTGGTGCAATTACAGGTAGCAAATCCCTGCTACTCAAAGGCTTTATGGTTAAGCAGCGAGAGAAATGCCTCTTTCCTTGGTGAGGTGTTGTGGGATTTTGTTTGTTTTTAATGACACCAAAGCTGAAAGAGCAGAGAGCAGCTGAAGGCTGCATGACTGCAGCTTGGCGTGCTTCTGCCTCCCTCTGCTGGGAGGCAGGCAGCCAGCAGACCCAGCAGAGGGGACACTTTGTCCTGGGAGCAGGGTATCCCCTCCTCTAAAGTGCTAGTGGAGAGCCATCCCCCACCAAGGGCCTCCACAGGCACACAAGGTCACAGGGCTGCAGCAGTAAGGAGGGGTACAGAGGGAAGAGGCTCCTTCAGAGGCATCTGGGAGAAGCTCATCGCATTTCCCCCTACTAGTTCACATGTGGGTATACAAGGGGTCGCTTTGGTCAATCAGTTTAAGAAAACTGAGCTTTTTGCTATTGACTTACCCCCTCCAAATGCCCAACAGACTGCAGATATTTTTATTTTGTTGCATGCTTCACATCTGTGGAACCAATAGTTTTCAGCAAGTTCAGTTGTCTCGCATGCAGAGCCGCCTATGGAGGGAAGCCTATGCAGCAGCAAGCACGCACCTTTGCACCCAAAGGAACAGTGCAAGGCCAGCAGAAAACTGGCAGCTCCATCAGCCTGGCCACGCTTTCTCTACCACTTCGAGAGGAATCAAGGGGTTGTAGCAATGACTGCCATGGAGAGAATTACTTTTCCTAATCCAGCCTTTTCCAAACTCCCTGCCTAGCAAAAAGCAGCTTTGAACCCATTGAGGTGGCACTGCACAGAGCAGTCATCAAAAACAGAACTGCAGCAATTCCAAGCTTTGGGATGCACGCATGCACGGGTCTCCCCATCCCTCCTGGCTGAACATGGCAAAAGAGGGCAGCTGTAAATCAAGCCGCACAGGTGCACAAATGCCAGTTCCATGTTCACAGTTCAAGTGGCTGTTTTTAGATATTGTGCCACACAAGTTGTTTATGCAACAAAACACACCAACACTGCCAGTAATGGGCTCTGAGTTAAGAGCTTTGTTACCAGAAACATTCATCACATGTAAATCTGAGTCAGTTTCTTAAAATAGAGAGGCTGAAAATAAATGTCAGCTAAACATTAATATCATGAATGCTGCCCACCAACAGAAAGACATTGATCACATGACGTTCTCAACTTGTGTGTTATACAGGAATGGTCAGAATAGGAACAATTTACAACTGCAAGTGTTTTAAGACATTAACACACAAGTTGAGAACGTCATGTGATCATACAGGAATGGTGAGAATAGGAACAATTTACAACTGCAAGTGTTTTTCTACATCCAAGGTCTCCTGCAAACTTTGCTTCTCCAATGCTAATCTACCAGTTCACTAGCACCACAAGAAACTGTAAATATAAGGTAATCTAAGCAAGTGTCCCCTCTCCTCTACCTCAGCATTACAACTGATTAAAGGAGTTAAGATGACAGGCTAACTTTGAGACAAAGTTAAAAAACCTTACCGCACCCTCTTGCTACTCCTTCCAGAGCAAGGTGGCCAAATTCAGCTTGGCTAGCAGGTTGTGCTGCCAAAAGGTCCAGCTTGGAAGCAGCGCAGCAGGACACCTCCTTTACAAGGGCTCCTCCGAGTCCTTGGCAGACTGTGGCCAGCAGGACCCACAGGTCAGCAGGGTCTTCTTCCACTCTTGGGTTGCCGCTTTGGGTGTCATTCTCCTAAAAGGGGCAGAACAGATCATCTGACACGGTAGCCTGCAGGTTGCAGTCGTCTTCTGCAGCAACAGTATATTTGTTGGGGGGCCAAAAAAGGCTATTACCAGTTGAAGAGCTTTAACACCCAGTAGATAAGACACATGAACTGCCCTTTATCTTACTGTTCCCCTCTGGGTATGGTCCAGGTACCTTGCACATGCTGCAACAACAGTAACCCACAGACCTGCACTGCATCACCCATTTCTTTAGCCTACACTTCCTTTCCATCAACTCTGCTGCTACATAATGCACTACATCTGTCATTTTAGTCCCCAGAACCTTGTAACATCCTGGCTGAGGCAACTGCAGAGGGGATGCTGCAGTGGTGACTTGTCACCCCAGTTCAATTCACCTCCTGGAGCTTTGCCACTTCCTCGTCATGACTGTTACCCAAATTGTTACAAGCAGCCCCCAGGGACATGCCTACACAAAGTACCATCCCTCGCTGCAACTGAAGGACATCCAGGAAAAGGACGCTGCATTCCACTTGCAGACATAAGGCAATGGACTTGGCCAACTCAATTGCTAAATGACTTGGGGGGGAGCAGAGTACAGCAGTTGGCTGTCACAACGCTTGCAGCAGCATCTTTCAGTCGTGTGCCGTCCGTTGTGTCCGTCCCCCCCTTCCCTGCAATGTCCTTCTTTGCTGAAGAGTTTTCAGATAGGGCTTTTGCTGCAGTGCATCAAAGAGCGGGTGACTTGCCAGCAAACCACAGCGTTCCCTCCTCTTCACTTCTCCCCCATCTACCCAAGGCTCAGTAGCTGATACTCAGTAATTGGACACGGAGCAGCTGCCTAGCTTGTCTATAAGACTGAGCCTTCAAGGAGGAGCAGGTCTTATTTGCACCACCCCTCCTTTAAACTCCTCCAGGTTTACACATGGATCCTGCTCAGTTTTACCTTCTGTGTGCCATTACCACATTTACACAGCTTTTCTGCAGAGCACTTTTGCCTCTGCCCTGAGGCATGCTGATTTTACTAGCTCTATAGGCAAGGCAGCCTCCGTCTTCAGCCCAAGGTCTGCCTCCTCAGGACTGCAACCCAGTGCTCTAACTTGCATGCTTTTCCACAGCCTGGGAAGCCTATTCCGAGATAGGTTTTGGTGACCAGTTTCCTCCCACCCTTCAGTTCAAGGGTATTTGCTTCAGGCCCCCCTTTGCCCAGTGGAGGTCAAATGGTGCCCTCCGAAGCACAGCAGGCATGCTCAAACGCTTCTACAAACTGCAAAGGAGACAGGTTAGCATGGCATGTTCTGCCACTGACAGGGCTGCTGCAGCAGCACAACCATGACTTCTGTCAAAAAGAAGAATGTTCTTTACTGTATGTAAAGGCACCCTCAGGTGCCCCCTGGGAGAAGGTGTGTGTGCGGAAGCATTTCCTAGCCTGGGAGCTCCGCAGGAGCCCAAACACACCACCTTAGGGATGAACTCAACCAGCAATTTTCTCCCCCGCTCTCCCCAGTCTGACAGTGACCTTCAAAGCTGAGAACGGCTCTCCACGTAATTTCCTTTTGTTTAATCAAATTGTACATAATCAGCCAACTCTCCACCTTGTTTTGAGTGACAGGTCTGGCAAAGGACTTAAGACTGATGCTAAATTACAATCCACTGATATTTTAAACCCAAAAATTCCACAAAAAACTCAAGGTCAACAGCTAGTTCAAGGCCATTTCCATGCTTTTCTTGAATATAATAGGCTCTTGTCTGTGAGCTTTCTGGGGCAGGAACCTTATTTTGTTTTCACAGGATTCAACACAACTTTGCTGCTAAACCAAGCAAAAGGCATCTCCAATAAGCACATCCTCACTTAATTTTGGTCTTTAAGACAAGAGCAGAGTGCTTTCTATTCATCATAAGAAAGCTTTTAAAATGAGGTAAGCTTTGCCCTCCATTTATAAATGCACACAGTTATGTGCTGCAGAATATTGATGAAAATTAAAACCCATTTAGATTTGCCAAATTTTAGCTCTTCCTCACTCAGCAGTAGGGACTCTCTCTTCTCAAAAGATCAGTTGTCTGAAAAGCAGGGGAAAGACACAAGAAGGGTATCCGAATGGCAACCCCGCTGCAGCTTAGTTCTCCCAGCATAATTAGAAATTCTAAAGACTGAGCTAGAAAAATTACATCTTAAGGACATTTATGCCCAGGCATAGAGGTAGGGGGAAAAACATTTAAGATTCCTGGCACATGGGAATTCTTGTGTTCACATGTCAGACAGGGATGGGCAGAAAGCAATTTACAGCAGCTGGTAAGGCTTTTTAATACATTGGTGCATGACGTCGCACAACCGAGACAGCCAGTCTCCCCCACCCCTTGCACCCCTGC
>NW_009260790.1:76903-89040 GCF_000687185.1 Egretta garzetta
TGCAAGAAGCAGCCTCTCTCCCTTGCCCCAGTCCAAATGTTTCAGGTCTGTGGGAAAACGGGCAAAACTATTAAATGCTTGACATTGTTCAGGGAGGGAAATCATATCTTACAGATTCCTCACGGGAACAGGCATTACCAATGACCATCCAATTGGGGTCTAGCAGCAATTTTTAACTTCCCCTTTGTATAAAGAGATCCCTCCTCACATCACTTCTCTCCCTTGCCCCAGTCCAAATGTTTCAGGTCTGTGGGAAAACGGGCAAAACTATTAAATGCTTGACATTGTTCAGGGAGGGAAATCATATCTTACAGATTCCTCACGGGAACAGGCATTACCAATGACCATCCAATTGGGGTCTAGCAGCAATTTTTAACTTCCCCTTTGTATAAAGAGATCCCTCCTCACATCACTTCTATACTTCTTCACTCATAAAACCAGACCTCTTGGAAGAAAGAGATTTACAACACGCGAGTTCACTGCAGTGCTAGGTCATACCCATGGACTACGTCATTCAATGGGAGAAGCACACATTAGCTTGGAAATAAGCTACATCCCTACAGTCTCGCACGCAGCCTGCAGTTGCACTACACTACATTTTCCTCAGCCACACCAAAGGCAAGAGTTAAAACAAACTGTAGACATATCCAGACATTTAAAGATGTGTGCCTTTTGCAGTGGGGCACAAGGCACAGAATCCATGACCTTCTCCAAAAACACATGTTGTCATTTGACCCAATCTTTCTTAACCATTTCTATACCAGCTGCTGGAAACAGCTAATGAAGAGTCAGCAGCAACAAGCAAACCACCATTTTAGTCCCACTCATTAAACACGTGGCAAAGCAGAGTCATCTGAGGCTCCAGAAGTAGTGCTGGCTATAGCCACAGAGAATTTGGTATGGCGTATCTCTGTGCAGGCTCATAAGCCCCCAAGAGCAGGCACTAAGAATAAACCTACAAACATTCTATAAAGCCAGTACTTTTTCAAGACGCCTGACTCTTATAAAAAGACACTCCAGCAGGATACCCCAGGCAGCCCCAAATGCTAAAACTCACCCTAAAATCAATATGGCAGCCAGGAAAAGAACACCGCTTTCCAGAGCGGAGACTAGCATTAAAGGAAGAAATCAGCTGAAATACGGTCTTTTGCCAGACACAGTAAAGTCTGGATTTCAGAGGCACTGAATCCATGCACTCAGGCTTTTTGGTTATATTCACGCTATCTGGACAGCTATCACATTGGATCGCTGTAGGCATAGCACAGAAGTTTAAGGTGGTACTGGAGGTGCTACAAACTCCAGTTAAGATTTAATGTGTACTGAAGGATGCCTTCCCAGGTGCACAAAGCAAGAACTGCTAGGGCAGCATAGGATATAGAAGGATAAATAGCATAAAGTATGTCCCCAGCCCTTGCACTCTGGTGTTATTTTGTCTTTTGCAACTTTTCCTCCCATTGCTCAGTGCTGAAGGGCTCTTGGCCCTTACATGTAATCAGTTATACTTCACCAGAATAGATTACCAGTCTGATGACACTTCAGTACAGGGACCACTATTTGAAATGCCCAAGTCTTGGATTTGGCTCATTTTTGTTCTCTATAATCATTCTTATTTTCTATATCTGGTAGACAGCCATCATGCCAGGTTTTCAAGGAGACATGAAGAGAACCCTTTCAAGAGGTTCTCATGCCCACCTCCAGAAAGCAGAACTCCAGAGAAAGTAGCTGCTTCCCTGCAGTTCCCATGCTGTCGCCACTCGTACTGCCTTTGGTGAAGTCTGTTCTTCTGTTCCATTTTAGAGCAGTTGGTTTTCTTCTTAAGGCAGAGACCAATATTCCCTTATGGCAATTACCCTTCCACAATGCCCATATGTTGGAACACCCTGCCACATTCATTATCCCTTGGTGATTTACATCAAGCCTGTTAACTCAGTTGCTTTTATTTTGTTCCTATTCTACCAATGAGAGTTGTTCTTCATAAATGCCACAAACTTATGCATAAGTACTTTACCAATTAACTTAAGTATCTTTGCTCATTAATATGACGTAAGGAAAACAGAAGTAACACAGTATTAGCAGGCTGCATAAAGTCTGCATTGCAATCATTTGAGTTTCAGTTATTTTAACTTCTGATTTACGTCACGCAAAATTCAAGCTTTCGGCCTTATGACTCCCCTTGTGTCATCAAGACTTGGAGCCCAAGATATCTCTGATGGAAGATCTGAAAGTTTCATTGAATTTAAAGGAATGACTTTGCAGCTGAAGGTACCTAGGGGCTTGCCTCCATCAGCTTGCATTGTGTGACCTTGAGAGATCACACTTTGGTCCCAGCTCCCCTCCTCTGTGATGAGGATAACATTTACCTTTCCTACAGCTCTGACTGACTTTTCTTAGTCCTTGTGCAAGCACGCAGTAAAAAAGCCACCACAATTACAGATCTAATCAATGTAAACATACACTACTACTCTCAAATAAAGTTGCAGACACAAGTAATTGCCTCAGCCTCAGTGGGGACAAGAACACCCTGCCTGGTGTCAAGAGACATTACTAAAATGGAAAGTCAAATATTTAGTCATTTCAGATGCTGCTAATGTCATCCAGCATCAACTCCACCGCAGCAGCAAGGGTCTAACTTGGTACATGCTATAACAACCGACTGCTGAGTAGCTTCCCCCCCTCACCCCCAGACACATTCTATGAAATCTGTATCTGCAGGGATTCCAGCACAGCTGACTTCACTGCTATTTCAACAGAACTGACAATTGCTCAAACTGCATTTTCCCCCTTGCCCCATTCATTCATACAGTTACCAAGACTCTGGATTTGGTAAGAAGCTGCATTTCAATTAATATAGATATTTTTATACTAGGAAAATGCAAGTTACTAGCAGACATTTTTGTCCAAGTGATTTTTTTTTCCGTTTCAGTTAAAAATTCAGTCCTCATGCCATTAACAAATTGTGTTCAGACTGCACATTTCCCCAGAAAATGCAAGATAAACTTCTGCAGTAAAATGCTGTGCTAACACATTTCCAATGCAAATTCAACTTTTGAAGGCTGTAGAAAGGTATTAATGCTTGGAGGTCATGAGACCACTTTTCTAAGATTCATAAACCACACTTTTTAAGCTCAGTTCAGCAGATGCAAGCACACAAGGACACGGTCTTTTGCGAGAAGGGTGCTGAAGCTGAGGTCTGAGTCCAGACATTCCGGGAAACGACTGGGTTTTAACCCATTGCTTAAAAATCAGAGGTAAAGGCAAGTCAGTTGGGGCTGCAAACCCCCTGATTCCAGCTGGCAGCTCCGGAGAGCTTAGGACGAGCCGGGAAGGGGAATCCCTGGCTAAGGCTGCTGCTTTGCAGATCACTTGAAGGAGAAAAGCTCTGGCACTACTGCACTCTTAAAGCTGCAGTGCCCAATTTCTCCTTCGTCCTCCTGTGCCCTGCCACACAACCCCCAGTTTCTTTGGGGGGAGTGAGACTGGGGTGACAACCTGAGAAGTGTCAAGGAAGGGGGAAAAGGGGGGAGATGCAGGAAGTTTCCTTTCCCAAAGTACTGCATCAGCAGCCGGTGCGTCCTGATGCGCTCCTGCAAAGGCTCTGCAGCTGAGCACAGGGCTCGGACTGCAGCACAACTGCACCAGCCTAAAGGCATTAAACCCCCACCACCTGCCTGGAAATCAGCAGCAGAGACAATGCAAAACCAGAGCTCCTGCCAAGTCATTTTAGTGGGTTTAACTCTGGTGTGGGGGGGTTGTTTTCTTTAAAAAAAAGCAGATTAAAAAAATAAGACTTCATCGATTCAGCCTCCCTCATATTGGTCCCAAGGAAAATTAAAAAGGCAGAGAGGAAACAAACTGAATGAAGTTTAATTAGCAGGCACACACCAGAAGTTGGACTTTTTAATCTTTTATCAATTATAAAAGACAACCCTGCAGGAGGAAGGACCACAGCCTTTAAAATGCCTCCCCTCCTAAAAGAGCATGCAAAGGAAAGCGCTTCCATTAACCCAGGTTAGGAAACCCTCCCTCCCTCTGAAGTTCTCTCTTCTTACCCCAAATCCACTCTGTAGAGCTCTGCTTTCTCCGAGATGAAGCGTTGTCTAGAGCAGCAAAAGTTGCAGACTGCTTCTCCTGCGAGGGAGGCAGGACCTGGCATAAGTAGTGTCAGACGGGTCCTTGCACAGAAGTGATGCCGGGAGAGCCCAGAGCTGCTCAGACCAGCAAGGAAAAAAAAGGGGGGAGGGGGAATTAAAAAGTCTTAAATTCCTGACATTGCAAGAACCCTGATCCTATAGGATGTGTCTAAAAAGCAAGCACTCCCTCTCTGTACAGCCCTATTTCCTGACAAGGTGGAGACTGAGCCATTTGGTTGCCTGCTGGGTTTTCTCACCTGGTGATGTTGCTTTTGCAAGAGGAAAACTGAAAAGCAAGTCAGACATCTGCAGAAGCCTCTCAAACACACCCTGCTCCCACCTAAGCTAGTCTAAATTTGGGGCACAGGCTGGAACTTATTCAGAAGTCAGCAATGGCTTCTCAGGCAAACAGAAGCCAGAGAGATGCAGGGAGAGTGCTCTCTAACTTTGATCAGTAAAGACAGGGGGTGACAAAAAGAACAGGGGGAAAAAAAAAAAAATAAATCTCATTCTCCATGCTATTGCTAACACCAGTCTTAACAATATCAAGAATTCAGACAGAAGCTACAAGGATAAATATTAAATTTGAAAAGACCAAAAAGCTCACACCTTCCACAAACATTTAACAGGTCCCTTTTTTTTTTTTCCCCCGATACACAGAGAGTGTAAAGCCTGATCCAAAGACCTATCACTCACTTCAGCAAAGCTACGTTGTTTTAAACCAGCTCAGGCCTAGAAAAGCTTTTTGCCCTATGCACATTTAATTCCTGCCTTTTACTGGTTTGACAGAATGCACAATTTATCCCTCAACTATTCTGTTGAGCCATTGGAAGGCTACAGCTATGAAGACCCCTATATTCCATGGTGGATTCAGCCCCTGCTCTCATGGCAGAGAGATTCAGTGGGCACGGAGACAACACGCACTGGTCCAGTTTCCTTCCATTTCATGGAAGCGAGGGTCAGTGCTAAGGAACAGAAGAACGCGTCCAGAGAAGAGACTTGACTTTACATCCCAGAGTTACCAGTTACTGATGATTTCTGGTTCTGTTACTCTGATCTCCAGTGCTAAGAGAGACTGAGGAAGGGGAAACCAGTTTAAGCTCAAGGTTTTTGAAGGATATTGTCAGGGGAAAAACTGAATCAGGCAGCATTTAAGCTATGTGGGCAAGAGCCTACAGCAAGCTGGCTCTGGAACCAACAGTTGCAGAGTGATAGTTTTGAAACATGTTAATTTTTCATCCACATACTTCAATGCACCACAGCAAAATGCCAAGTGTATATCGGGGTCAGTCTAAATTTATTATTGCCTTTTGGTACCACCCTTGAAAGCTTTAGATTAAGTTTTCACATATGCTGATTATCTGCATCCAAAAGAGTCCTGGCACTGACTGGAAAGCCTTTTCCTTCCTTTTCACCTTCACTGCTTTTCCATTTGGAGATTCGGATTTTTTGACTGGAGCACTTATATCTGCCTGTCAGATGCATAACCCACAGACACAGATACCTGCTCTTTGCCAGGTGAGATGTAGTATACACAGATTAAGATCTGCATCCAGCCTGGATATAGACTCATAGTCATTACCACCCACTGAGCAGAGCTCCAGCCTAGCATTCAGGGGACCAGGTCAGGTTTTACTTCTTTATACCTGTTGCATAAGATAGCATAGTCGGTTCTTCTGGTTTACAACACCACAGAAGAGCACAGAGAGACAAAGCTGGATATTCAGGTTTGTATTTATAGTTACTTGTGCCTTGCTACCAGCGTTGCACTGCTGCAGCTACTGCATGGCAGAGTTGCACGAACAGACAGGATTTTCTCCACATAAGAAAGCCCACTGCCTCCGCAGGCCTTCAGTGACACCTGGAAGGAGGCTAAAACCAGCAGCAAGAGACTCCCTTGAACATCAAAATGTTTTACTGAAATTCTATACGTCTTCACCAAGCCTTTGAAAACATTGATTTACTGAAGTGTTTCACAATACTTCAAGGCCGCTCACTTTACAAACCAGAAACACATAGTTAATCTGTAGTAGAGATGATGAGAAAAAGCACCACTTAAATAAAACAGCTCCAATGCCCAGCCTGCAAGCACTATGCCAAGGAACACACTGAACAGCCACGTACCATCCCAAACGCTGCACCAATTTGCTGCTGCACCACAGTCCATTAATAGTAACATGGTTATGCATTTTGGTGTATTCCACTGTGTTATAGGAGAACAAATATGTTATGATGAAGAATTTTGGTTTTAAGCTTTATCAATCAGTCTGATCTTAATGTGGCAATGAGGTAAGGGCAGAGGGATGTCTTTTCAACTTTGCTTCAGCTGTCAGATGCTCAGAGAAAGCCTCTGACTTTCCTCAGCTGTATTCATGCAGTTCAGCTGTCCTGGCGTGCAGCAGCCCTGGGCTGATCAGCTTTCTGACATGAAGTGCAACACAGCTCTGCTGCAGTATTATGCCATCAGTTGTTCTAATAGACATAGTGACCTAGGCAATGTAAGTGTGGCTGGTAGATAGTGGTTTTGTTTTATTGTAATTTCCAAGACTTCTTGGGTAGAAGAAATAACCCTACTGCAATGGTACAACATTTCTCACTTAAGAATTCAATATAAAGGTGGATCCTGGCATTCAGTGTTGCACTGTCCACTCACAAAGATAAAAGCCTAGGCCTGAAGATGTGAAAGTCAAAGCAAGAGCTAAGATATTCTTCCGACGACAAAGCCTCCATGTATTTGCAGGTTTCTTCTCACAAGTGTGCTATTTATACACTATTAGTTTGGGTTTTTTTTTAATCTAGGACAACACATCCAATACTAAGTAGCCAGGAAATTGATTACCAGCACAACAATATCATTATTTCAGAAGTTCGGTGCGTCAATCTTCATCAATCAATATTTACCTAAGATACAGTAACTATTCAACTCCAATCAAGTACATTTTGGGGAACTTCAGGTAGCTGAGTGGTTACAGTGCCAGTACTCCCTACGTGCCTGTCTTCTGTCCACCTTTTACATCGCAAGCCAAGAAAAGTATTTTCTTACTTGCCCCAAAGAGTTTGGAGAAAGCCAGCATTGTTCAGTGGATGAAGTACTGCCACAGCATAACCAAGCCTTCGAAGGCTTGCAGTTTCAATTCCTGAGCACTCCAGAAGCTGTCAGAGCTGGCCAGACAGCGACACAAGTTACCTGCCTTGTGCTTCTTTCCAAAGTAAATTAACCGATTATGGTACAGACTCAAAACTGCCAAAGCTCTGAATTGGCTTGGATCACACAGAGAACAGTTCATATTTGAGAACAAACAAGGAAAGGTGATTACTCTGAACACCAAGGGCAGAGAGGAGGCAATCACTTCATCGATGAATTACCTTTGCTTGTCTTGAGCAGACAGATTTTAGTCCATCTCCACATATTATGTCTACAACAATGGCGATCAGTAGTTGCTTTATGACTATTTTTCTCAGATATTATAGGTACAACTTTGTTAGTTAACGCACAAAGAGGTCCTCAGGGGCCAGAAATAACATCTTTGGCTACCAAAAGCTAAGCAAAGCTGTCTAGCATCCTTTGTCCTCGTGCATAAGAGGAAGATAGTATTAAAATTAAGGAACAGCATGTTTAGCCTATAACTTCCATTTCCATCCTCATTTAGCCCACAGTTGAACAGGGGACTGGAGGCAGCTTGTCCCAGTGTAGGAATTCCTGGGGAAGATGCCAGCACTTCATCTTTAATCTGCTGATCAAGCTGATGAGAGCATCGCTTTGTTAGAACGAAAGGCAGAAAGCAGGCACAGCTTACTTGATTGATCAGTTCTGTTTTGATTCAGGCAGAGTACTTGGTGAAGATTAGCTCTCCTTCTCCTCCCCACCCTGCAACTCCTTCCCCCTTGTCACTGCTTTTATGGAGTATTTGCATTGCAGCTGCATCCTGGTTGCTGGGGGATGGCAGACTGCACCATTACTGCAGCAATGCTGCTGAAAGGCTCATCTCATCTTGGTGACAGAACTCTACAGTGGGGCATTAAGTCATGTTTTAGTCCCATGACTGGTTGGGGATAGCAGCAGAGAGGCAATTCAATTAGCTAGTGATGCCATTCACTCAAGCTTCGCAGCAAGTCAGCAGTGCTAAGACATTTTCCCACCCCACTTAAGTTGCGCACCTGTGAAGCATTCACTGGACATGATTTCGACAGCTTAAACCCTGCAGTTTAGGAAGGAAAGTCAACAAACAATAGAAACAGAAGCTCCTAAGAGGCAGTATCACTCAATACTTTCTCACCTTGGAGTGTCTCAGCTTCACTTTGATGCTAAGTTCTTTACGAGCCAACCTGTCCAGGCAGAACACCGGAGCACTCGTGTCTTGGGAACATCGCCTGCCATCGCTACAACAGGGCGCCTGTGTAGATCAGCTTTCCAGTCACTAAACATAGCTTGTCTGGATGCACAGAGATGGCCTTGTTTAATGCCAAACAGGCGTTAATATTTAAATCTAAACTTCTTAAACTGGACTGGAGATTTCCCTCTATCAGGCCCATTCAAGGCTTCAGGTAAGCATTAATCAACTTCAAGCACAACTGCAGCTCCAGAACTCATTAAGTAGCCAAGTCATTGACTTGCCCCAATAGCCATAACAAAGACCCTCTTCCTTACTCTCTCCCACACCAGTTTAAGAACTGCTGTTAGGATTTTTACAGTCTGGTTTTCTAGAAGCCAGAAGACAGTAACTTTATTTTCTAAGAACCGCAGCTGCTGTACAGCTGCTCTTTATTGCTTCACAGCAGAAAGTAACAGAATTTTTACTCAAAAATCACATGAACTTGATAATCTAGAACTTCTGAGCTTTCCTGGAAGCTTGTCCCCCCCAGCACGGCGCCTGACCAGGCTCTGCAGCAGCATGACCAAGCAGGGCTCCCAGCTCATGAAACAACACACAAAAACTGAGGAATGATAAAGCATCCACAGAAATTACTCAGTCATTTCCAGCCTCATCTCTAGATCATTGGCAGTAGATGCCTTTGCAGAGGCTAATAAATTTGGCAGATATCAGGCAAGTTTCCTCTAAGATTGCCTCATCAAAAGCTTGCTGTACTGAAGCACACCTTACCTCTTCAAAGCAGCACAAACCCCATCCTGGCTCAGCTTCACCTCTCCGTACCTCAAAACTAGTCTGTGAGCGCAACAAACTCCCACTACAGCAAGCTCAAGCTCACTTTTTATATTGTTTTTCCCCACTCCTAAGAACCACTTGCTATGGAAGAGTTTTCAATCGCTTTGCCAAAACACAGCCTTTACCCAGGGTTTGTAGGCTGAAGTCTCTCAAATGATAAGCTGCTCCCTTCAACTTAATACTCCCTCCTCTAAAACACCATCTTAAGACACTGAGAACAGCTCTTTTTCCTACAGAGCTTTAATTTGCTTGTAGAACAGCTGGTTCCTTAATGCCCCTTCCCTTGCTAACTACCTTTTATTCCTTTATTGGCATCACATGTCTCATCTGTCACACTGGACCTATTTCCCTTAAAGGAGCATGCGACTGAGTGAGTCTGAAAAGCACATTCTGATCCAAACCATCATCCTGATAAAATCTTACTTGCCCCAAATTATGAGATGTTAGAGCTCCTTAATGAAACAGAGGAGATATTTTTAACGTGGTCAAAAAACCTATTTTATCTTCTGACCTTCAGCTCAGAAATAACTGCACCATTTTTTTTTTTCAGAGACTTCCAAAAAATGACTGCATAGAGTGAAACCCCCCTCCCCCTACAATTTCAGCCTCAATATTTAAAGTTTGGCATCATATAACTAGCTGAAAACATGGTCTCTCAACAGAAGACGTTAAGCAACTGCTGCTACTCCCAACTTCCAGCTCTGTCTATAATAATAACAGGCTCGAGTGACCGAGGCCTCAGCTGTTCATCTTGTTCAATGTGCCAGAAATATGCAGCAGGGAGATTTGCACTTTAATGATTTTGCTGAAGTAGATGGCAAACCCCCTTTTTCTTCCAGAACAGAAAACAGCCTGTAAAAGCGGACTCCCATTTACCTCTTCTCACAGTCTGCTCTATCCAAAGAGACCCAGATTAGCTTCTGAGAGCTAAGCAAGCTTTGCATCAGGTCATTAATGGGTTAAATACCTAGCTATGGGATATAGCACTGATTCCCTTAAGCTTCTTGCTGAATATACTGTGTAGTAATATCACACAGAGTGGTAAGGAAAGATCTCTGGAGCTGGATTATTTGTCCAGCTGGCTCTTTCAGAGGAGTTATTTACCCCCTCACCAAGTTTAATTTGTTAAATTTCATCACTTGAGTTATGCTTGTGATCTGCCCTCTGCTGGGTTTCAGAAATAAGGCCGCTGCTAGAGGCATTCAGACTTTGCTCCATCCAAAGCTGCATTAGTAACATGGTCGGAATCATAAAGCGATGTGTAACGTGAAGCAGGGTAGACTGCAGTCTCCCTCATCCCTAATCTGGGCCCGTATCCTGCAGACAGACCCAGGTGCACTCTGTGTCACTCTGACACCTTTGCAATACCAGTAAGGGTCTTTTTGAGACCAGGCACACGTGCTGATGGAATAACCTCCAGAACAGATCGGTGAAGAAGGTTACGGCATCAAGAAATGATACTTAAATATAACTCAAAGTTATAGCACAAATATAATGCAAGGCTTGTCTTATATATATAACATCACTGCTAGATTACCAGCCTGAGCAGCAAGGTACCCCAATTCTGTTCTCAGTTCTGCCAGTGTGACTCAGTTTCCCTATCTGCAAAGTAGTTGTGGTAAAGTGTATTTACTGTGTAAAATAATTTGAGACCTTTGAGCAAAAAAGACAATAGGAATGGTGTTTAGTCTTGCCATAAAATGTAATGGCATTTATTATGGGATACAGTTATAGCTATTTAATTGTATGAGTCTGCTTTACAGCTCCTTGCTATTGCCATACAAGTCATGGTTTGCAAAACCACTGCATTTTCTGAAGTCTAGGATGGTATCTGTGAAGTCTGGCTGGCCAGGGCTCTTAACAAAGGACTTTTTAATATTCATATTAATTTTATGTGTTCCTTTATGGGGAGCTGGTGGAATCCAAAAGCCCTGGTGTGGCAGTGAGCCCAATGGTAGCAGAGACCCTGTGTCTGACTACAGCCTGCTTAGATCTTAGAGCCAGCAACTGTAAAGATTTCCATAGATTAATGTACTTACTGGAGCCACCTATGGAAATGATACCTGTGACATTGTTCACCCCAGTGAATCTGACGACACCAGCCGAGCTCCAGTGCAAGTTTTACATTGTACCAGGACATTTTCTGAGTGCTCTGCTATGTGCATTCATGAGCAAGGGGCGGAGGGGGCATCTGTAGAGTTTTGCTCCTCTTCTGCCTGCCTCTCATCACTCCACCTGCCTTCCCAAAACTGGATGTGTCTAAAAGCACTGTCAAGCTGAACTGAAGTGCACTCCAAGAGGTTCAGAAGGTATTTCCTTTGTTCAGAAAACGTAGGACTGGAGTTGTGGATGCACATGTGTGGCTAGAAGGTAATGTGCTAGAGTCACAATAATTTCAGGACAAAAAGCAATGCAGGGTCTGTAAGGAAGTATAGCTATGCACACACGCATATAAAAAAAGTATATATAAAAAAATTAAAAAATTATATATAAAAAAATTAAACCAGCCAAGGCAACTGGGGAAAATAAAGGCTTTTTCTTTTGCTTACTGAAACTCCCAGCCTCAGTAAAGGTTTTGGTCTAATGGTGCATTACAAACCTCTGCAGCCCAAATGCGCTACAAGAGAAGACAGCATGCACCCATCCATGCGGACATGCCTGATGCAACCCCAGGGTGTCGAATGGGTGCAAGCCTCTGTGCTCAGGGCGCAGTCACAGCAAGGGTGCTCAGCTGGGGCTGGCAGGGGTCTCCCACCCGAGGGAGGGCCCGCGCCCCCAAAGCCCCCCCACCCCTGCGATTTTTGTCCCTCCCGACAGCCGCTGCCCGGCGAGGGCCGCCGCC
>NW_009260790.1:89518-96049 GCF_000687185.1 Egretta garzetta
GAGGGGGGCTCGCCGGGCCCGGGCTGCATCCCCAGCGCTCGGGAAGGCGGGAGGAGGTCGCCGGCGGACAGGCCTGGGGAAGGTGGATGATGAGATTTGGGTCCCTTCTGGCGCAGGCGGGCTGTGATAGCAAGGTACACACGCTTTAGAGATTTCATCGCTTGGTTTTGATGTCTGTGTGGCTGAGGTGGTGCCTACGCACCGTAGTCATTTTTCTCACTAACCCTGTCCTCCTACTTTTCCAAGGCTTCGGAAACCGAGCTGCTCCGCTGTCACTGTGCTGGGGCCAGAGCTTGCTTGCTTTTAGGACTGAGACTGTGTACCAGTGCTGCACTGGGTGGTTAGCAAGAAAGGCCAAACACTAATTCATGCATCTCTCAGCTTGCTTTTAACGTGAGTCTCCACATTAAGCCTCTGACCTTTCCAGGAGCAAAAACCTGCTCAAATGTTTGCATATGCAGAAGACCAATATGTTTTTCCTGATTCTCAAAGCATCTTGGTAACTCTTTCCTTCATCTGCTACATGTGCGTAGCCTTGTAGGAGCCCCTGGTCACACTGCATTTGGCCATGCATCTGTTAATTATTTTTCAGTGGGGATGCAACAGTAACAAAAAAGATCTTCATTTTTTCTGTGTGGCAGGGGAACTTAGAAGACCTGAAATGAGCTCCTGTCAAACTGGAACTCCAGTGACTGTGCAAGGGAATGCACAGTCTTACACTTATTGCTGGGCTAAGCTCTTACAGTATTCTATATGGATTAGGCCCAGGAGTCTTTTCCTGAAGCCTGACCGAGTAACTTTTTTCTGTATGGCTGGAGGATTTTTAGAGTTTTATTTTTTAATGTCACCAGTGATGATCATCTGATATGAAAGCAGTAAGCAAACATCCCTGGATTTACTGTGCTTATTCTGGGCAGTGTAGCACAATATTTTGCAATTGGGAGTGTTGTGAAACAGGTTTTCAGTTGACTTCAAAATACATGTGAGACTGTAGCTGAATCTGCCAGGAAACCACCTGACTTATTCACTCATTTCCTTGGGTACGTGGAAAAGAATGACCCACCCAAACCCTTCCCATGCTGTAGTAGGTACCTGCTCTCCAGCTGTGGTCTCTGTACAGCATCGCAGTAACTGCAGCCTGCCACGGTGCAACGGGCAGCATGTTAAACTTCTCTAGGTTCCTGGAACAAAGGTTGCCCGAGCAAATGTAAACATTGCTTTATTGCACTGAGAAATTTTGTCATCTGTGTTATAACCCCATAGTGCGGGAAGGAAAACCAAACCTCTGCTTAAAATGAAAATTATCTGTACTGCAGGCAAAATCTTAGGAGCCACGCTTCTGCGTCTCTGCAATTGCCAGCAATAGTTGCTGCATTCCTTAAGTGTGGAGCTTAAATAGCACAGCAAGAAGGGAGGGAAGGGATGCAGTCACAACAGAAGGCTGGGGAGAGAGGATACGAGTTAGATTTACAGACTACAATGTACCTTGTTGAAGCTTTCTGGAGAAGAGCAATGAATAATGGACCACCTCGTGAAGGAGCGGAGTGTTGAGGCTGTCTCCTTGCACAATGGCAGAGCAGAGTGGGCTGCAGTTGTGGTCGGCTAACTGATGCTCAGCTGCTGCGTGATATCCATGCAGGAAGCAGGGAAGGAAAAGCCAAGGAGTCTCAATGCCAACTGACCTTTAAGAGGGAAGCCTGGGTGTCCAGAAGGCATGGCAGCATTGCACAAGTGCTATCCGGGGCGTGTGTGTGTGTGTGTGTGTGCTCACTAAAACTGCCCCTTCTCACTGCATCAGGGTTGCAGTCTTGGGAAGCCCTTTCTTCTGAGAGTTGAAGTGGGGGACTGCTCCCGGGGAGGCTCACTGGGGTCTCAGTTGGAGACCTTCAGCGTCAATCTGAGCTGAGTGTCAGGAAGACACTCTGGGGGCAGGAGTTGCCACACATGCCTGCATTTTGCCTGCTCACAAACGGCAGCCAAAAGGTTTAGCACAGCCCACGTGGATGGGCTGAGAGCTGGGATGTGCTGGGACATGGCTGGCAGAGGCATGTTCATTTTTTCTCTGCTGTAATTGAGTCTTTTCCTTCCATTTACCAGAAAGGGAACAACCTGCCTTATCTTACTTGCTTACCTGACCATTGACCAGAGAGTCTGCCATACACTCAGTCGCAGGGGAAGAGAGATCTGCGTTCTGGCGGGGCTGTGAAGAAGACAAGTTTCCAGCTACTTTTGCCACTGCAGTGTCTGTAGAGCTCCTATATTACTCAGGTGAGTCTGCTGGGGAGAGAAACATGAGATTTATAAAGACCGGTTCAAGCTGCAGATAGGGAGAGAGATTCAGAAGTTCCTTGTTTTGATTTAGTTGTCCTTTAGCTGACTTGGATCCTATGTTTAGTGATGGAATAGTGACTTTCCTGGGAGTTTTCCAGGGGGAGAACCAGTCAAGAACTAGGACAACATCTGTGTTTCATCCCTCTGCCATTCAAGGGGAGCAAGGACCAAGCCTTCTGCTCCAGGCTAGGAAAAACAATCCCAAGTAAGTCTGGGCAGGTACAAGCTAAGTGCTTTTGGTCATGGGCATATGTGCAGCTGTAACTGCAGCCATGGAGCCAGTGATAGGTTTTCTAGCTGACTGTGAATGTATGAATCTCATGAGACACTTTTCTGTCCTGTCTCTGCCCACAGAAGGTTAAGATGATCGTGTTTGTTCTCATATCCAAGACCCATTTCTCAGTTGTATGGTCACGAAATCGCCATTTTAAAATGGCGTAATCATGCCAGTGCAAAGCCTAGTGAGACTGCAACTGCACCAGTATAAAAAGCCACGTACTTTTTCCTCTTACTGTCAAAAAATAGCTGGTTTTCCTACACTGGTAAAATTAAAAGGTATAAATTTGTTGACCAGAACCAAAAGTTTTTAAACTTAATTATCTTGTGTGCTGTGAAGGCTGTGCTCCAACTAAACGGAACTTCAAAAAATGAAATTAAGAGAATGAGATAGCCAGTGTAAGAGCTTCTGAAATAATACTTGACGTAATGAGAACAGCACAATGGCTTATTCACTTGTTCCGGATTACCTTTCTTGAGATGTAAAGTCATTGCTGTGTTTTTAGGTATAAGAACCAAGTGTGTCATTTCTCTTAAAAACAACTTTATTTTGGATTAGAGAAACAAGAATAAATAAGAACAAGCAAAGAGGCTTTTTGATCAGGGAAACCAGCTGTTACTGGCTGCAGTGGTTTGAATGGGTGCTGAGTGGAGATGGCCAGAACAGGTGCTGACGTGCACTCCTCGGTGATGGAAAGTTGCAGTAGGTGGAACACAAACCCCGCGCTGTCTCCTGGCTACATACACAACCATCATGAGGCAGCATCTAGACTGGCTCATGTCTAGACTCAATTTTAAGGACTAAACTTCTTCCCATGTGTTGTTTTATCAGACCGTTTGTCTCCCAGTAGCTCATTAGAACCCAATTCAGCTCCGTTCAGGAGAGTGGTGCACATGAGTCGTTAAAGTGCTGCGTATTAAAGAAGGGCCTGTGTGCTGGAACTGCCAGTGGTCATGCTTGTCTCCGAGCTGCTGTGGCAATATTGACATGAAGCAGTGCCAGGACAGCATAATACCATTAGAGCAAAGTCCCAAACAGGAGGTTGCTGAAAGCAGTACCTAATTTGCAGACACGTGTGCATTTGTAGCCAGCTCTGAAATTTGTATTAAAATGGATTTCAGTTTCACGGTCTAAAGGCACTGACACCCCCTCATACCTCAGCTGTGGGGACAATGTCTATGCTACTGGAAGACGTTAAGCACACGCTGTCTTCCTCTTCTTGGTTTGCATAAGGAGGCTGCAGTCTTTTCAACAGCCCCAGTTACTACCATGATTCAAATCATGGAGGGTGGAGGATCCAGGCAGAAGTCCCTGGCTCTTCAGCCATGGGAAAGCAGGTACCTGGCATTGTGTTTTGCAGTGTTAGAACGTGGATTGACAGATTTTCTTTTTTAATCCTGTCCTCTAGTGTTCCTGGGTCTACCTCTTCCCTCCCAAGATGCTGAGAGGAGTCCTGTGTACCGTGTTGTTGATGGGAGCCCTGCCATCGCTGACTGAAGCGTCCCAGGGCCACATCTCAGTGGTCTTGCTGGGAGCCACAGGTGATTTGGCCAAGAAGTATTTGTGGCAGGGTCTATTCCAACTCTACATTGACCAAGTGAGCAGTGGCCACAGCTTCACGTTCCATGGGGCTGCACTGACAGCTCTGGAGCCAGGGCAGAGGCTGATGTTTGATGTGCTGAAGAAGCTGGCCTGTCCCTCGGATGAATCTCCTAACAGATGTGCTGTGCTCAAGGACCAATTTCTGAAGCTGAGCCAATACCACCAGCTGAAGACTGCCGAAAACTACACTGTGCTGAACAGAGAGATTGAGACACTGCTTCGCCAGGAGGGGCTGAAGGAGGCTGGAAGGATCTTCTACTTCTCGGTACCACCATTTGCCTACACAGAGATTGCCCGCCACATCAACAGCAGCTGCAGACCGCCTCCAGGAGCCTGGTTGCGTGTAGTGCTGGAGAAACCTTTTGGCCATGACCTGGAGTCAGCCCAGCAGCTGGCTGCAGAGCTGACCAGCTTCTTCAGGGAAGAGGAGATGTACCGGGTGGACCACTACCTTGGCAAACAGGTGAGCAGCTTGCAATGCACAGCTCCACTGACAGGCTGAGCGTTTTGGTGGCCGGGAGGGTGTTGGATGCCAGCTCTGCATCTAATGAGAGTGTTGTTCCCCTCTCAAATTCAGGCAGAGCCATTGAGTGTGCTCCCAAGCCGCCATTTGCTTATGGAGTCCTGTCCTGTTATTCTTGTCCTGTACTGATGTCCATCCTCTTAGAGCAGAGGAAATGTGCAGACCAAAGCAGGGCTCACTCGTGTTAGAGTGATGAGGGTCCCCTTTCCAGAGGGAAGCCAGGGCGTAGGGGTGAACTATGTGTGTGCATGAAGGAGAGATGCAGAATTCATCTGGTCTTCTCACCAAGGTCAGGGCTTTGATTTTTGCTGAATAAGCAATGCCCTTTCCCTCTCACAGTTCTCCTATTGCATTATACGCAGGCCTCTCTGCTTAGCCATGGCTTCTATAAGCAGCTTTGAATTTGATATGATATGGACCTGATGGGATGTTAGTTTTGCAGGGTGCTTAGGAGGTTTCTTCCTACCCTTTGCTCCACTCAGGGCATGGAGGACTGGCTGCTGCAGGGACAGCTCAGGAGGTGGAGCTGCATTGTCCCAGAGGGAATGCGTTCAAGGACATCCTTGTTTTAGAGGAATGTGATGCCACAGTTTGAAAGTAGCCTGTTCCAGCCATGGCACTGTGGCCAGATTTTACTCAGAAGGTTGCATGTCCAGCTGCAAGGAGAGCATCTCTACTAAAAAGGAGGGATTTGTTTTCTTTCTTTTTTTCTTTTTTTTCCTCCCAAAAATGGCAGATGGCTTTAGTGGTCTAAGCATCTGATCTGATGTTTTTCAGCACTTTGGAACTGTATGTTGGTCCCAGGATGGTCTGACTCAGCCCTTTGTCCTTTGATGGATATAAACCAAGTGCCTTGCAGTTTGTAGTTCAGCCTTTTTCACGTGAAACCTCAAAATGCCTCAGAAAGACCTATAATGTCTGCTCTGTACAGTCATTGGAGATGCTGTTTTGCATCTGTTCAGGCTCTCTTGCTGATTTTCTCTTCTCTGACCCACTCTGCTCTCTGCCCTGTGGCACGTCTGCTGGCACTCCAGAGCTGGCCATGTCCCTGTGGCTGGATGGGGCAGTGAGGCAGAGATACTGTGGAAATCTGGTGAGTTTTTGTTGGGTCTTTGATTTTTCCCTTCACAGGCTGTAGCCCATATCCTGCCTTTTCGAGATCAGAATTGAAAGAGACTGTGGATGCTAAAGGTTGGTGAATGTGCAGAGCTAGGGTGAATGAGTGAGAAGGAGAACTGGCAGGTTCATTAATTATGTGAAAATGGCGCTTGAGGTAGTGCTGGTGCAGAACCAAAAGAGAGCAGTTGAATGATACATTGCTCCCTGGAAGTAGAGAGGGACTGTCTTACACTTCCTACGCTAGGTACAGACTTGTTTCCAGGTAGTGATGCTACTTCCAAGAAAAGATTCCCATTGCAGTTCAGCTGGGAGCAGGGGCAGAATCCCCCACCTTTTTCTGCTGCAGAGCTCTGGGGGCATTGCACCTAGCTTTCTATCCCAAATCTTGGTAAAAGGCACTGGATTTACAATTGATGCAATCTAAGGCCACTTCAGTGCTGCAATAATCTAGTTGTTGTAACAACAACCCTTTTGTATTCCTGTCCTGTTAGCTAGCAAGCTCACACTGATGATACATTTGCACTACTCTTTGGATGATGCTCCTGCATCTTTTGCGTGGGTGTTACTCATACCCGCTAGTCGGGGTCAGTCGGGGTACCTAGGTCAGTCTGTGTTTGCCTGTTTCTTTCCCTTCCTCTCTGTAGTAAGAAAGAGCACTGCAGAGAGAAAATCCAAGCCC
>NW_009260790.1:96348-99447 GCF_000687185.1 Egretta garzetta
CTGCTGAAGGACACGGCTGCAATCTCTCCCTGCAATGCTGCAGCATCCGCTCTGCAGTGCTCAGCATAAAGCACTCTGGGCTGGACTGCCACCCGCAGCACTTCTGGGGATGTCAGGCGCCCTCAGTTCTGCAACATCAGGATTGCTTCTCCACTCGCTTTACTTCCTCTTCTATCTTCCTCCTCCCTCCCCCCTCCCTTCCTTCCTTAGCCACCACAAACTCAATTAATGCAACTTTATCAAACTTAGGGTAATCTTTGCTTTGGCAGCCCAGACCTCACCTGGGCCTGTTTGTGGAGAACAGATGCACTGCAGAGAGACTTAGGGAGAACAGCGTTATCTGTGTGTAGCCCCAGCTACGCCGTGTACCCTCCCCACTCTGAACAATTTTGTAATTTTTCATGTGATGTCTTTTTTTCCCCTGTGCGGCTTCAGCTGGCAGCTTGGCTCCCAGCAAGTCTGCAGCATTGATTACGTTAATGAATGTGCCTTTGGATTAGAGCAAGGGAGATAAATGTATCAATCAATAGGGGAAGCCTATGGCCGTGATGTAGTCTGCAGTGTGCAGAAAGGCATCTGTTTGAGTCACTTTCTTTGTAAGTGCATTGTCCTTCTCCCCCTGTTCCCACCTGCATGAGGAGTCAGGCAGGGAAGGAGAAGCAGGGCTTTGTACAGGGAATTTTGTCTCTCGAGGGCATGGCTCAGCCAGAGCCATGAAAACCAGGACCTGAGGACATGAAAACCAGGGGAAAAGAGGGAGTGAAGAGCAGTGCTCCTTGGCAGGGCCCAGCTTCAGCTGTTCTGTGGAGCTGGTGTGTAGCTATAGAGGTGCTGGGGTCCCTGCTCTGACCCCATTTTCTGGCTACTCTGTCAAAGCTTTTGCATAGAACTGCACAGTGTGTGGTGTCCCAGGCCCAGGTGGATAGGACTGTCAGGGTGAGGGTTATACAGGGGCCCTGCATCATGCTGTATGTGGGAGGTTTGAGCTGGATAATGCTGCCCGTCACTGACCACAGCTTCCAAAAGCACAAGCAGTCCCAAGAAAGCAAAGCTGCCTTCTGCTCTGTGCACTCAGAAGTATCAGGCAACAGCATTACTTCCACTGGGTTTAGGCTCTGTAAGCACCCAAAAGGAGGATTATGTCTGGCTCTGTGGAGGACAAGCAGTCCTGTGGGAACATCTTATCTTTATTTTAGTAGCAGAGATATTTTGGAAGCCCCTCTGGAGGGAGAGGAAGGGCTTGGAATCATAGAATCGTAGAATGGTTTGGGTTGAAAGGGGCCTTTGAAGATCATCTAGTCCAACCCCCCTGCCACGAGCAGGGACATCTTTCACTAGGTCAGGTTGCTCAAAGCCCTGTCCATCCAGACCTTGAACACATCCAGTGATGGGACATCCACAGCTTCTCTGAGCTCAATAGCTTCAAGTTAGTTGTTGGTCCAGGAGAAGAGGAGCTTGGTGCAAACCAGTGAGGGCTTGTGCTTTTTGTTCTCTTTGGCGCACATTATACATGCAGAGGGCAAGGCTGCAAGAAAACCGCGTCAATTTACCAGCATCTTAACTCCTCTTTGTCCTCAGGCCGCACCAGCTTCTACGAGCAGTATGGAGTCATCCGGGACGTGCTGCAGAACCACCTCACAGAGGCCCTGATGTTCTTGACCATGGAGCTCCCAGCCAATGTGAGCAATGCTGAAGAGGTTTTGCAATGCAAGCTACAGGGCTTCCAGTCCTTGAGGGGCCTGGAGAAAAACAGTGCTGTGCTGGGTCAGTATCAGGCATATGCCAGCCAAGTACAGGAGGAACTGCAGAAGGCACAAGACTACATCAGCACAACACCAACCTTTGCAGGTGAGAGTTTGGTCTGGGCCCTGGAGAGGGGAGTAGTCTAGAGCTGAAGAGAGCGGGAGATGTGAGTCCTTGCATGCTGCTGCCAGCTCCATGACTCTGGACCTCACTGCTGACACAGGCACGTCTCCAGGCATCCACCGGTACAGTCACTGGGAGCTGTAACAAGATAATAGCGTTGTCATGTTAGTTAACTAGTGATTCAGTGAACGGGAAGCATTGCATAAGAGCTAAGTCCCATTATTCTTGGTAATACCTCTGCGTTATTTTTAGAAGTGGCCTGCAAACTCCTTTGCCTTTTCATAAAGTCGAGTTGCTCTCTGCATTTGAGGGGTAAAGCACTGGCAGCTCTCTGTGATTAGTAGACCACAAAGCCATCTCTGGCCATGCTGTGTCTTCTGAACATTAAAGATTTTGTCTGAATGGTATTCGTGCTCAGAAACTGTTTTCCCACAAGATGAAAGGAGGCTGATCAGGTAGGATACCTGGGAGGAAGCACAGCACAGTAGCTAGAGAGCAGTTAGTCCAGTGATGGTGTGAAAGGGCTCAATGTGGAGCAAGAGAGAGTGGATGCCAAGATTTCTGGGAGCTGAGGAAGGAGAATGATGGGTAGGTGATAGCGATCCCCTCAAATGTGCATGCTGTTCAGGTTTAATTTGGTAGCTGAAATCACTGTCATTTCAGGTGTGCTGATTCACAGTGACAACCTGCGTTGGGAAGGGGTCCCTTTCCTCCTCACTTCTGGGAAAGCTCTGGATGAACGGGTAGGTTACGTCCGTGTTCTCTTCAAGAACCGAGCCTACTGCACTCAGACTGAGACTCTGAGGGATACAGGGCACAGCCAGTGTAAAGCCAAGCAGATCATCTTCTACATTGGGCACGGCGCACTCAAAACCCCTGCGGTACTTGTGAGCAGGAACCTTTTCAGGCCCGTCATGCCAGAAGGCAGTTGGAGAGAAGCAGTGGGTCAGTCAGACCTGCACATTTTTGGACAACCATTGTCTGATTACTATGTGTACAGCCCTGTGAAAGAGAGAGATGCGTATTCTGTCCTCATCTCCAACATCTACCATGGCAGGAAGGACTTCTTCATTACCACCGAGAACCTGCTGGCCTCCTGGAGATTCTGGACACCACTGCTAGACAGCATTTCCCACCAACCCCTGCGCCTCTACCCTGGGGGTGTGGAGAACCAGCGCCTCTTAGACTTTGAAATGGTCAGTGGGGAAGTGGCATTCACACTGGCAGAGCCAG
>NW_009260790.1:99481-108636 GCF_000687185.1 Egretta garzetta
AATTTCGGCAAAGTCCCCTGGTCTCAGCATGGTCTGAGGACCTGATTTCCCAGCTGGCTTCTGACATTGAGAAGACAGCAAGCAGGACTGTGGCACGCTCTGGGCAGTTCCACTTGGCCCTCTCAGGTGGCTCAAGCCCGATCGTCCTGTTCCGGCGGCTGGCAAGACACCATTATGCCTTCCCATGGAAGCACACCCACATCTGGATGGTAGATGAACGCTGTGTCCCTCTCACTGACATAGAGTCCAACTTCTTCAGCTTGCACAACCACCTCCTCCAGAGTGTCAGGGTGCCCTACTTCAATGTCCACCCCATGCCTGTGCACCTGAACCAGCGGCTCTGTGTGGAAGAAGACAGAGGCACAGAGCTGTATGCCAAGGAGATCACAGCCCTGGTGGCCAATGCCAGCTTTGACCTGGTGCTGCTGGGGGTGGGCGCTGATGGGCACACTGCCTCGCTCTTCCCCCAGTCTGAAAATGGCTTGGAAGGGGCTCAGACTGTGGTGCTGACTGAAAGCCCTGTCAAACCTCACCAAAGGATGAGCTTTAGCCTACACCTCATCAACAAGGCCAGGCAGGTGTTTGTCCTGGTTTTGGGGAAGGGTAAGCATGACATCACCACCCTGGTCAGCAGAGTGGGCCATGAGCCAAGGAAATGGCCTATCTCAGGTGTCAGCCCCAGCTCCGGCCAGCTGGTGTGGTATGTGGATTATGAAGCTCTGCTTGGGTGATGCCTTCACATTGTCCTTTCTCCCTTCTCTGCCTGGCCCTTACAGCCTGGATTTTCCTACACAATGTCCATGTTTTCCCGTTGCCAGCAGCAGCTTCATCTGTCAGACTCCTCTAACCTTCTGGGAAATCTGTGGCCTGCAGTGCCTGACATTTGAGCCCGGAAAGGAGCTCGGCTCAGCGTTCAGAGCTGAGTAGAAGCCAAGAGCCCAGTGCAGCATTTCTGGCTCTGCTAGGGATTCTGACTGTGACTTTGGACAAATTACCTCACCTTGAAGTGCCTCAGTTTTCCCTGTCAGGCCTTTGAGGTTATTAGCATTTAACTACCTCACAGGCAATACGGGAGACTTGTTAAATTAAGTACCTGCCAAATTTTTTATTCTTTTTTTTTTTTAAATTCTCAGGCTAGAAGACGGTAATAACATGTTCATCCTCTGCCCTGCTCAGTCTGGCTGGGACAGAGTTGTCTTCTCGGTAAAATGATGGTGCACGTGGATCTGTAGTCTTGTATGTGCAGCCCATCTTGGTGTCAGCCAGCCACTGACTACGGCTATGCTCTCCTGGGAGCATTTGCAAGCGTTTGCTTTTGTGGCATGTGGCCCCTAAATGCCGACCCTGATTTGTGAGCTTGCTGCAGTCCCGAGTCTTTGCAAATTGCCCAGCAGCAGAGGCTGAGTTTATAAGCAGTAATTTGCTGCGTTCATTAAGTGGATAGCTGATACCATGGGGGATGGAGAAGGAAGACACATTGCTTTTTAGGCTGTTAGAATAATGGGGACACGGTGAGGAATATGGCAGTTCACAGAGCTGCTATTTGCCTGCAGTGCAATGATTATTGAGGGAAAAGCTTGGTATTCGGAGGGGTTGTTTGGGTTTAGCTAGCAAAGAAATGTTTTCTGTAACCGTCTTTCTCAGTCTCATTCTCTGAAATGAACTTTTCTCTGTCCTCAGAATTGAAACTTGCAGTGTCATTCAGTGGCTTACAGAATTTCTACGGGAGGCAGCTTTATAAACTATCAACGTATCTGTCATTACAGCACACATTAAGGTAGTTACCGTGTTTGCAGATGGTGGTGGTGGGGTTTGAACTCAAGGACACTAACGTATAAGGGGAGGAAATTTGCTCTGTACATATCTCTTGGACACACGGAATAGCAAGTTGCATCTCTGTTGAAAGGATAACATTAAGTAGTTATAGAAATGTATAGTGCCGTGCCTCACGGGGAAGGGCTGGAGACATCTAGGCATCTACCTAGAGACCTCACTTTCCCCATCCTAATTTTCACCTTCCCAGAATGCTGCCACGCACAATGGGCGTCTCTGCTTTCATTATATCCCCAAACGCTCCGTGATTTTCTCTAATGGGTTATTTACCACAGCACACCCAAGTGCAGCTTTCGGTAAGGAAATCAAGACAGCGCAAGATGGGAGAATCTGGTCTCATGGTCCATGTGTAGGCGAGAGATGGACCCAGTCACCCAGGGTGGCACCAGGATGGGACAGACCCACCGCAGGAAGCTGGAACGTGGATGGGATGCTGGATGACAGCAAGGGAGGATTCTGCATAGGGGCAGAGGCCACTTTCAGGGGGATTTCTCTCTTTCTTCCTGTGAATGTTGGCCCCGTTTCTGCAGCGAAGTAGCAGTGTGTGGGTGACCGGGTAGAGATGGTGGGGTCTGAGGTGACCCAGGGACTGAGGGCTCGTCGGCAGGGGCCCTGGTGCTGACAGGAGATGGCGTCTGGACCCCAAGCAGCAGCAGTAAGTTGTGAGCTGTTCTTCTCAGCAGGGCTGGTCTGAGGCTGGGCCAGGCTCGGCCACTCTTCACAGCCTTGGAGCCTCACAAGGGAAAACCAGGATCCTCAGGAGCTGGATGTGGGATTCTGGTGATCCTTTAGCAACCTGAAAGCCTGCAGCGTAGGGAAGGAAGGAGACTTTGCTTTAGAAGGCTGGGCGACAGGCATTGGCTTCAGATTCTTCCCTGTGCAGGGATCTGCTGAATCCTAGTGATGAAGATGCAAATGCAGGTACAGATAAGTGCTGCGGTCTGACAGCACATGAAGCAAGGTGGGCAGGTCTCCACAGCCTGTGCTGCCAGGTTCCCAGGAGCTGTTGCCTTTCAGCATAATGCTTATCTTAATGCAGAAATCAGAATTGTTGTCTTCTGCTAATTGCACAGATAAAAGTGCACTGAGCAAGCTCTAGGGAGCCTGTTACTGTCAGCAGTCCCTAGGCAAACAGAGCTGGGGAGAACATAACCTGGCAGAAGCTATGTGCAGCAGGGAAAAGTCAAATTCTCAGGGACTGGCTGTGATTTCTGGCAGACACCCTCCCCGACCTTGCAGATGGTCCAGAAAAGCTGCATTTTACATACTGTATTTGACTATGCTGAGCTGAGTTGCAGTGATGGGCATCGCTTTGCTTTTGCAAGGGAAAGGAGGGGGGGGAGTTGTGATTGTGTAGGCTTCTCAAAATCTCAAACACAGAAGAGACACAAGTGCCTTAACTGGTCTGGTTATCCTCCTTTGTGGGTGTTTGTTGAATAAGTTTGCTCCTGCCTGTTTCATGGTTACAGGCAGGCTTAACGACCAGCATAAACACCAAAGGGTGAAAATAAATCACAGGGGCAGAGTAGCATGGAAAAGCAGGAGGCGGTGAGCACTGCAGGTTCCTTGCTGCAGGACTCGCTTGTCAAGTGGATGTGCGGACAGCGGAGTCTGGAATAACAGCGTACGCCTAGGAGTTAACTGGAATAACTCTTCTGGAATAACTCTCTTCATAGATGAATGCTAGCAAACACTGGCTCCAAAATACACCACAGCGGCTGACACAGCTGTGCAGAGGAGGATGTTTTAGGTCTGGTATGTCCATAAATTCAAACATCATTTTTTGGTTTTAAACAAAAATAGCCGGTTCTTTTGTATTTGGTGTGAGGGAACAAGTTTTAATGAAAAATTGACCTGTATGAGAACAAATACATTGTTATGAATGATAGAATTTATTACTGCTTTTCAGATGAGTCTGGCATTGCTGTTTTCTCATTTCTGCACACTTTCTTGTTAGTATTTGGCTGGCACCCTTTGCAATAACCACTGATTTGAGAGAGGTTTCTTTGCACTTTTAAATAAAGTGTGTGGGGTTTTTTCCCAGATAGCAGCTGTTCTTTCCAGCTGAAAATAGAGTTAATCTGCAAAATCTCTAATGGGTCACCCCAAAATTCATCTGAGATTTTATTAAAATCCGGTAAAAGCTTACACGTGTTTTTCTGTGTGAACATAGCTGTCTGGGTTGTTTGGGGTTTTTTTAGAACTGTATTTTTTTTTTATGCAGACTTTTCTATTACGCTCTTTAATAATGAGCATTTACCAAATGAAAAACAAATATTTTAAAATACATACAATTTGTGATTGGCAAGAGAGAGACTGCAGATGGGAAGAAGGGTTAAACAAGCAACAAATCTGATGAGGAAGAATGGTAGAAATCCACTGGGCTATAGGCCAAGGAAGCAGTGCTATTTTTATTTTGTGAAAGCTATTAATAGGACGTGTGCACCTTCTTGAGAGTTTGTATTAACGTTTCTGTGCAAAAGCAATTCCATGGATTAACTTCTTATAGTTTGTTTCTCCCATAAATGATTATTGATACCAATTTTTTTGTTTTAAATGGCAAATGCATTCCTGGAATTCAATGCTATGATTATTTATATGTTTGATAGAAAACTAAGACTGAAACTAATTCATTTTTCACTTCAACTTTTATAAAACAAGTTGTAAAATCTTATTTTCCCAGGAGTGAAGTTTTGTGATTCTTTGAATGTTGTGTAATGAATAGAGAATTATATTTATAAAACAATAAATAGTTTTTAACAAGAGCATCTTTTAATTTCTTTCAAAGATTGGTGGTCATTCTGGGGGCTTTTTCCTGTCCTCTTGGTGACTGAAGTTTTAATGTTCTAGTTGTACAAAGAGGACAATTTTGAATTTTCTGTCATGTGAAACCAGCAGTCTTAAATGTTCACTCTGACTCTTTTTTTTGTGTGTGTGTCATCCAAACAAGGCCAGGACTTTTCAAAAGAGAGGAACAGCCAAAGCCCTTTTAAGGTGAGAAGATGGAATCACCCGTTACTGTGCAGGGTCCTGAAGCTGCTAGGCCTAAGGAAAGTCTCAATTAATCCACATTTACTCCCTGAGTTGCATTTCCATAGATACTATCACCATAGTACATAGCTGCTTAATAACACAGACTTTATAGTAGAGCTGCATTTTTAACTATAATCTATTCAAGGTCTGCGAGCTGAGATCATACAGCTGAACTTCAAGAACCGGCTGTGCTGTGACTCTGGCTAGGAAGGCGTTACACACAGTCCCAGCATGGAGGCCTGGTCTCCGGTTTAGCTGACGCCTCGGTGTTCCTGTCCAGAACCAGCCTCCTCCTCCTCCTCAGTGAAAGGAAAGTCTCACCCAGCACCTCCATTGCATAGAAAAGGCGCAGTGTCTCCCGGAAAGGTGGAGTGTGGCAATTTCATCCTATTGCCCCAGGGGGAGGCTTCACTTTCCTGGCAAGCAGAGGGTTGGGGGATTTAAATCAGAGGTTTTCTTGCTGTAATCCCGCTGATTCACAAATACTTGTTCCCCTGAATGCAGTTGAAAGGGCACTGTCATTCCAGACTCTCGTGGGTTTTCAGTGGATTCCCTGGGCTGCAATGTAGCAGAGCATTTCTATGGCACCAAGTGATGTGGGTCTTTTCAGCATCCAAATCCTCTCCAGTGCTCCCTCGGGTGTCCAGGTACATTGCTATGATGTGTGCATGATAATTCAGCAACTCTCTGATGCTGTTGGTGATGCTGAATTATCTAAGCGACCCATACATTTGAAGATGGCCATGCAAGTGAGGAGATTTAACAGTCGTGTCATAGGCCTGGGACAATATTTTTGCGTGCAGGTCAGAAGTGTGTTAATTCTAGGTTAGAGAGAGTTTTGTTCTAGTTTAGACACTCTTGCACATTAGCAAAGATAGATACTCCAAGCAGGTACAGGATTAGTGCATCTTCCCCAAACGCAGGCAGCAGAGGCAGTGGTGGTAAAAGCAGCAAACCCTAAGATTTTTCAAAACAATTTTTTTGATGCTGTGCTTGACTTCTCCTTTGGCCACAGCTAAGGGCAATCCTTAATAGGATTTGTGCCTCCAGATTCGTTGCCTGCCTTAGTAGGGATTTGGTTTATTGCCTTCCTTTCCCCAAACAGATGACTGAAAATGTGTTGCCTAAAAAGGGGCAAGAAAGGAGGTGGAGGGAGAGAGTGAAAAACAGTGCATTTCAGGAGCCAGAGTCATCCTGAAACAAGCTGCCTTGTAAAATGTCTGTGGGTAATGTGAATTGATCCAGTTCATTCCAGCTGCTCCCCCTGCAGAGAGCTGGCCTGGCGTCCTGTAGCAATGCAGCACCGGGTTCTCCTGCAAGCACCACTGCAGACTGTGCCAGGCCTGTGCCCTCAAGCTGCTCCCTGCGGCGGGACATGTTGGCTCTCCTTTGACAGATTGCTCTACACAGAGGAATTTCCCGCAGAAACTATGTCCTGGTGGCGCTCTGACCAGACATCGCCTCATTTTTTCCTTAAACAGGGCTCCCTTGTAGGCATCCTCTTATCCACAAAACAATCTGGGTCTTGTGTGAATGATGTTTGGCTCTGAGCAGTTGCTGTTGCTGAAATGAGACCTGCACACAGGCACAAACTGTTAAGCAGGTTCTTTTTGGTAGATCCCAGCCTATTTTTAAGAGGATTCTGTGATTTTTTTCATGCTTTGCTTTTCTTACATGGGCATATTTTATGGGCTGGCACTGTACTCTGCGTGTTTGAAGATTTGGGGAGGCTCCCCCCTGCTGCTCACAGAGAGGAAGATGGGGGGGTGGGAATGGGAGATGAAGTATCTGTCTCTGGCTGACTTGTGGGGGACTGGAGCTGCAGCCAGTACCAAATTCAGCTTATTTCCCCACACGAAGAAGGGAACCTGGGGTCAGATCCTAGGGAAAAGGGCAGCTTGCAATCATGGAGAGGGAGGAAATAGGCGGAAGAGATCAAGTACTCGTATCTGTCTGAGGTGTGCGTATCCCGTTTGGGAATGTGCTTGTGGGATAGATCTGACCAATGTTAAACAGCTTAATTTGGGAAAAACAAAACATCCTCAGCAAAAGGGAGGGAAAAACCATCTGACTAAGATTCATCTGAGGCATGGATCCTGCCTCATCCCGCAGCTTTCTAAGGAGCCAGTTTGGTAGTGATACAGCATCACGCTGTGTGCCCCAGGGTAGGATTGCTTAAGGGTGGGAGGAATCAGGACTCCTTCCTTGTGTTCCCAGCCCCATGGGAATCGCTGGTCCATGGTTAGCAGGAGAGAGCTGAAGGGGCAGGACTCTGCCACTGACTCACTGTGGCTGAGTCACGTTGCTTGCCTGAGTTCCCCTTTCCTCTTGCTATGCAGCAATAGTAAATTAGCTGCCTTGTGGGAATATGAAATGTTTGGAAGAGAACAGAGAAAAGCTGCTGGAGGAATGAAGAGCTTTATCCTACAATGTCCCTGCTGTGTGTATCGAGTCATGTTCATCAAACAGTATCAGCCAAAGTACTTGCCGGGAACAGCAGCAGTCAAAATCTTTTCAGCGCAAAGCCAGGGCCTGTTCTTACTGCTATTATCTGCTGCAAGCAGATGCTGCCTGGCATCTCCTTTCCCAACAGCAATGTTTTGACATGACCAAACTGCCTAACAAACAAACCACCCACATGCTGCAGTGTTTTGACTTGCGGAGGGACATTACTGTAGATGCTTTTCCTGAGCTTCTCTCTGGAAGTGTAACTAAAAAGGTGCTCGGGAGGCACGCACGCCAGCAGCAGAGGGTGCTGCTTCCTCATGCTGCAGGAGCTGGCAGGAACCTCTTTTCCCAGCCCTGTCCTGCAAAGGGAGCTTTTCCCAGGCACAGACCAACACAGCTGGGCCCTGACACCAACTCTTTTGCTGCTGTTGTGTGAGCCACACACAGCGCGGAGGTGAGCACCGATCTTCTGTGGCACAGTGAGCTCTCTGGTAAGCCTGCTCTCCCGACAGCTACTCCCCAGCTGCTATTCCGGTATTAGCCTGGTCGCTACCATTTTCCATCCATGGTCCCCCATCAAAAAGGCAAGGAACTAATTTTTCTGCTTCCCCGCTCCCAATGGTTTCTCATGCACAGACTGCGCCCATGTGCTTTTAGCCCCCTGCATACAGGCTTGCAATGTGCAGTGCAATAAGGAAACGGAGTGTTACAATGGGTCCTTTTTACTGCAGACTGTTGTGTGTCAGCCAGTAAAGTTACTGTGATTTTAAGGGGGTGCTCCTGGCATGTCCTGTCATTAAGAGTAGTCTTGTCTGTACCTCAGAGGTAACTGGGCAACCAGCCAGTGTTGTAAGAGTTGCTCCAAATAGATTTGGAAGTTTGTAGAGTATCTTCTGCATCCAAATGCTCCAGAGTTACATATATCCCATTCCTTAGGCAGGCCACTTCACATCCAGTGCCCTATGCTGAAGCAGAAAGGCAAAGGAACAGTGACAGGAAACATCACAGTGAGCTTCTGGCAGCTTCCCACAGAAGCCATCCTTGTAGCCCCCCACCCCCAACCCCCCTACCAAAACCTTGCCACGCAAACCCAATACACCTGCTCAAGTTGACCCTGCTGGAGCAGTTGGCTTGGGCTAAAGGACCTCAGGAGGTCCTTTCCAACCCCAACGATTCTGAGATTCTGTGAAGAGCAATGTCTCCCCTAAGAAAAATACCCTGCTTGAAATGTTCTGCGACAGAGAGTGCTTTACGCGTATTTTGTTTTTTGGTCCCGTGGCTGGCCGAGCCTTACTGAGGCTAAACAACATCCACTGCTCTTCCCTTCTCCACCAAGCTAGGCACCTCACTGTAGAAGGCTACCAGCTTGGTTAAGCATGACTTCTCCTTCGTTAGTCCATGCTTACTGCTCCCAACCACCTTCCTGTGCTACCTATGTTTGGAAACTACTTCCAGGATGTTTTGCTCTATCACCTTCCCAGGGACTGAGGAGAAGCGGCTGACCGTCCTTGTGAGCTCCCCGGATCTTCCTTCTTTCCCTTCTTGTTCCTCTTGCCTATGTGGAGACAGGAGGTTGAGGTGCGTCCTGAGCCTCTTCAAAACCTTGCGAGTCCTTTCCAGGCAACTCTCATCTCAAAACAAGGGCTTGCTTGGGGGCACACATCGAGCTGCTCACACGCAGAAACACTGACCATTCTTGGGCTGACCGACGAGGATGGGATTCGAACCCACGCGTGCAGAGCACAATGGATTAGCAGTCCATCGCCTTCACCACTCGGCCACCTCGTCAGCATGCTGCTCCTGCTCCTGCTGCTCCTGCTGCTCCGGCCGCCCCTGCTCCC
>NW_009260790.1:108847-109286 GCF_000687185.1 Egretta garzetta
TGTAGCCCCCCCCCCCCAACCCCCCTACCAAAACCTTGCCACGCAAACCCAATACACCTGCAAAGGGCCCCTCGGGGATGCCTTTTTTTCCCTCCTCCATCCCACTCTCTTTTACTCCCTTTTCCACCACATTGAGCCATCTTCCAGCTGAGAAGGGCTTGTTGATTGTCCTCTAAGCAGGCTTGGCAGGATTTCTACCTCATGAGGCTGCTGCTTTGACAGTCTCTTTCTCTGTTCTGCGGCACACTGGGTTACTTTGGCTTTGTTGCTGTACATTACAGACGCTCATTGTTCATTATCTGTTGCATTGTCTCCCTTAATTCCCACAGGCAGAGCCTGCATGAAGCACGTACATGTTTCCGGGCAGAGTGTTCTTTCTCTCTCCCCCTCTCCCCAGGGCATAGAAAGCTGCATGTTTGCTGCCTGCCTGTCTTTATAC
>NW_009260790.1:109304-113422 GCF_000687185.1 Egretta garzetta
GATTCTATGATGACCTAGCAATGTGTGCTTGCAGCCCAGAAAGCCAACGGTACCCTGGGCTGCATCAAAAGCAGTGTGGCCAGCAGGTCGAAGGACAGGATTCTCCCTCTCTACTCCACTCTTGTGAGACCCCACCTGGACCCCACCTGGAGCACACCACATAAGAAGGATGTGGTTCTCTTGGAGTGAGCCCAGAGGAGGGCCATGAAGGTGATCGGGGGCTGGAGCAAAACCCACTATGAGGACAGGCTGAGAGAGTTGGGGTTGTTCAGCCTGGAGAAGAGAAGGCTCCAGGAAGACCTTATAGCAGCCTCCCAGTGCCTTCTGAAGGGGGCCTACAAGAAAGCTGGAGAGGGACTTTTTACAAGGGCATGTAGTGCTAGGACAAGGGGTAATGGCTTTAAGCTGAAAGAGGGTAGATTTAGACTAGATGTAAGGAAAAAATTCTTCACTGTGCAGGTAGTGAGGCACTGGGACAGGTTGCCCAGAGAAATTGTGGCTGCCCCATCCCTGGAATTGTTCAAGGCCAGGTTGGATGGGGCTTTAAGCAACCTGGTCTGGTGGAAGCTGTCCCTGCCCAGTAGAATCTTTAGAGACCCTTCTCACCTAAACCATTCTGTGATTCTATGATTAAATGCAAAGCAATAGAATCCCCTTTTTTGCTATAGTCTACCACTGCAAGGTTAGCACCAGTCAGGCATAAAGCGCATCTACAAAGTCTGTACCAGCCTGAGAGTCCATGCTCTTAAGAGGGATTTAGATGCCTAAATTCTGACATTCAAAAGGGACCCATTTTGCAGAAGGTGGGTGCTCATCCACTTCCAGGCCCCATAGATAATGTACAATACTGAATGCTGAGCACAAAAAAGGAGTCGTGGCAAGTCATTCCCCCTCTCACCACCCTTTTAATAATCTTAGCATAAATTCACAAGGATGAGAGCTGGAAAAGACTCTTCTGATCCAGGCTCCATCCCCAGTTAGTTTTCCAAACAGGCTTAGAGGGATTCCACTGCAGGCCATAAACACTGGCATTTGTCAGCCACCCCCCTCTGCCACTGGTTGCACCGTTGTTTGAGATGTAGACAGTGTTCAAAGCAAGTGATTGAAGACTGGCAATTCCTGCTTCTTAAGGAAGCAAGAAAGTAAAATATTAAGGAAATAAAAAGAGACAAGATTCCATAGGAGCTGTGATCTCATCTGGCGAGAAGCCACCACAAAGCTGAAAAGTTCTGCTTCAGCACTTGTCACATCTGGTTTCCTCCAACTTCCCTGCTGCTCTTACACCTCCTCCACCCCATTTCTCCCTCTCACTGTAAAGAACAGGGATCTCTGTTAGAGCAGAAAGCCCTTGCACACCTGGAACTAGTGCACAAGAAAATGTAAGACTGTGAGTAGCCCTCAGACGAAGCAGCTGACACCTGGCAATGGCAACGGCAACGTGCTGCAAGGTGCTCGGGGAGGGATAACGGGTGACAGTGTGGACCAGCGCTGGGAGGCAGGTATCATGACTGTGCTGGAGTTAGCAGAGCAGCTGAGTTCACAGGCAGACTAAAGCCTTCTGACTCTCCCGCACAGTTCTCAGACATCATTCACAACTTTCTTGGGCTCAGTGATGACATGTCTCTGCTGCTGCAGAAGGTGCTCATGCTGTGCTGACCATTTAATCCACCCTGGGGAGCTGTGGCTAGGCAGAAGAACCTGCTTTTGAGGCTCTACCAGCAAGATCTTGGGCTTCACTCAGGACCCTGGCCCTGGCCATTGCTCTGTCACTCCCTTGGGTCACAGCAGATGGGCAGGAAAAGGTCTCAGGGTAAGAGGGAAGTCCCCATCCACATCTCTAGGCACCAAGAGCTACTGTCAGCCAACTAATTAACAGCTGCCTCCCCTCTGCCTTTCTAGACTATGAATCCGTGCTAGCCTTTGCCCTGCTCCCACCAGTCAGGTTTTCACATTACAGCAGTCTCCCACCTTGGCGGTAATGAAACAAAGCATTTGAAGTAGGTGTACATTAGTAGGTGTAGTAGATTGATTTACTGCAAAGGAGAATCTGGTCCACAGAGCTGCGATTCGAAGCAGTTTTGGAGTTTCCCCAGACAACACTTCAGTTTGTCTTGCTCTCCAGCTAATGTATGCCTGGCACATTCCTCTAACATCTTTGGCATTGGCAGATGAGACAGGAGCGGATCTTCCGAACAGTGACGATCAACAGTGGAGAACTCTCCACAAACAAAGATGGATTCACACAACAAGCGGCAAGTGTGCTGACAGAAAACACTGGGGCCAGTCTGCAGTGTCGGAATCCTTCCACAGCCCCCTCAGAGCAATATTCACAGGGTCTCTGGGTGAGTATGGGCCCCCGAGGTTGGGCTAACTGTCCAAGAACTGAACAGTGATCTGTAGGAAAAACTTAAAGGGGGAGATTTTCACAACACGCCTGGGGGACTGTTGCTGAAGAACTGCTGAAATAAGTAGGGAAAATTGACTGAAATGGGAACAGGACCGGGTCAAAGCAAAGTAGTTTTGAAAAAGCTACCCAAATGTGTATCTATATAACATAAAACTTCTCCTATTTCTATCTTTCAGGGTGTGAAAGAAAATATTTGTGCTGTATCTACAAACTCCCTGGTGTTTCTGGTCAGCTGGAGTAATAAATTTGATTTAACGTGAATGTGTTTTTTTTAATGAACCACAATGGCTGGCATAGAGCAACTATTCCCCAAGGACTTCAAAATATGCTTAACAAATTAGTGTCTCAGTCATGCAAAGGTATGAATGCGCAGATGAACCACTTCAGATGTAGGCATTGTCCCATGGCATTCAACAGAATTTCTTTCTCCGCATTGGCTAAAGCCCTCTTTTGGGATTTTTTTGACTGAAAATGGCCTGAAAGGGGTGAGGAGGAGGGGCGTATTCAGCAGGCTAGCTACCACACCTTGGCCTGCATGTTACATTCATTTCTTCTGACTTCTTCTGACAGTTCAGTGGGTTCAGCACTGACCCTGCCCCACTGTATGCCACTGGATGTCCTGCTGTGACCACCTCACTGGAGGGATAACCCGGCAGTGGGGAGCTGACGGCCCCCAGGGACCGTGGAATTTCCTTTCATCCCTTGTGCAGCTGCAGGAGTTTTTCCCTTGTAAGCACTGGTATCACTGTACTTTAATGCATGGCCCATGAAACGTGACAAAAAGCCTGTTCAGCTCTCAGTCTTTTGCCAGCCTCCCCAGAGATCCAGCACATGTATACACCCAGGAATACGCCTTTCTCACTGCTCACCTCTGACTCCCTAAGGGGCACACAGCCGGGAGAAAAATGGCTGAGTACCCTGGCTAATTAAAAGGTAGGTAAGGAGAATGCACTTGCACATTTATGGTTGAGCCTTGTTTGAATTAAGGCCCTGTGCTGGAAATGAAGTTCTGCCGAGATGAAAGCAAAGTCCTCTGGAAGTAGGGACGCAAAACTGAGGACACACAAATTAACCCTGCTCTTTTTTTCATATATGCCCCAAAACCATTAGTGATGAGAACTGGTCAAGGCCTAATGTTAATGACCAAACCCAAAAGCCAGTAAGTTCAGCAGCATGCAGGGGCATTCGTTCCGTACTGACTCAGATGGCAGGCTGCCACCTCCTGAATCATTCACACCACTTCCCCCAGCTCTTAGGTGGTCCTTGGAGGTATCCCATGCAATAGGGCTTGCTTAATTTATGACAATCCACTGGCTTATAGCTCCAGGCAGTATTGCTACAAACAGACTCTTTTTGTCTGGGAATACTGAAAAATGAATCATCTCGAAGAGACATTACTAGGCTGAATTTGTCCGGAGAGTTGCTTTTTGAAAAAAGACTGAAACGAACAGAATGGTATTTCCCTGATTTATTTTGGTAAACAAATCACTTTTTAAAAAGCAAACACACGTTCCCGGGAGTGTTTGCAACGCAAATATTGCAACACTGTGTCAATGTATAAGGACGCTGGGGAAGCAGTTCATTAAAAAGTGACTGGATTGTCCGCGGAGAAACAAACAGCGCCAAGCCCGAAACTCGCTGCTGTGTTCGGCCATGCTGGGAGCCCGCGGGGCGGAACGGAGCCACGCACGCCCGAGGGCAGCCAGGAGCG
>NW_009260790.1:113981-143516 GCF_000687185.1 Egretta garzetta
CCTCCGTTCCCAGCAGGCGCGCAGCCGGTCTCTCCTCTCTCCTTCCCGCTCCCCTCCCGCCCGTGCAAGCTGCCCGGAATCGGTGCCAACTTAAAAAACAACAAACGCCGGGCTGGGGCGAGGCCGAGCTTCTGACCCGCCCGAGCAGCCCCGAGGCACTTGCAAGCCCCGGGTGGCTCGGGCACCCTCTCGCGTGTGCTGTGGGAGGCCCCGGCCCTGGGGAGCACGGGTGCCAGCGGGGCACGGGTAGGGAGGCTGGGCCCAAAGCGCTGGGGCTGAAGGGACAGCCCTTGCTCAAGCAAGCATCGGGGCCTGAAGGGCTCCCAGCCGTTGCAAGGCTCCCGGAGCTGCGGTTGGGATGCCGTGGGATGGGTGGCTGCCAGAGGCCAGCTGGCGTAGCTGTGTGTGGATTTGAAAAGCAAACACTGATAATGTCAGTTCAGAGATCTTCAGCTCTTTAAGGAAGTTGGGTTGTTTGTTCAGTGTCTGTGGTTACGGTGGTGGTCTCTGGAGCACACCTTACGAGGCCTAATTAATATGTCTGGTTTTTTACTACATAAACCTATGCTGATACAATGGCAGCTTATATAATCCTATATCTGAAGTAGCTGGACTGTTGTTATGAGAAGAGATTAATCTTGCTGTAGCCTTCTGCTGAAGCGTGCCATTTGTTCTCCTCGTTACCTGACTGGGAAGTGGTGTGGCTGATGACTGATGGTGGCCGTGTCTGATTAGAAACCTATGAATTGTCTGAGCCATTGCTCAAGATAAGGAAGTTTACAAAATGATTGTAAAAATGGGAGTTGCTACCCTGGAGAACGATCAGCTCTGGTTTCTCCTAGCAATGCAGGATGAATTTATGAATTTGTTAGCCTAGAAACAATCTCTGCTCTTTCCACCTCTCTAATGTCTGATTTCTATGCCAGCTTCTGCTCTGCAGAGCATGTAGTGTAGGCAGCTTCATCTTGCGGAGTGCAAGTTGACTGCTAAATTGCCAGGACCAAACTGTGTGGTGTTTCCAGTGGCTTACAGTAAAAGAGATTTGGCTATTGAATGGATGGGGTCAAAGTAGTGATCCCAGCCTATGAGGAAGGATATTTTGTGGTGAGTTGATAAGGGAGCTACTGGGAACGTGATGGAGCCCTGTTGCTGTTGACAGAGTGAATGGCCATGTGTGAAGCTGGCTTGTGGAGGAGCGGCTTCCCTGACCAACCAGTGGCTACTGGGCTGTCTCCTCCCTGCTATCAATATGCCTGGCCACTGGCCATGCCGTGGCTCTCAGTAGTTGGGATAATGGATGCATAAAGCAGCAATTTATTCTTCTCCCCTCTTGAAGACAAGGGATGAACTTCAGCGGTGTATTCCTCCGGGGGGCATCAGGTTGTTGCAGTACATCAGCAGCAGGCTTTTGCAGCCTCTCTCTGCTTTAGGGATTACTGAAGTGCACTGTAATGTGGTTGGAGTTTGTTTGTAAACTTATGTTAGATATTTCTGAGATGTGGATCTGTGTTCCAGGAACTGGCCAGCTGGTATGTGCTGTATTTGTGTGGAGTCAGTTTGCTGCTGTTAGATCCTGGATGTGGAAGATGTTCTCTGCTTGTTGCTCTCCTGTATTTTTTTTTTCTCTTTTCCTCCTGCCCCCTACATTTCCTTTCCTCAGAAAAAGTGAAAGCAGTCTGCAAGGGCTGCTTGTCTTGTCAAGTCTGTCTTATGAGGGCTAATTAGGAATTCATGAAGTTACTGGAATTAAAAATCTGTAGCTAGAGAGCCAGTCAGGACACTGTGTATGCCAGGCTTTGTGAGTGGATGCAGACCATGCTGACAGTTAATCTTCCAGGTTGCAGTGTAGTTTTTGAAGGATGTAGGGTTGGAAGGGAGTATGCTCTGTGGCTGCCTGAGGTTTGTGTCTCATTCAAATTTTGTGGCTGGTGCCACCGAACACACTGGAATTGGCACCTGGTAGGCTAGCTCTGGTAGGCCAGTGCCAGTTGTGCTTACGGTTCTGGGCTGTAGCATACGCATACCGACTGCCCCTGAGTCACTGAGGGCTTGTGCTAACAAGGGGAGTGAGGATTAACTGGTGTTGGCAAGGAGTATCAGTGAGATGACTTCAGCTGGGCTGTGCATGTCTTCATGTCCGGTGGAAGGAGGCTTGTGCGTGTATTTACTAGTAGAGTGCTGTAGCATTACAGAAGTAGAGAAACAGCTTACTGGACCTACATCCATTATACTAACAAGCTCTGTTTTGGTATGAGTTTCCCTAACCTAGACTCTACCAAAAGCTGGTGCATGTGGCTGGTACAACTGCTGCCCTGCTCCTCTGTATTTGCAGGCATGTGATGTGACTTGGCAAGTTAAGTTGCTGCTGCAAGACACAAGTTAGACACTAGTTGCTTCCAGACAAAGCTGTGTAATGCCTGCAGAATAAAAGTGAGTAAGTGTCTGAGAACCAAGGCTACCAAACTGCAGTTGCTGGACTGCTTTGGTGGTCATCGCAGAACGGGTTGATGTCAAGGTGTTGACTCACTTCCAGTTACTACACTGCTCTGAGCAACAAAAAAAATCTTCCCTTGAGTTACTCCATGTGAGTAACTGCTGCTGCTGCCACTGTTTCAATAAATAATTGCGGGGGGGGGAATGGAATGCAGTTGTCCTTAGCAAAGATGGGATATGTGCTTGTGCTACAGGAGATGGCTAAACACGCTCTGAGTGTGAGAAAACCTACCTTAAAAGTATTAGTTTCCAAGCATATGGTGGGGAAAAAATGCCGCTGTTAACTGCATTTCCCCAGGGACTGCTAAAGCACTGTCACCTCTTTAAAAAAAAAAAAAGTAGGGAAGGAGTTGTTCATAGGTTCCTTTTTGACTCTGTACTGCTCTGCCCTCACAGGTTATGTTTTGGAAGCTCCTGGTCTAAAGTAAATTGTCTGTTGCATTGATTAGCAAATTCTTTCCCAGGGGGATCATAACTTGGGTGAAATAGAATCAAGACTAGAAAGAATATATAATTGATCCGTCTTGGAAAGATCCAGCAGTCTTGCTGGGCAACTGAGTTTGATAGGAGATTGAAGGACGCTCACTCTTGTACATGGCAGGATGCCTTCCTGGATGAAGTACAGTGAGTTTTAGAAATTAAATATAATATATAAATGCAGTGATGAGTTTGACTGAGATGCAACGTTGTCTTACACATGGGAGGAGAGACGTGCAGACAAAGTTGTCTGAAGGATATGAGTATGCTACTGGAAACCAGGATGTCTGGCTTGGTGCATACCATTGGGAGAATGTGAATGATGTTCTTGCATGCCTGCGTCTGCTTGCCTCACAGCTGGGAGGTCAAGAACAGTCTGTTATCTACTCTGATCCTTCCACCAAAGGACAGACTGAAACACTTAGCTTCTACAGTGTCTCTGCACAACCAGCTTTACATAGATGTCACAAGGAAAAAGTTTGAGAGCAAGAGAACGGACATCTGTCAGTCTAGCTCTTTCACTGACTTTTTTTTGTCCTAGTTATCTTCCCTGATAAACTTGCAACGTTAGTAAACACTCAAGCACATGTGTTGCCAGTGGTGTTGGGTATGTGCTTGTTTGGCAATTCTTCCCTGACTTAGTTGCAGGAATTGACATTCTTGGTGGCAGTGAAATCTTCTTCCTGTTTGGTACTTGGTCAGTTATTCCAATCACCGAAGTTCTAACGAATCTCTGTATGTCTCCATAGGCAAGGCTTGACTTCCCTCCCTTTCCATCAGTCCAGCTGGATGCTGCTTTTCCTTCTTGAAGTATGAAGGTTTCTCCATGTCAACAAACATGGCTGTTGCAAATGCATCCTATTATGGGGGATTTAAAAGCCAGCAGCTTTCTAAGTGACTGCTTAGCTAGTCAGTAGACAATCTGTCACCATCTGCCTGAGACAGGGATGCAGTGTGATCTTGAAACAAACCTGTCTGAGCTCCAGAAGTAGGCTACACCAGGACGGTTTTGATCCTGAAGAGGCTCAGGATGATGCTCCGGAGTTGCCCATCTGGAAATAGTGTGTGACTAAGGAGTGTTTTTATACAGCAAATGTGATTTAAATCTTCACTCTGGGTGTTAATTGGGTACAGGAGCTGCTTTCTTCTGTAGCTGTGGGGGGGCACAAGCTGTCTCAATACTGTGTAGTGTTTAAGAGAAGGAAATGCAGCAGACTTTCCCTAGTAAAATAGACGTGGCGTGAGCTGGATGCTATATTGAGGTCCAGCCTCAGCATGTAAAGGCAGTGAGTAAGGGTACAGATGGAACAGTCAGCGGAGCCATGAATAATGTCCTACTGTTGAGCTGGAATTGAGTAAAACGTCAACTGTCCCAGTCCAGTGGACTACCTGGGTGCTGCAGGCTGCCTTTGCAGAGGCCCCTTCTTTGGCAAGAGTATGGAGGGAGGAACAATTTCTTAGGATGTTAACTATATGTTTGAGCTCTGGACCACTGGGATGAGCAGATGCAAGTGCTGGTTAGTGGGATGGGTGCTTGGTGCTGTCTCATGACTGCTGGGGACAGCTCTTTGTCACATGTTGTCATGCTTGGGATTGGGTTTAAGGTCCAGAGCTTTCCAGGCCAGCTGGTGCTTGTGGCAATCTGACAGTATTGCGTGTGCCCTGGGGAGTGTGGTTTAGAGGGATGAGCATAGGGCTGCAAGCCAGGGATAGCTGTGGGTTAATCCTTTCTGTACATCTGACTTGATGTGTGGCCTTGCTTCAGTCACTCAATATTTGGCTTTGGGGTTTTTAAAAAGGGAGAAAATTAAGCTAATGCTTTTTATGTCTGATCACCTTTGGGAGGGATGGATACTAATACCAGGTGATTTATTTAATGGGCTCTACCCTGTGGCTCATCAAAGCAGTTAAATAGAAAAGACTTCTGACACAGGGATTTCTGGAAGAGGGGTGGAAAAGGTGGGAAATGTCTCTTCTGTCCATGGTGTGGAAGTGCCATAGCTAGGAGCGGGGGGCTTATCATGCTATCGACTTTCTAGTGTTTCATTCATGTGGGAGATGTCTTGCCATCCTCCCTTCTGGTTTTGTGTTGTGCTTAAGCAGCATTGAAATTCAGCTTCAAAGATTTTTTGGGTTAATGTCTTTTTCTGATCTTACTAGAGAAACACCAGCCCTTGCCTAATCTTTTTTTCCCTTAACCCTGGAGAGTCTTTTCCACTAACATTTTCTTGTGTTGTAGCTCTGCTAGCTTTTCCTCTTCTAGAACATGGGAAGACAAACTTCAAACTGAAGCAGTGCTGCTACTGTATAATAGTAAGGCTGCTTTTAACCTGGAAAACTTTCCCTGGGAGGAAAAAGCTTTTTACTTTAAAAAAAAAAAAAAAAAGCAAACCAAAAAAAAGCACAGCCTGCCTGATTTCAAAGTGAGAGCAGCAACTTTTGACTTGGGAGTTTTGGGGCAGAAGGTGGTAATGTCTGACTGGAGTTACCAAACATGGGCTTTTTCTTTCAGCCTGGGAGGGGAATTTGATGAAGCTTGTAAGCTGGAGCAGCTGTGTAGATGTTGGTTTCAAACTGCTTTCTTTGGATAGCTGGTATGTTATCAAGTCCGGAATCTGTCCTGAGGAGATCCCAGATGGCGCCTTGACACCATAAATGTACAAAAGCACTTGGTTGCACAAAAACTGCAGAAACAACTTAGTTCTAAAGAACATGAGCCACAGATGGTAAACAGCCAAGAAAAGCAAGCAAGGGGTAAGGCCAAGCTGTTCTTTACATGAGAAGGCTACATCGGTCTAGATGTTTAGAAATTCTTAGTTTAAACTTTTGAGAACTTCGCTGTGGATAACTTTTGGTTTGAATGGCCTGTTGGAAGTTAAACTCTGCATTAAGTTGAGATGTGAAAAATTCCTGGATTCCAACTACAGTATTTGGAGGTTTGAAGGAAGTCCTGGAATTTGCCCAAGTGCAGTTCTTGCCTAGATCCCCTAATTCATTGTGATATGGTGCTTCAGGATCCCTGGGTCTATAGTGGAGTAGCTTAGAGCTGTGCTGCTAGGAAAGAAGCATTGCTTCTCAGTGAGAAGAGGATAATGACCCCCGAGATGCTTCCAAACAGTAATCTTTGGTCCATACTACAAAGGAATTGGGACACTGGGTATGTAGAATGGATGGGGTTGGTGCTGTGTTGTCTGCAGTTCAAAGTGATAGGCCCCATGCAGATAGACAGTCTCCCCATGCTATTAAAGTCTAAACTGGTCATGTTATTGAATTTGGACAATGAGGGAGGGATTGCTTTGTTCGATATTAATCCCAGGGCACTAGGACATCTGGGACTTGAAGTTTCAAGCAGTGCCAATGTCAAGAATTACCTAAAACTTTATAGACCAGCTGTTAAGGGGTAAGCTGAACTGGGAGAATTAGCGTTTGTGTTCTAGTTCCTATGAACTGTTGAACAGCTGCAGAAGAAACCTGTTGACACTTGTGCAGAAAAGAGGCTTGGGGCCTGTGTGAATCCAGAAAGTACCTGGCTTGACTCCTATGAGCAGGAAATGTATTTGCTTGGACTTCCTGTTCTGGGGTTATATGATTGGTGTGAGCTGCCACAGGCTGTGCTGTGTTGTTACCCTACAGCTTGCTGTCAAGGTTCCGCACTACTGGCTTGAACACTTGGCTTCCTTGCCTGGTGTCCCACACAGTTTCACTACTAATGTTCTGGGTTTTTTCATGTGGCATGTCGTGCACTTCCAGCTGGAACAAAATGGAGCTCAGGGTGGGAGTGAATCAATCTAATGAACATGTTTCATTTTTTTGTGAGCCAGAGCAGTGCTTACCTCCCTATTACCTCACAGCTTTTTTGGAGCGCTGTGTGTCCCTCTTGCAACAAGGATCAGACAGACAGTTGTAAGTGGCTTCAGCCTCAGACTTGACTCTGGTATTGATTCAGGCATATGTGTCTCTTAGATCTTGCTAGTATAGCTTAGTTTGCAGCTGAAGAGGAAAAGGGCAGAAGGGCTGCACACATGGCACTGATTCCAGCCGGATATTGCTGTAAGGTTAGGTATGTGGCACGCTCTCTTGCCAATGTACAGCTGCTGTGCAGAAGTTAAAAAGGGGCAGCTAATCTGCTGTGAAGTGGCTGTGAGCTTGGATAATGGTGAAAATCCAGGGAGTGAAGGCAGAGCAGCATGGCAATATGCTACTGGTTTTCCATGTTGTGGGTTTGACTTGCTATATGTTGGGATGGGGAGAAGAAGAAAGGGCAAAGTGTGTATCTTGTGTTTATTAGTATGGGTCCATTTCAGTACTTAAAGGGAGCCTATAGGAAAGAGGGGGAAAATCTTTTTAGTGGGGACAGCTGTGACAGGACAAGGGGTAATGGTTTTAAACTGAAGCAGGGTAGGTTTAGACTGGATCTAAGGAAGAAATTCTTTACAATGAGGATAGTGAAACACTGGAAGAGGTTGCCCAGAGAGGTAGTGGAGGCCCCATCCCTGGAAGCATTCAAGGCCAGGTTGGACGGGGCTCTGAGCAACCTGATCTGGTTAAAGGTGTCCCTGCTCCCTGCAGGGGGGTTGGACTAGATGACCTCTAGGGGTCCCTTCCAACCCAAAAACATTCTATGATGATTCTATGATTAATTTCAGTGGCTGAGGTTCATCTTGGAATTTGGGTACTGTAGTTTGTTCTTGATACCTGCCTTAGTTAATTGCCTTTGAGATGATCTACTTGAGGACCAACAAGTTTAACTTTCTTTCCTTGGTCTTTGCAAGAAGCAGCTTTTGAAGGAACTGGGAGCTTTCCTGGAAGGTTCACTCTATACCTTCCCCAGCTGAATCTTTCCTGTTCTACTGAGGTACTGGTGTTCATCATATGCTTCTGATCCTCTGGGTATACCATGTGGCTGTAAGATGTTGCCTTCTGGTGAGATTGTTGAAGGGGCAGGTCATATGTGCTCACACAGGCCCAAATCTGGACTTTTGGCATGAATAACATTAAATCCTGAGGCTTTATCTGAGTAATCAGATAAAGCCTGGTGTGTGGATACTGAACTGGATTTGCAAGAGGCACAGCTTTGTGTGTCAACACTTTAAGTGGGAGGGGACACCTGACTACAGAGCGCCTGGAAGGAGCAATAACCCACATCTGCAGGCAGGGTGTGATTGTGCAACTACCCTCCTGCTTGCTCTGCAGCCGGAGCAGTGCACTGTTTCACCAGGGAAAACTTGCCAAGTATGCAGTGTCACTCCAGGATGGCAGACGTGTCCAGATGTTTGCCTACAAGGAACTCCAGTGAATCTGCTGCTTTACTGAGCTTATTAGTTTTGGAAGAGGAGGATCTCTGCTGGATGTACTTGCATACATATTTGATGGTATTTTTTTCTATAAGGACTTTTTCACTGTACATGTTTTCTCCAAAAAGGAATTTGGCTATGACTCATGAGGTGCCTTCAATCTCTGTCCCTTGATGTAGGGGTATGGTTGTAAGTGCACCCTGGTGTTCCCTTCCCAGCCAGATCCCTCTAGGTAGAACAGCCCAGCTTGCTGCTGGGGGCACAACCACGTTGTCAGCACATTAACTGGGGGGGGGTAAACAGAATTTCCATTGACTGCCCATTGCTCATGGGACATGTGCAGTGTCCCCTGACTAAGCTTAGTAGGCAGAAGCAGGTTTGAGGATTAGGCCAGAGGGGTGGCATGGCTTTTGGTGTCTTATCTGTGAACATACAAAAGCAAGATAAGATACATGGCTTATCCTCAGCTGGACTGTGTTTTATGGGATAAGTGTAGCAATACTTTTTCTGTGAAAATGGAGAAGGATGGCTGTTACTGGTTTCACTATTTCTGGTAAGAAAAATGAATTGAATGGCTCTTAGAGCTTTAAGTGGAAGAAGATTCTTGATGCAGGCAGAGCTTTAGTGGGCACTGGGGAGCAGTGTGCTGTAGACCATATGTTAAGACTGATGGAAAATTCCCCTGTGTATTTGAGATAAGAAAATGGCTTTCAAGCTTATGGTCATTAAGGTGAAGAGGAAGGATGGGGTATTATACCCAGTACTTTTTGGAGGCATGTGCTCTTATGTTATTTGGATTAAACTGTCTTCAAACCTTCCAAAAATGCCAGCCAATCCCTAGTCTAGACTGTTCTTGAATGACACTTGGCCTCACAGGAATCTCCGTTTCAAGGTACAAAACAGTACAGCAGAAAGCTCATCGGTGATTTTACTGTTGAGATGGCTTTTGTGCTAGCGGAGCGTTTGGTATTCTCTTAAATCTTGTTTTGGCATGTCTAAGACACCCACAAAACAAGCTTGTCGTGGCAATTGTGTCTGATCCAGGGTTGGGGTGCTGAACAGACATCAAATGGAAGTCCTGTCCTTAGGCCTGAGTGGACAAAGCAGACAGCCCTGCAGGTGGCAGGCTGGCAGCAGCAGCAGAGGTAGCTTTGCAGGTTGCTCAATGTAACCCTGTTTTCTGATAGAAAAGCTGGGCAGGCCAATTAGTACATGCCTCCATGCATTCATCCAGGGTGAATATCTCTGTAGCCATCTTTTTCAAGTCTTAGTATGGTATCACCAAAGCATTGGGATTATGTGTAGGGGATGGGTGTCTAGGGTGACTTCAGCTTATACTTTCATTGAGTATTAGAAGTAGTAATGTAATGAATTGACTGTAGAAATAAAGCAAGGTAAGTTTATTCTGGTGTGAGGTTTTTAAGGGAGGAAAATATTGTTGGATATGGTGGTTTTGTTTGATATTCCAGTCATTAAATATTCTAGACAGTTTACATCTATTCCATATTTGGGAGGTTGTGGTGTACTAAATGGTGGGTGGCAGTGGCCTTCTTGTTACTTTCAAACTGATACTTGTACACAGCAATCTTGGGAAAGCCACCCAGCTTCCTCAAAAGGAGGTGTAAGGACTACAGTAGCAGCTGAAAAACAGTTGAATATACTTTGGCTGAGACTGACCAGCCTTAGAAAAGACAGAAGCTTAGATTCTGAAGGGAGCAGCTAACATAACTGTGCTTGTATCTCTACAATTCTTACTCACTAAACTCTGAAAAAGCAAGGCAGCTTATCTTTTCTGCTTGTTCCTAAGTATATTGAGTGCATCTTTCTTAAGAACAGGTCTCTTGACTGTTTCTACAAGGTTTTTTCTTATCTCTTAAGTTCTACTAATGTGTTTCAAACTTGGTTTCCTAATTGGAAACTTTCTATTGATGTCATGGGAGCTTTCTGTGGCCCACATCAAATAGCTTGGTTCACCAGGAATTAAGTGACTGTACAAATGTTTATATTAAACACTTATTTAGAAGGCATGTTGACTTATGAGAACCTATGATGACAGTGGTATGTTGGGAGGATAGGTTGACTGTACAGCTTTTGTCTTGCCTCTGGACTGTAAAAGTACTGGTAGCTGTTTAATAGGCATAGATAGGACAACTTGGGTTTCCTTAAATACAATGAAGTTGTCCCATCGCTGATTATTGTGCTGTTTCTTGTCTCTTACATTGGAGACGTTTTTGAATGGATAACCGTAATGGAAAGGACTTGGATGGCAATGTCTGGAATAGTCACAGCAGAAAGATGTTGGCTTAAATAAAGGTACTGGAATGTTGCTGTTTTAGAGAGGAAACCCACAGTTTAGTCTGCTGAGAAGCCCTAGGGAGGGAAGGAAGAGATGGTGAACATGCATGTTCTTCAAACTCTGCTTACTCAGTCTTCTGTGGTGGTGTCAGGGCATTTGGAAGGTGGAAACCAAAGGGAAAAAGAATCTTGGCATTCCCTCTCACCCCCAAATAGACCTCAGACATTGAGGAGTGGCTGTCTTCCTTCCCTGCAGGAAGTGGTGTTTCTTCCTAATTTAAAGGAAAGATCTTTTCAAAGCTGCTTGGGGTGTTATGGAACCTTCCCTATGAACGTCATGTGCTAGTAGCTACTTCTTTGCAGTAGACAGTCTTAGCAGGTAGCTAATCAAAACCTTTACATCAGTCAGCTTTGCAAGATTCACTGGACTTCTGCACTAAAGTTCATTATCACGTGTGTGTGTGTGTGCGTGACCAATCTGTTTCATAGGTATGGGGAGCAGAGGGAAGTCTTGTGTAGAGCTGCAAGCTGTGTTCAGTTACTTCACTTTCGAGAGGGCAAAATACCTTTGAAAAATTCTTTGAACCTAAATTACAAGAGGAGCAAGGCTTTAGGTATAACTGGTATCTGAAATTAAGCTTACTGGTGGGCAGAATCTTTTCAGGCAAAGAATGTTTAAACACTTTTTCACTGCTCTTTCCAAAAGTTACGGTATTGGACTGCCGTCAAACCAAACTGCCTAGAAAGCCAAAACCGTCCCTGCACAAAGTTAAACTGAGATCTCTGGTATGGTGCTCTGTCTTGAAAAAAGGGTAGATGCTTGATACCTAGAGGAGGAGATTCCATTTCCTTTACACAAACTTTCCTTGCAGTCTCCTTCATCAAACTGATGTTGAAGTTGTCATGGATACTTCTAACTGCAGTCTTTCTATGTTCCAGCATCATGCCTGTTGATGTAACTGTTGATGGTGCTGAGCTGGGAGGCCTTTGGGGAGTGAATGATTTGGGAGAAATATTCTTGTGGCATAAAGGACTGCTCTGTACAAGACTTAATCTTGTGAGTCTGGATGATTATGCTAAAGTGGCCCAGAGTAAAACTTCCTGTGCTTTCTGATGCTATCTGAAAAGGTGACACTTAAAGCTGTTTGCCATCAAAAAGCCTGTACAAATCTGTCTCTTCAGTAATATATCCCCTTTGCATGGTTCAGAGCATGGCTGTCTCCTAACCAGTTGTTCTTGTTGCATGTGCTGAAGCAACTGATGTGAACTGTTACTTCATACTCACTTTTTTTCCAATGGAGAGGTGCTACCACTATGTAAATTAGTGGTGTTGGACTTAATCATACAGATTTGCTGTGTTGCCTAGACTAAACTAAATGATTGAGGTGCAGCTTAACGTTGTTGGCACACAGGAGGTGATGAGGAACTCGCTTAAAATATCAATTGATTTACAGAGCTTAAGTTAGTGAAACCGTTGCTCAGGAATGAGTTTCTGAATGTGTCCCAGTAAGACAAGGGACAAATTCCACTCCTTGCCCCTTGAACCAGCCACTCTGGAGACTAACGAGTAGTGAAGCAACTGTGAACGGTGCTGTAGGTGCCTGGCTTGGTTGTGCTTTTTGGCAAAAACATTTGTTCTGTATTACCACAACTGTTATTTCCAGGAAAAAGTTGCTCTTGGATATCTGGCCATCTTACAGTGCAGATGTCCTTCTGAAGGCAGCATGTGTATTCCTGCAGCCACAGTTTGTATAATGTGCTTTAATCCATTCCATTTTGGCGCGCTCCGTGCTTTCAAATCTGATTTGTCTAGTTGCACTTCTATAGGGATAAAACTTGAAGCAGTCAGGCTAGACAGGCTTTCTGAAGTTGTGCTATGTTATGGGAAGCCTTTCCTGGATGATGTAAGGCGCAGCTGAAGCTTCTGATCACCCTGCCTATCTCAAACAACCGTAGCAATTTCCAAGGACCCTTTCAGGTAATGGTGAAAGCAAAACATTGCATCATGCTGAGACTGTGCCCAGCTGTAGGCTTCACTGAGATGTACAATGTCTCTCTTCTTAATTATGGCATGTCCCAGGTCAATTATATTTAAACACAGAGTCCAACCATGTCATTAAACTTTTTTGGCTAATGACAAGCCAGAAATCTAGTGAGGCATCATCCCAGAATGCTCTGCTTTGGGGAGTTGCTGTGTATGTTCCAGTAAAGCTGGCAGTGTGAGTTGTCTCTTGTGTAATCTGTCTGCCAGGAATATCCTCCTAGTTCAGCACTTTGAGAGCTGCTGTGAGATGGCCGCTTGTTTGTGTGTATTCCTGGATGGGGAGGGCTTACCTTACTAAGCAGACTGATGGAGTGGTTTTCTGAGTGTTGACAAATGTCTCAGCACTAGTCTGTTGCATGTTTATCTGGCTCTTGCTTTGGGTTTTTGCTTGTATAACCAGTGTTTGAGTTACATAGCTTCTGGCAGCTGCCTCAGAAATGAGAAGTGAACGCATCTTTCTAGAGACTGGCATGGGTTGGGTCAGGCAGAGTGCACGATGTTGGCTTATCTTTGATAGTTTCCAACAGTTTAAATGCGAGATGAAAGTAGCTTTCCATATTAACTCCTCATCGGTGGAAGGAGGGGGATCCATGCTTCCACTGCAGAAATCCTGGGCTGAAGTAAAACAACAAAGGTGTGCATGGTAATCAGCATAGCATTTGGATTCTGCAAATCTTGTATTGGATCCATGTTTCATAGCTGGCTTTCACGTGAGCTGCTTGTACCTTGTACTTTTGTGCTAGCTATCTGGTCCTCTCTGGGTGCTTGCCCAAAGCTCTAGCAGATGAAGCTTGATGCTACTAAAAAGCACGAGGAAAGGGCAGAAAACAGTCCTTCCCCACCCAAAAACCTCAGGATGGCAGATCAAGGTGACCCTCAGTAAAGCTAATGAGTCTGCATGGTAAAAATATTTAGAGGGACTTGTCTCAGAGGTACTGGGGTGGGCAGCAGACAAGAACAAGGTGCTTATAGATTCTTCTCTCTGGTTAGATGGTGCGAATGGCTTTGCAGAACACAAATTTTCTGTGTGGTTTGTTTCCAGTGGAAGCCCATGGTATACCACAGCATGGCCACTCTTCCTAATGTTTTCAGTGCTGTAAGAGCTGCCATCTCTTGCCCCCAGGTGTGAAGTGCTAGTAAATCCACTTAGAGCACTGTTGACCTACCCTTGATACACTTCTGTGACAACCTTCAGTGCCTCTGTTACTGTTACAGGACTGGACTTGAGCATGTCCAAAAACTTGTGTTATATAACACACTCACGATGATCCTGACTTTAGTCTCAGTGAAGAACAGCCCATACTAGGCAGACAAGAAATGCTAATGCTCTTTTCCTTTTCCTACTGGCTGGATTGCAAGCCATTTATGCCCAAACATTCTGGAGGTGTTCTGCCATGGTGTGACTCTGCTTCCTTTTTGTTAAGGGAGTTCCCTAGGAAACTGCTTTCCCTCTGGATACTTGGAGGGGAAGAGGGAATTGGAAGCTGAAGGGGGATGTGGTGGACTTGAGCAAGCCAAGGTGCTTGATTACCCTGGGATAGCAAGTTTGGATTTGTCTGGACTCTTCACCTCAACTGTTGCAGCAATTGGAGAAGAGAAATTGCATCTTCTGGCTATGTTGTTGGATTTGGAAAGGGTTTTTCCACAGCTTTTGTTATGTTTTAAGGGTTGTTGTTGTTCCCAGATCAAACTTGAATAGAAAACTTAAGGCTGCTGCCAGCTTTCTGTCACAGACACCTTTTATCTTGCATTCATCTCTTCCAAGCAGATGCTGCTTTCATTTCTTCTATTTTTTTGTTTTGCTACAAGCCTAAAATGAACAGCCTTTTGATGCAGGGGAAGAAATTGTATTTCAAAGCGAAGTACCTAGTTAACTTCAATGATAAAACTGTTGGTTTTATCTTAAAGGTAGTTCTGTGTTCCTTTGAAACAAATCTGAAGGTTGGAAGCTCCTGAACCCTGCTTGCTCTAAGTTAATGTGCAGATCCCTCTGTGCCTGGGAACATGAGTGAATCTTCTTTTTGGGTGGGAGGTATAGATGAAGCTCAGCTTCTCAAGGTGAGGCTGTACACAGGGAAGAGGGTGACAGACACTGATGTTGATGTACAGTGTTCCTGCAGGTTGTTTTCCTTCCAGCTGATTATAAGCTGCAGCGCGTGGCTAACGCTATCACAAAAGTGCCAACCACGTAGCTCAAGATGGAGCACAGCAGGGGGAAGGAGCTGAGGAGAACACAAGTCTTCAGACACTTCATTGTGGTAGTGAAGCAGTCTGTATCCTCTAGCCAGACAGTGTTGTCTTTCCCAGTCCGCCCTGCCCTCCCTTGCCTTCCTGCCTTCAAAGACTTGTACTGAGCATGAGGTTTGTATGAACATCCAGCTCTTGGCTTTCATCTTTTCCACTTAAAAAGATAAGCCCTGTTCCTGTAAGGTGCAATGCTTCCTAAAGGGTGATGTGGCTAAGCTGCATGCATTGGGAGGATTGTTTCCAAGGGGCATGCCGAAGCATGCCTGTCCTCATAGGGAGGGCAACCAATGGATAAGGCTGAGCCATAGCATTGCTCATGTAGCTGGTGATTTTGGGGAATGAAGAATTCCTAGACATAGGCCATGGCTGGCTTGGCTAGTGGTCAGGACATGGAAGAAAAGATGTTGCTGTTTTCATTTAGCATGTTAGAAGAACTACTTGATGTAGCAGGTACAGGTTATGGGTCTGAGATCTCATTTGGGAGTAGGGGCTAGAGGAAATACTTCCTAGAAAATGGTAGAAGCCAGATGCTTTTGGAGATGAATTGTAAAAGTTGTTTCTTTGAAAGTGGTAATGACTTACTGAGGGAGGCCACAGAAGGTTGGGGGGTTTTTTTTGCATATAGGCAGGTGCTGGAGGCATTGAAAAATCTGACAGGATTTTGGATTAGAAAGCCTAAGCTTGATTAAAGAACCTGTCATGATTTTGTGATGAGCTCCTGCTTTGGTTGCATATGCAGGGGTGTGACTTCTGAAAACATCCTTTTGCTAAGTGAACAGAATGGTTTCCTAAACACTATGGGGAAAAAAAATCACTTCCTCAGTGACTCAACTGTCTCTTCTTGTGAGGTTTTTGTCTCCAGTGGTGACACCTTCAGTCTCCACAGACCTCGGGGCAGGAAAGACCTGAATCTGTAGTTTAAGCTGTGAAAGATCTACTGGGTCTTTATACACAACGATGTAACTCCAGTCCTCTTTTTCAACACTTAACAAGTTCAGGATGAAGAGATCTGGGTCAGCATTGTAGAGGAATGCTGAGTTTTTCCATGTGGCAAGGTAAGACAAAAACACCTGTGAACTAAATCTGTTTATATTGCTTAGAGTAATCCACTGTCCAGTAAGAAGGCACTAACAGCTTGTACAAGAGGCTGAACTGCATTTGCTTTTTTGGGCTTTATTTAACCTGAGGATTAATACTAAATTCAACCTGAAACTGGCTGATTAAGAAACTAGAACAACTTAAACAGGGAGGAAGATGCATAAGCCTAAGTATAAGGAGCACTATTGTCACCGTGAAGCTTGTCAAGCATTGGAGCAGGTTGCTCCAAGGTTGTACAGTTTCTGGTTTTGAAGGTTTGCAAGAGTAAACTGGATGAAGCTCTAAATAACTAGTCTGGCCCCTGCTTTGAGGAGGAGATTGGACTAGAGACCTCCTGAAGTCCTTTCCAGCCTGAATTAGTCTATGATTCTATGAAATAAGCTTGTATAGGCATCTTACGGTGATATTATCAGAGTTGAATTCTGGAAGCAGATAGGCTGCTTTATCAGTTTATAGACAACAAGACTTATCTCCTGCATAGCCAGGCTAGAATCTGGGGGTTTTGGGGTTTTTTCCTAGCTTGTTTAAGAAACTCTCATAACAAATTTCTATCCTACAGATTGCCCTGAAACAAGGAAGAGATTAATTACTTGTTTCAAGTCTCAGAATCGCTACTAAAGCTTCTTTAATTAATCATTAGTATAAAAAAGCTTTTTTCCAGTCTTGTGTCTATGTCAAAGGTGAGCTACAAACCAAAACTTGACTCTGGTTTAACTTCACAACTACCCCCTATCCTGCAGTATTGCTGAATACCGGCAGTGGCAAGTCCTTCTGCTTTGACAATAGTATTGTTCCCTTTAGAGCAGGCTGTCCTTGCAATGATACCCATGTTTCTAGGCTCTCGAAGCAGCCACATAAGCTTGCTTTATCTTCTTCCTCTGAGCCCATCCATCCATATATCAGGAGGTTTTCTACAGTCATCATATAGGGGTTTATTTTGTCATACCAATTGGCAGTACTTGGTACAATGCTATGCCTCTGAATCATTAGAAGGTGGTAGGAGAGACAAAACTGAGGGATCCTTTCTCAGGGAGCAGTGAGGGACTAAGCTTGAAGAAAGCTGATGGTACACTGGCCATTCATAGGAAGGAGCAGCATCCTGAATCGTGTCCTTAAAAGGTGTGGGATGTGGGGGAATGATTAACAAGGGAAACCATCTTTCTGCTCAGTATTGTAGGAACAAGCTCGTATCCCTTGCATCTGCAGGATGACAGATCTGACTTGCAAGGTGTAATTAAGATCAGTCAAATATAGCTTGGGAAGAAGTTTTTCTTTCCAAGCAATCCTGCCCAAGGCCTTAGCAGCCATGCTGTCTACCTTCCAGGCTTGTTACGTGACCTTCAGTAAGACAAGATATAAAACAAGTTACCAAAATGCAGTGCTGCTAGCTTGGTGCTTAGTTTGACTGTTTGATGTCAGCCCTTCTCTAAAGAGGGCCATGACTATCATGATGGGCCAAAGGAGCACAATTAACTTAATCTCTTGATCTGGTGGTGAAAAGGTAGAGGCGAAACCAGCTGTACAGCTGAGGCAGGCTGCTGGTGACAAGGTGCTGCTAGGAGCAGGTTTTGAGCTGGTGGAAGGAAAGAGCTTGGAGTTGTGCTTGTTACACTGCATCCTTCTCTACACTTTTTTTTACTTAAAGCTCCGCATAGATTGGGTTACGCTGTAGCACTGGTCACACATGGAAAGACACAGTGGCTATGCAGAGGTCCTTAACTGCATTAAGCTCCAGGGTTATAGAATGAGTTTTCTTATGTCTCATGACTTGATTGTCATGGTATCTGATCAGGTGGAAAAGAGTCAGTCAGGAAACTCGTTAGCTCCTGCCTGAGGGTCTTGCTTATTTCCTCCCTGAAAAATAGCAGCAAGCATGCGTAGTTGGGGGGGAGTCTTTCTACATCCATCCCCCTGACCGCTGGGATGCTGTGACAGCAGAGGTCCACACAGTGACTAAATGCAGACTGTAAAAGGGAGGATGAAAGTGATGAACTTGGAAGATGGAGCAGGATTGTTGAATGTGAGGAAAGGATGCCAGCTGAGTTGCTGAGGATGTAAATGTAAATTGTAAAACTGGAAGAGAAAGAAAAGCTAACTTTTGCTTCCTTAAATGTCAGGGACAAAGCAGCTTTTTGTGAGGAGGAACTGAATGCTGTCCTGCTGGGTATCCAGTGTGCTGGGCCTTGGAATTTCCTACTTGGTAGCAGGGAGTTTGTGGGGCATTCTCTGTGGTCCTGTGTTCACCTTTTGCCCCAATTCTCTTCCCATGATGCAGCGATGAGAAGTGTGCAATACTTAACATTGACCTACTCGTACAAAAAGCACTTTCTCCTAGTTGGTAGTGGTGTCACTGCCCATCTAAATGGGGGAAACGCAGACCCAAGGAAGCGATGTGCTGAAGCCGCCCAAGCTGAGCGGCAGTGAAGCAGGGATGGAACATAACTTCAGTTCTGCACCCTAAGGCCCTGATTTTGCTGTGCTGCTTTGCCCTCTTTTGCAGAGAACAGTATTCTGTTTGTGGTGCTGTAAGAATCTAATGCTCTGCTCAGAGGGAGCAGAGACACTGTTGTAATGGACCAAGAATTACTTGTTTCGGGTACGTGACCCAGATTTCAACTATGCTTTTTCTGTAGTGCTGATGAGCGGTACCAGACACTTGCACAACTTCCCTTCTGGCATAGATGTATTTGATGTAGATACATGTACTGAAGCTTCAGACACAATAAACCTATTGGAGGGCAACAGGCTGAGTAATCTGGTGCTTGGCAGCTGCTCTGTTGTGGGGATTTTTGCTTTACTGTTAGCGGTGCCTGTGACATCTTTAAATGAAAAGAGGAAGGAGGAGGCAGTAGCTGGGCAGCCTTAATATTAAAATAGCTCAAACTGCAAGTGGTTTTCCTGAGAGGAGGAATCCTGCTGGATTCTATGTGTCTCCTGACAGAGTATACTGTATTGCTTTTTAAGACCAAGGATTGAAATCCTCACAATCTGCTGCGTACCTTAATTTTTCAACCCATCTATTTGAGAAAACGCCACTTCTCAGGTCTATAATACCCAACTCTGTGTGACTCTAATACAGTAAGGGCTCAGTTCCTGTTCTCGTGCAGGTATTAGTACTAGGTTGCTTCTTTCAACTCGTGATGAGCTCTCTGTGTTTAGGGAGGTGTTGTGCATTGTTTTATTCCACCCACTGAAAGCAGTACAGCAGCTGTCCTGGAAAAAACTAGGACTTCTAAACTGGCACTTCCAGCAATTGGGATGCTGTGGTTTTACTCTTAAGCCTATGACAAGCCCAACCATGTTGCTTCCCCCATTCCTTCAAACACATAGCATGTGAGAGGCTTTCTAATGGTTTGCTTCTGTGTGAAGGATAGCTAAAATAGGAGGCTGACCTCCCGTGAACTGGGAGAGGATAGCACAAGATGCAGCTGTACAAGTGTCTTTGTCTCCTTCCTAGGAGGCAGCAGGGCAGAGCAAGGAGTTTTGGTAGGTGACTGAGAACTTTAACATGGATTTCTTTTAATGTAGCTGTTGCTAGCATTAAACCACAGTGATTCACTGTTAACTGTTTCAAGGGGAAAGCAGTGCTTTGTGATCAAAACCTTTGTCCTGGTGGCTTGTTTTGTTGCCCAATCTTGCAGTCATGGCAAAAAAGAGCTTTTTATACCGGAATGGAAGCTCTGGACAGAAGTAAACACATCAAACTTCATCCTTTCCACCTATTGCTGCCTTCCCCATGTACTGATTATCAGACAAAACTAACGAGTCAAGATACTTAAATGGACACGAGGGATGGACAGTGAGCTATGTAGGCTGCAAATTTGTAAGTGGGGAAATAACTAAAAGCAAGGAGTTCTTGTGCAAGAGGGTGGTTTATTATAGATTATCTGAGCTTCTATAATGCAAATAGCTCTGAATGTAAACATCTACTATTTCAAACTTGCAGTGGCTTAATTGTGGAGGAAATGCCTTTCTAAATACAGCCTATCTTGGGATGTTAGGGGTCCAGTGCTGGAGGGAAGGAAGGAGAAAGATTAGGCAGGCATAGCAACTTGCCCAGGTGCTGACTTTATTTTTCAAACGCGAATGCTGAACAGTTTACTACTCTGCCTGTTGAATGGTTTCTGGAGGGTAGTGGCTGTCAAAGTAATTGCTGCTTGCTTCTGCTCCTCTTGTGAGCTGGGGCAAATGCCTGTAGCACAGGGCAGTGAAACATCTTAAGGAACAATATCATCTGGATTGGTTCCCCAGTTCAATCTTCACTGTGACTGCATAATGCTGTGTTGGTACAGCAGTGTGAGGGAGTGGGGTGGGAAGGGCTGGGGGAAGAGAAAACAGTAACTAATAGTCTGTGGTTCTCATTGCGCTGGAACGAGGCCTGACCTGATGTTCATCCTCTGGTCCAGCCAATAACTACAGTGGAAGGGCAGACTGTCCTGCTTCCCCTGCTTCTCCCCACTTCCGGATCAGCTTCCAACCAAAGCTTCTGAGTAGCTGACCAGCCTAGTCACTGTGTTAGAAATACTTCCGAATAGGAAGCTAAAGCAGACCAGTGCTGTAGTTTAACTTTGTCAGGGTAGGTACCTCTTCAGTCCTTCATTCCTGTTCGTTTTCCTGATGGTACTCAGACCATTCTCTGACAACTTTGCAATTTAGATTTTTAAGGCATGGCTCAAAGGTAGACTTTCTAAATGGTGGTTCTTCTCTTGACTTCTTATGAGGATGGACTAAGAGCCCTGGAAGACCCTGGGACTTCTTCCTGAGTAGCCATCTAACCTGCGGCCCTGAAGGTAAGCTCATTTGAGACACTTCTGTGCTGGCTGCATTAGCACTTGGCTGTCTTGGGAGTTGCTAAGCATTTTGTACAGATAAAATGACAGCCCTGTTCTCTGAAAGAGTTTGTATTTAAAGGCAATACAATATGGTATCTGAACAGAAGCCTCAATACAATCCTTGGTTATAGAAGAATTTTTAAAAACCAGGCTGTTCTTCAATTTTAAGAATGTGTGGCAACAGACAAACAGAATGGAGTTGGCTGCTAAAGGACAGGGAAGTCGTAAGAGAAGTACTGTTAGAGAGTGTACTTGGCAGTTCAGTCCCGCAAACTAGTCTTTCAAGTGCAGCTTGTTTATAAAACTGTGGTGGTTTTGTGTTTGCAATGTGCTGGGCATAGATTTCAACCTCACAGGGATACGAGGCTTCCTCTGGAAGCAGTGTTTGTTTATGTGTAAAGTCTCAATAGTGTAAGGAAAAATCAGTTGAAGGTGGTTGGATAGGTACAAAGGTGTAAGAAAGGTGAACATCTGGGCAAAATGAAAAAAGGCTGCATGTGACCTTTCTTCTTGCTACCTATGCGACTTATTTCCCATAGCACTTCATCTGCAAGCAGATTGTAGAGCCAACTCTTGAGTGTGTGTGAAGAAATTGGAACAGTGAAAAGACCGTATCTTTTGCAGGTGACTTCTGCAGTTAGTGTATCTATGTTAGCCTATTTTTTTTTCTCCTTGGAATAAGCTCTCCTGAGACACTAGTACCTTTGTCTTAAGGCACAGACTACACTAAAGCAACCTGGGAGCAGCCTTGCATAGTTTTATCAGTCAGTCTTAATTTCAATAAAACTCCATCCCCAGAAAATGGATTCTTGACAGAAGCAATGAGAAAAAGCATCACTTGTCTGATTGATCTAGCCTGGAAATGGTACCAGGAGCTAAAAAAACCATGACTTTGCCAAATGTGACCAGTGAGATAAGAACCTGGTGTGTGGGAAGGATATCTTGCCTAGTCTGGAAGATGTTTGCTGTGGTGCTGCTGTGTTCTCTAAATAGGTATATCCACATGCTGAAGCATGCCGAGAACTTGCTGTGCTGGTGGAACATGTTGCAGCTGGAGTGCTATAGCCTTCCATAAGCTGCTCAAACTAGTGCATCAGCTGTAAATGGCTCGCACTCCAGAATGGCTGTGCTGATGGTTGTGTGCAAAGGACTTCGAGTGGGAATAGGGCTGTACATAAGGGCACAGTAATTGCAACAATTTACTGTTTTTTCTCCTGGCTGGCTGTCTGCAGTGGCTGCATTGCTTTGTGCCCCTGCTGTCACAGCTCCCTGTACTTTCTCACAGGAAGGGAACTGTGTGGATCTTCCTGCTCCTATAACAACATGTACAGGTGCTGTCTCAGCTCAGACCTAACTGCCAAACCACAGCTGTTTTGCCATTTCCTCCAAAAGAATCTATCTGGAGTGCAGATCTATGGTTCAAAGCTGAACTTGACACACCTGATCTTCTTCAGCAGTATGTCCCCACTATAGCCTGTCAGTGACTTCTGCATTAAAAGCAAGGGATGTCTGCAATTCATTTGTATGTATTGCTAACTTGAGAGCCACAGGCACATGGTTTTAGGCTGCTTGGCTGAGCTGACTGTCATCTGAGCATGCGACAATCTGTTTTGTGGCACCGAGCATGATTCAGATGCTGAATTCTACCTGGAACCCAAGTTCATCAAGTTAGTCTTCTAGGTTTGTAACAGTTGCCTGTAAATACTTGCTAGAATACAGAGTTTAAAGTTGCTTCTGGAAAACAGCACTTCACCAGTTGGCTACAAACAAATATTCTAGACTAGCAGGAAGTTAGAGAGGAGCAAAGGGGAGAGGTGTAAGGAGAGGTCAGTGCTGCAGCTGCGGATGTGGGACATGGGAAGGGACTCTGGCTAAACTTCTCAGTGCTTAACTAAGATGCGGAGCTCTCAGTTCAGTGTGGGATGGTAAACTCAGGGCTCCATCCTGCCTTATGGGGGAAGAGGTGTTAGTTGCTGGCTCTCTGCCCTGTTGAGTCAGCTCCTACTCACTGTGCATACTTTACCATGGCTTCTCTAAGGCCCCATGGTCATCTTGGCAACCTTCCTTGTGCCATATAATGCTGCTTACTCTCCAGTACAGGCACTTGTATGCTTGTGTGGCAGTGTTCTGCAATGCTAGGGATTATGTATTCAGGGTAAACTTCTGTTGTACATCTAGCATGCTGGGGAACCAGAGCTGGGGGAAGAAGAAAGGGGACTGGCATTTGGAGTGATGGTGCTTGTCTTCCCAAGTCACTGTTACGTGTGATGGAGCCCTGCTTTCCTGGGGGTGGCTGAGCACCTGCCTGCCCATGGGAAGCAGGGAATGAATTCCATGTTTTGCTTTGCTTGTGTGGCTTTTGCTTTACCTGTTGAGCTGTCTCTATCTCGACCCATGAGTTTTCTTGCTCTTACCCTTCCAATTCTCTCCCCCATCCCGCCAGGAGGGGAGGGAGTGAGCAGCTGGGGGGGCTTAGTTGCTGGCTGGGGTTAAACCATGGCACTTCCTTAAGTTGGTTTCTAGTAAGTGGCTTCGTTGAAGATGGGTGATTGTTGTTGCTTCAGGTTTCAGTTTATTCAGTTGTGCTGCTCATGGTGTAAGAGGGCATGCTGCCTTCATCACACTGCCTTTCAACATTGCAAAAATAGCTAGAAAACTTCTTCAGAAACTGTCTGCAGCATCCCAAGGAGAGGAATGTTGGAGTGCTGTGTTCATACAAACGAGCTGATTCTTAGTGGTTACAAGTCCTAGCAGTGTTGTATAATGACATGCTCTTGGCTTCCTTGGACAGAATCCTCTTCCGGTTTGTCTCGGGGTGGGAACGCTTATGCTAGCTGCTGCATGTACAGAAGAGCAGAGCTCTCGGTGTCTGCTTAGTAGATGAATGAGGCTGTTTTGCTTAGCAAGGTGACTTGTGAAGTTTGTATTCTAGGTGAATCAAGCATTGCCTTGTTCTCCCCCTCCCTGGCATATCATGAGCACAGTTACTTGTCAGGGGCCTCTTTGCTGGAGGATTTTCCTTTTTGCTGGGACACGTGCCATCTTTCTTAATTCTTTCTTGCCCAACCTCTTGTGATCTCAGAGTGACTGCAGTTTCACTTTCTGTGGAGGCCACACAGCCTTGCCAACAGCTAAACCTGCTGAGCCAAACTGCTGCTGCTCTTCAGTAGGTGGGGCTGAGGAAGTTGCCCCTGTGGCAACCTTCTCTGTGTAGAGCAAGATAGCAGTGAGGCTGACAGTGCTGCCAAAACCAGTGCTATGTAATGAGGGTTGCTGGCCCAGCCCTGATGTAAGCAAAATTGCAACACTCCGAAACTAGCTCTAACCATGTTGTTAGTGCAGTTGTTCCTGTCATCTGCTCTGTAGCTGCTTGGTCTCTGCTAACACAGTGCTGGAAAACTTCTTCAATGGCATAGGTGAGCTCTTTTTCCCAAGGTTTGATCCATATTTAGTGGGGTGGGAAGGGTGCTAAAGCCAGAATGCTGGTGGAGTGATTGCATCAGTGCTGGATGGGGTGATACAAACTTCCTGTGACTCGTTTCTGCAGTAGGCAGAAATACGTGGTGGGACATCTTTGATGCTAAGAATTAACACCAGGGAAAATTGAGTGTCTGGTTATTTGGGGCTAAAGTTTGAATGCTGTTTGAGGCATGCAAGTTCTTTCTCCACTCCAGTTAGGATGTTTTGTAGGATTGCTGATCCATCTTGGCTTTTAGCTTGGTTTTACGAAAGGTCTATGTGATCAAAGGATCTGTTTTTAGCACCAACAACAGAGGCAAGGGAAAACCTCTAGTGTTGAAGCAGCTTCTAGAGATCGCGTTGAAGAAGGGCTAGGGCTGTGAAGGGTCCTTGAGGAGTTTCTGGTGTATTAGTTGTGTGCATATCTGAAGGATGCGAAAGGTGACCCTGGGTAAGCTACCGCCAGCAGGTTAGTCAGCAAACTGGGAGTAATGTAGCTCCTTTGGCTGTTGGCTTGTGGGATGAACATTCAGCCCAAGAAAATGTATCAAGTTTACATAATGTTTTTTCTAGTAAAATCATGGAAACGTGAGCAAAACTACAGTGGGTTTTTTAGTCTTATTTATTAGTACTTTTGGGATCCTTTAGTTCAGCTCTCCAAAGCTGTAAGCAAGTAAATGACCATGTGCAGAATATATATTTTCTTTCCTTCTCCTGAGGTGTTTTCCAGGTTGGAGATCTTTAGGGTAGAGCTCTGATTTAATGTCTGTAGAGCACCCAGGGTATGCTAGGTGTTTAAAGGTCTGGCTGCTTCTCTGTAGAAGTATACACAATAAACATTTCTGGGGAGAAATAGAGCCACAGTAAACTGACTTGAAGAAATAGACTTAAAGTAAAGCTGGATCAGGAATCAAGGAATTTCAGAGCTGTCATGTATTCCTGTAATTGATGCTCCAGATGGGTTTCCTATTGGTGCTGAGCTGCAGAGCAAGGCAGGACCTACGAGGAGCCCTGGGTTTTCTGAAGTTACTGAACTTTTCGTAACTGTCTGAAGTGTTTCTGGTCCTTCTTTCTGGTAAAGTTTGTAACTGAAGGAGAATGGTTTGCCATTATTCAACCTCAAGATAACATGTTTTCAGTGGCTGAGTGCCTCACAGGTGCTTAAACAACTGCAGGCATCTTCCAGTAAGTTTGTGGGGTGTCTCTTGTTTTGGAGAGGATGCTTCTAGAACTCCATATGCTCTGGATTTTTCAGTTGTGAACCATTGATGCTATACTAAGCCTCTGGCAGCACTTTGGCAGCTCAGGAGTTGGGTTGGTTAATGGCACCAGCAGTGACAGTGACTCCTGAATGGCTAGGACTAGTGCTTTGCCTTGGGTGCAGATGTTGGACTGGGACTTTGAGGGTTCTTGCTGCTGTGCAAGTTGCTTCCAAATGGAGCTGAAAATCTGCACAGCAGCCTGTTAAAATTCCTGTGTCACTTTGAGGTGTAGCTACCTGAAATAACCTCCTACTGTGTGATAGAACTTGCATGGGAACAGCCTTTTGGCTTCAGGTAAAATGATGAGGGCATCTTGGGTGAGTATGCTTTGGCTTAGGTTCGCTGTATTGATAGCTTGGATTGCATTTCTAGTGTGTGCTCAGATGAGGTGAATGGGTTTGATTGCCAGGATAGGTAGGAATGAGGTGAATTGTCTGGGAGCAATAAGGTGCCTTATTTTAATGTAGATAACTTTTTTAATCTAACTGTGTGAATTGTTCAAGGGGCGCTGTTTAGCCTCATGTTTGCAAGGTGTTCCTCTAGGTTTTAGGGGACACTAGGGAATTAATTGAAATCAAGATTTAATTGTTTGATTCATACTAGGGGACAATATTCTGTGGATAGCTCAGACTGCTGCTTGCATGACACCTGCCTAGCTGCGTACTTGGCTGCATTTTATGAGGTTCAGTGCCAGCTGGAGGGGGTAAATCTGGCCATGGGCACAGAGTTTGGTTCTGCTCTGTTGTATACTGCATTTTGGTGAACTAAATCCAGATGACTGCCTTGGTTGGAGAGGTCTGTGATAAGCAGTCATTTTGCCTGGTTCATGTCAATGCCTAAACAGAAGAAGATGCACGCCCACTCTGCCATACACATTCTTTTCTTGGCAGAGCTGTGTTCTCCCCATTGGGCAGCAGGGACTTCACCTTCCATTGAAATGTCTTTGCTCTCTCCAGCCTTGATCTATTTGCAGAAAGCAGTTGTTTTGAAACCTGGCTTATCTTTCTAGTATGGCAAACTGCCTACTTGCTCTGAACAGCTAAACTGAGGGGAGATCTAATTCTCACTGAAAATAGCAGTGAACATCTTTGAGACACTTAAAATTTTGTTCCAAAGCTTTTAAGCCTAGAAGGTTAACAATAAAACTGAAAATAGCATGGGAGCAGAACAGAGCATCATGGAGATGAGCTTATGTTTATAAAGCAGAGCAGAATTCCAGCAAGCCTGAGCTGTTGATATGACAGATAAAAGCACTTTCAGTGCTTACGTTTGTACTTAAACCTGTAACAGTTTAAAGGTTTTGAAGTAGCTAATTCCCTATCATATCTTTTCACTTATGGCTGGCTGTGTCTCATATCAAGCTGCCCAGGGCATTAATCCAATAATTTAAGAGGGTGAGCTTTTCTGTATCTGCCCTGCTGAGGGAAAGTGCCTATATTGTCTTGTGCATGAAGAGGCTTTTCCTTTTTAAAAATGAGGGCATAATTGTGCTTGCTGACTGTAGGGCAAGGTGCCACTCTGCAGTTCTAGATCAGGCTGGTGCCAGGAACAGTGGAGCCAGCTCTGAGCGGGAATCGTGTCCTTGCCCTAATAAGGAGCCATGTTGCACTTAAATCTTGGCATATGGTGCTCAGTATCTGACCTGCTCTCACTCTAATCAACCCCTTTGTTCCAATCTTTTTTCTTCTCTTCCCCTTTCTGCTCTTTATTCTGGCCATCGTCCTTCATCTAGTGTTAATAGTCTGCTTGGGAAAAGTCATGACTAATGCAAGTAATGAGCAGTGCTTGTGTTCAGGAAAGGCTGCTTTCTCTTTGGAGCAGGCAGTGAGATGGTATCCTAGCTCATGGGCTTCAGAAGTCCCTGTTGTCTTTTATTTGTGGCAATTCCCTTTCTGGTGCAGCAGCCTTGAGAGAGATACGATGATGCTTACATTGGCAAAAGGCAAAAAATCATAGTGAACGAGGCATTATTGTGCTTGTGAAGAGCACAGAATTGTATTCTCTTACTTGAGCCTTTTGTGCTTCAAAGCAGTCTGCACCAATACTCCTGCAGTCTGGCAGTCTGCTTTGTTTTGGTTCTTGCTTCCTCTGCAGTGTTCTCACACGTACTGTACAGCTCTCAGGAAATCTCTTCCTCTCTTCCTTCTGCCAATGTTTTGTTCCTTTATCCTAATCAAAGTTCCAACAGCTGAATTTGCCTGTAGACTTCCAAGTGTGCTTTAGCCAGTGCCTTGTTGACAGCCTTTGTCCATACGCCACAGACCTTGGGGATGCCAGGTAGTTCATCTGGTACTTTTCTGCAGAACACCACATGATTTGGTTCTGTCTCAGCAGCCCGATGGTCTTTATCCCAGCCTGAGCAAATGACTTACACTGAAACTTTTTCCAAATTACTGCTTCTGGACAGCATTAATGTGCCTTTCCCAGGGAGGGGAAGATGCCTGTCAGAGGCACCTAGTGCTAGTGGTACTTACTTAACTTGCAGGAAGTCTGTTATCTTACCAGCTGATAATGTGATTGGACTTTATTTAAATGGCAGTTGTTTAACAAACCATCTTCTGTCTGTCAGTGCGGTACATCTGAGGTCCCTGAATAGTTTGAAATAGCTATACTGCTGCCTAGTATTTTGCATTGGGATGTGACTTTTAAAGAACCTCAGGCATTTTCCTCTCCACAGTTGAAAAAAGGAGGAAAGGAAAGGAAAAGTAATCTTGGCTCTTCTAATGGCATACCCTGGACCAGTAGTAAAAACCTGTAGGGAAGCTGGTGAATTGATCCCTAACCCAGAGCACACATGAGCCTTCCCTGTCACCTTCTAGCTGAAGCCTTGCTGCTTATGTCCAGTAACCTTATTTTTAAACCAGATCTGATTCATGCTGTATTTTCTATGCCAGATGAGGTCCTTGGTTGTAAGTGTTGTGACTGTAGCTGGCAGGAGCCCTGCATGATTGCCTCACTTCAGGAAATGTTAAAATAACACTTTTTTTCTTAGAAAGCTAGTTCACTCCCCTCCCACTTCTAATTCTCCTAATAGCTGCCCCCAGTTTGGCAGCTGTCTTAGAGGGCTGTTTGTGTTGCTGAGTGAGAGCAGAGACACTTCAGTGGATGCAGTGCTGGAGGAGAGGTACACAAAGCGAGCTAGTATCTCTAGCCAAGCTGGCTTGAACTTTTTCGAGGTTTCTCTGCAATTTGGAAGGAAAACTGCTAAACTGTTAGAAGAATCTTGCTCTTCCCCCTGGGCTCTGCATCTGAAGCTGGGGATTTTTTTCCTCTTGGAGAAGAGAAGCTGCCCCAACTGAAGCTGCTCACTTGAGACAAACCGTACAGCAGGCTGATCTGCTCTCTTGACTAGAGTGAGGGCAATAGTACTGATAGCTGCTGGAATATCCCCTGAGGCTGGACCCAGCGGGTTTTGGACTTGCAATCAGGTCTCCAAGATACTTAGCAAAATCTTTAGTGGGGTTGAAGTGAATTATCTTCTCAAACCTGCATCAATGGCTGCTAGCTGCTTTGCCAGCTGATCTGTGGAAGGTTTGTAACTCTCCAGATGGAGAAGCTTTCATTTTTATTGCCTGGCTCCTACTTTTTGATCACTGCTATGGGGAGATGGGTTGTGTTCAATACTTTATTTCTCTTTTGGAACTGTTTGTGCTGAAGGAACAAAATTATTTATGGCTGGATAACAATAGGCAATACTTGTGTGTGTCTCTGTAGTACATAGTCTTTAGAGGGATGCTTACATCCTAGAGATTCCCCAAGAACTTTAATTGACAACTGCCAGCCAAAAATGGAAGGCTGGGGTTTGGTTTTCTTCATCTAATGTCTGTCAGATCTGGGAGCACTGCAAAGGAAGCACTGGAGTACCAGCTTGGAGAACAGAGTTCTGATCTAGTGTTAAGTGAATAAGCTGGTTTGGACCCTGGAAAAATAATGCAGGTACTAGGCCTGTTTGTAGTGCCCGTTCTACTTGCTAGTCTGTGATCTTCTTCTTGAGCTAGAACACAAATGCATCCCTCCTGAAATGCAGCCTGCTT
>NW_009260790.1:144000-146006 GCF_000687185.1 Egretta garzetta
AGGACAGCTCAGACTAAAGCTTTGCAGAGCAGTTACCCATATAAACCAATCCCTCTCTACTAGTCATCTGTAGCATGTTACTATGGGATCCAAAGACAATGCAAATGTAAACTCGGGTCTATCTTTGGGAAATTGAAGCTGTTGGAATCTCTTTCTGAGTATTAAATGTCTTGTGTGTTTTGGCTCCATTGTGGATAGCTATAGAGATGGCTTTGGCAGGAAAAGAAATTCTCTGTGGTGTTTGGAAGGAGCTGGAGCAGTGAACACCAGTGGGCAGCCTGGGCCTTCACTGGGATGTCTTGCTCAGCCTGACCTTGTGCTATCAACTGCGGCTGGGAGACCAGAAGTTATGCTTATACGAGGCTCTGTTTTCAGCCCTCCCACCAACTGAAGACAATCAGGAAAAAATTTAAGTCTCAAGCTTTACTGTGTGCTGTGTTCCGCGTTTTCTGCATTGAATAAACTCTTTCTCAAAACTTCCAGCCTGGAAAACATATAGGTGATCATGATGTAAAGGCAAGGCTTGCTGGCGGCGAAGATGTGCTCTCAAGGTTTAATGATGCAGTAATAAGGAGCAGTGCATTCACTGTAAAGAGAAGATGAGCTCTGGTGGCTGAATCTATACAAAGAAGCAGAAATTCAAGTGCCTTTCTGAAGGGGGCATTAGCAATTTAGTACCTATCTATTTCATCTATATGCTATCTCTGCTATGCAGGGTATACTGCATAAGTAGGATGCATTCCTTCCTGGTGGAAAGGAAGGACAAGTTGTCAGGATAAACAGATTAAAACAGTGCTCTGTAAATGTTGCATACAAGGCTGTGTGTGCTAATGTTTAACTCCTCTCTTGTTTTTCTTTCCATCCATTAGGCAATACTGACTGGTGCACATCTTGACAAGGTCTCCTGGCAACCTTTTTCTGTAGGGCTGAATGACAGCAGGAGCGGCTGGGTAAACCGATGAGCTTGCCTTGGGAGCCTATAAATAGGCAAAATCAGAACACACGATGGGTCAGAAGGTCACAGGTGGGATAAAGACTGTGGATATGAGAGACCCTGTATACAGGCCATTGAAACAGGAACTCCAAGGACTCGACTACAGCAAACCCACACGTCTGGACTTGCTCCTGGATATGCCTCCTGTATCATATGAAGTCCAGTTATTGCATTCATGGAACAATGATGATCGTTCACTGAATGTATTTGTGAAAGAGGATGACAAACTCATATTTCACCGGCATCCGGTGGCTCAGAGTACAGATGCCATCAGAGGCAAAGTGGGATATACACGAGGACTGCATGTGTGGCAGATCACGTGGGCGATGAGGCAGCGAGGCACGCATGCTGTGGTGGGGGTGGCAACAGCAGATGCCCCTTTGCATTCAGTAGGGTACACGACACTTGTAGGAAATAACCATGAATCTTGGGGGTGGGACCTTGGGCGCAACAGACTGTACCATGATGGCAAGAACCAGCCAAGTAAAACCTATCCTGCCTTCTTAGAACCAGATGAAACTTTCATTGTGCCGGACTCCTTCCTGGTGGTTCTGGACATGGATGACGGGACACTGAGCTTCATCGTAGATGGGCAATACATGGGTGTTGCATTTCGGGGACTCAAAGGGAAAAAGCTATATCCAGTGGTAAGCGCAGTGTGGGGACACTGTGAAATACGGATGCGCTACTTGAATGGACTTGACCGTGAGTATAACTCCCTGTATTTGTTCTAGCAGCACAGATCTACGTGGTACTTAAGTGCAGGCTGACTAGACCATTCCGGGTAGGGTTTTCATTTTGCTAGAAAGGTGAGGATTTCATGTCAGCAGTAGGATTGCTGGATACAGCTCTTAATCCTTAATGGCTAATTCAAAAAAGCTTGTCTGGCTGTATACATGTCCTGTTACCAAGGCACTGCAGGGAGCAAGCAGTGTTTGGGGAGGTCATATGGTAGGAGAAGGTGATGCCAGTTGTCTGTCTAGAGATGACAAACCTTTCTATATTGCTACCG
>NW_009260790.1:146039-155520 GCF_000687185.1 Egretta garzetta
TCTTTACAGGAAATGGTCTCTGAGGGATAATTACCTTCCTCGAATGTCTAATAGAGGGACTTTTTAAAATCCCTTGCAGGCAAGAGTGGGAAGATCTGTCCCTATTTAAGGGAATGGGAATGTCTTATCTTTCAAAAAGTAGTTCACTTCTCTGCTTCTTTCAGGTCAGGGTGTGCTCATTCCTAGTGTGTGGCTGAATATTGTAGCCAGCCCAACTTGCATGCCAGGCGTTTTACTAATAGGGACATCAATCTCTAGCTAAGCTTAGTAATAAATTTGGCTGTCCAAATGTGCTAAAGTCTGTTATCTCTCATAGTCAGAAGTTCCCATTGGGCCAGACTGTGACTCAGCCCTCTGGGTAGGGTGGAGGAGAGAGGTGAAGGAAGTGGATTAAAATCTGGATTTATGTTGTTAGTGAAATAAATTTGGCAGTATTGATATGAAGAGTAGCGTTTCCCCTCTATTCCAGAACAGCATCTGCCCAAAGGCTGTAGCATATTGGTCTCTTTTCTTTGTGCTTAAAACATGTTCTAATGCTGGGCTAGCAGTGGCAAACCCCTGGCACTGATGACATGAGGTGCCCAGTGTCAGCTTTGTGCACCAGAAAAACTGGGCTGTCATAATAACCAAGAAAGCCTTGCAAAGGAATAGGAGCAAAATCCACGAGTGCTTTGAGAAATAGGCTTCAACTCAGCAAGAGCAAATAGAAAGCTCTTGGCAGAGCACTTTCTCACCAAGAGAAAGAAACCTAGCTCATTCTGCCACAACAGCTTACAGAATGGCAGCAGCTCCAGTAACCAGATTTTTCTGAAGGGTCAAAGCCAAAAACTGCAGCTCCCCTCAAAGCCAGCAAGTCTGTGGAGTTGTTGGCACAGAACTGTACTTAGCAAGGAAACAGCCACCTCCAGTATTGGATTTGGTTGTAATGTGCTCTCAGCATAGGAGTGAATTGTGGGCACAGGGCCAGGAATGACAGGACACTGTTTTGGCACAGATAGAAAGAAGGTGTCTGGCTCTAGCCACTTCTGAGGATTCAATAGCAACACTGTCCAGTGATTGTAGTGCTTGTGAATGGAAGGAGGTCAGATATGTGTGTGCTTTCCCTTTTGGTCTCAAGATCTCCTGTCAGACTGGGTTATCTGTGCAAACTAGATGAGGACGAAGTTCTTGTTCTTAAGCTCTGTGGGAAGAAGATCATCTCCTTTTAAGGCCATTAAATTGGAATGTATTTGTTACGTTAATGTCTATAGGCTTTGAAGGTCAGGGCCCCTTGTCCACTGGGATGCTGGCTAGACAATGCCTCTGTCCCAGCTGTCTTGGAGCAGGAGGGATTGGGACAAACTTTGAATACAGTGTATTTGTACCCCAGTAGTTTAAGAATAAGCTACTTTGGGAAGTGCTAAAGGAGAGTTGCTAGTAATAGACTCCTCTGGCAGTATCACAGCCAGAGCTGAGACGTGCAGTCCAGCTGTAGAGACCTGTCCCTGCAGAAGAGGCAGCACGGATCTTGAAGTAGGTGATGAGTAGGCAAGGCCAGCAGTACCTTGGGCTGAGCGCCGCTATGTTTTCACTTGTGGCATGGAACATGTATGATAAATGGTGGGGCTTGGGAAGCAACAGCACTGCCTTGACAGATCTGTTTGCTCTTTGCCCAGCTATCAGTGTTAGAGGTGTGCGTATAGAGAGAGGCATGATTCCTCAGGAATAATTAATGCTTGAAGCACTGGGAGAACTTAGAAGAACTGCTAGAAAAAACATTCCAGTGCAGCTTCCCCTGGAGCAGGTAATAGCTTGTGATTCGTAGCAGGGAAGGGAAGGAGTAGGGAAAATGGCAGCCAGGGCTGAACTAATGCCCTAACTTGAGGAGACAGACCGATTCAAGCATGCATTTCCTGACTTGGTAACACAGTCTCTTCTCAGTTAACAAACTCTCCTTCTCACAGACTTTTTGCCAATAACTAGATAAAAATTAGCTTTCCCACTTCTCATTGGAAGTGTTTTCTACATGGAGCAGTGTGACTGTTTACTTTTTCCAAAGTAGAATTGGGAGCGGCCTGGTCAGAAGCTACTGACAACACTCTTCTTTGAGCTTTTAACATTAGCTGTTATCTTCAAACCTGGAAGGGAAGGACTTGTATCCACCTTCCTGATGGAATGAAATCTGGCAAAAAAAAAAATGCAGTAACATGACCGTGCTCAGAAAAACTAAGCTTTCCCTGTCTCTCAGCTGTTTAAAGCAGCTGTATGAACAGTCAGATTCATTTGGCTTGTGGGAGTGGAAGCTAGAGCTTTGGCACCTATCAAGGTTCCTGAAAACTGCAGCTTCTCAGTCAAACTTTTCCATTCCTGTGGATGTTTTTAGGTGTCTGTGTTCAGCCCAAGATGTCTGTAAAGGAATCTTTCTAATTGTGTGCTGAGCCTTCAGGCTATTAGAAGGTTGTCCAGTTATCTGCTTAATTTGGGATGGTTTTGTGTTAGCCTTCTCTTAGGGGAGGAGAAGCCCCTTAGGCCTGAGCAGCAAACTGTGTAAAGGTGAGCTTTGACTTAGCGACAGAAGCTGTGAGAAGCTAATCTGTATCTTCCTCCTGTGATGTATTAACTCTGGCTTTGACCGTAGTCCGCTGCATGTCCTGAATGACTCTTCAGCATCAAAGGGCCCCATACGCCATTCCTAGAAAAACTAGTATTATCTTGTTCAGTGTTTATAAGTACAGGATGCAAAAATTATAGCCAAAGGCTTGTATCTTTCTTAGGTTTATGATACAGGAGGGAATCCTCTAATGGAAAAAATGTCACAATACACGTAGTGACATGAAGCTTTGACAGATGCCTTTGTTTTTCATGGAATTATGTAGTACAAATGAAGGGGTGTTGACAGCTGTTATCCTACTATATAAGACACAAATCATGGTACTTTCTGGATACCCATACCACATGATGCTCTCAAGCTGGCTGCTGCAGTCTTCTACTTCAGTGTATCTCTTACTGCAGTATCCAAAAAACTTTTTTAAGAGGCACAAGCCAGAAGATGCGTTCTGACTTGAACAAATGGTATTGCAAAGGGGGAACTTCCATTAGGGGATTCTAGTATTTTTTTCATTGACACATATGTAGGGCTTAAATAACCTCTACAGAAACATGCTCTACCTGTGTATTTGAGGAGCTGAAGTTGCTGATAAGTGAATGCTGAATGACTTGGGTCCTGCGAACATGCCAGGGATTTGCTTTTCTTGCCTGATCTTTTCTGGGGGATTTTTAGAACTGGCAAAATGAATATGTAACTTGTGGGTTGGGATGTTAATGTCTTGGGTCTCTTTTCCCAGCTGAACCACTGCCTTTGATGGACTTGTGTCGGCGAGCTGTGAGGCTTGCTCTGGGCAAGGAAAGACTGAATGAGATCCCTACACTGCCACTGCCAGCCTCCCTCAAGAGTTACCTGCTCTACCAATGACCTTCATGTTCAAGGATAGACAATTGGAACCAAGGCAAAATATTGGAGCTGACCTGCTGGGCAGTGGGTTCTCCACCCTCATGTCATCGCTACTGTTGGAACTCCTCGGCCAAAGCATCCCTGCCGCTGCTTAAGTCTCCATGTGCCCTTATTGGCAAGCTCTCAAGTAATCCTTGTTTCACAACAGAGTGTTTTGTTCTTTGGAAGTCACTTCCCCAGCACGCTTAAAAAAGGAACACTTACAGAAGCTCTGTGCTTCCCTGCTGCTCCTGAGAAAAGGCTGTACTGCGTCCTTTGGGTTGTCGAGCCTAGGAGTGAATGATTTTTCTGTACCAGCTAAAGGGAAGAACATAATTTGGGGGAAGGGAAGGCACTAAGAGTAGAAATGTTAAGACCAGGTCATGAGAATGGAAAGGCATGGGGTGGCCAGCAGAGTTGGGAAGAGTCTGGAATACAAAGAATTTAATTGCTGAGTTTTTAACAACCAAAAAAAATCCCCACACCCAAACCCTGAAACACCAAAACCAAGAACCCTTGCACCAGGACACTTCTTAAGTTGGAGAAGGTGGTTATGTTGCTGATGTCTGTATCTCTGCCAGGACTTCTCACTGTGTTCTAATGTCTTTTCACACACAGTGAATCCTGCTTCCTTGTTTATCACCATTGCTTTCCCAGTTCTCCTGCTCCATTCTCTGTTCTGCATCTTCGTAGTGGGTTTGACTCAGCTGACTGAGCAATCATACCATGCCTTCGCCTGCCACCTTCTTGACTTAAAACTTCAGGTTTTAGTCTGGAATCAGGGGTTCCTTGCTGATGTGGGGACAGGGAAGGGATGAAATTCTCCTGCAATAGGGTGAGGCAGGCTGTATGAGCTGAGATGTGTTACACAGCTATAGGTCCTGCCATCCTAGGTCTGCTTTCTGTATAGCCTGTTCCATGTTAAGGCTTTGGAGAAACATGTGTTTCTCTAATGGCTCTGCCAGGGAATTCTCTTTCAGATAAGCTGCTTAAAGAAATCCAAACAAGGCTTTGTTCTGCCATAGACTGTCAGCATAATCTCCACTTAACTATGCAGCAAGAATAGTTCTCTCTTTCTTGCGTGGGGGTGGGAAGTTGTCTCAGAGAAGGTGGTAGCAGTGTGACTGCAGAAGTACCATCAGCAGATGAGAAATCCAGAAGGTGATTGCTGCGGAATGGAACTTGTGAGATTTCAGAGGCCGGGGGGGATCTTCAGGTATAGCAAGAAGAAACTGAACATCTCCAGGGCAGGGGGCAGGAGAGAACTGCAATAAACAGGACAAGCAATTCAGGCAAAATCAGCACATCCCAAATAGATTATCACCTCAGTAGCCAAGTAAAGAGGATGACACTCCTTTACTAGCAGGAGCTGTTCTCTTGACTTATCCACAGGTTACTATGCTGCCTTTCTGGGGTTATTTTGCACATTTCTTTGTCTTGAAAAATGTTTGTGTGGTTGGTTTTTTTTGCTCTTGAGTTATCCTTTCAGTTCTGTGTAGGTACAAATGGGTTTAGTTGTTGAAAATGTTAATATATATATTTGTGGTGTATGTATAAGAACATGTTTTAAACAGCTGCTGTAGGGTACCTTTTTTAAAATAAACTACTTGCATAGTATATTTTTTAAAGCACAGAATTGGTGCCAAGACTGGGTGGGGTGTGATGTGCCCCTTTTTTTAATCTAATGTTGTATGATTTTTTTTTAATGTAGGGGTTTGTACTAGTTTCTGTTACAGGGTGGGACACAAGAAAATTCAGTGTGTGTGGAGCCCTATTTGGTTGCCTTCAACTTGAACCAGCATCTTCCAGAACTCCAGGGAAGCAGCTGTGTTCTCCCTACTTCTAATGCTCTTTGTGCTCCCTTGCTTCCATCTCTTCTCACTTCACTAGTACGTTGCTTTGTACAGTTTTAAATTCTGACTTTCTATTTTATGACTGTAGATAATACTCAGTAACCTAATAAACTTTATTAAATATTACTTGATGCTGGTTTTTATTTGCATGAAATAATCAGAGTTCTTTGTATCTAGTTTCTACAGGAATGGTGAGTTTATTCCCAAGAAGCCAGCCCGAACAGGTAAAGCAAGGGCTGTTGTGGCTTTGTCTCTGCTTGGAAGGATGAGAGTTTAAAGCTGGTATCTAAAAGGTGTGTACAGATGGAGGGCAAGCTGCAGCTCTTGGTACGGGGTGAGGTAACCTGAGATTTTTGTAGAGCTGCCACTAGTGCCTAAAAATGGCTACTCCAGATGGAGTTGAATAAAATCTGTGATGAGATCGCAGGCTTGGTTTCCTAATTGAACTTAGTTTACAACTGACTCAATCACACCATACTCCTTTTTCTTCAAATAGATTCAAGTAGATTATTGTGCTGGTTTGAACTGGGGTAGAGTTAATGTTCTTCACAGTAGCTGGTATGGGCCCGTGTTTTGGATTTGTACTGGAAGCAGTGTTGATAACCGAGGGACGTTTTCATTCCTGTCTCGCCCCACCAGTGAGCAGGCTGGGGGCAGGGGGGGAGGCCCACAAGAAGTTGGGAGGGGATATGGCCAGGACAGCTGACCCCAACTGACCCCAGGGATATCCCACACCATATGACATCATGCTCAGCATATGAAGCTGGGGGAAGAAGAAAGGGAATGGACATTTGGAACAATGGTGTTTGTCTTCCTAAGTCACTGTTATGTGTGATGGAGCCCTGCTGTCCTAGGGATGGCTGAGCACCTGCCTGCCTGAATTCCTGGGTTTGCGTCGCTTTACCTGTTGAGCTGTCTTTATCTCAACCCTTGAGTTTTCTTACTTTTACCCTTCCAATTCTCTCCCCCGTCCCACCAGGGGGGGTGAGCGAGCAGCTGGGGTGCGCTTAGTTGCTGGCTGGGGTTAAACCAAACAATTGCATAGATCAGGGCTCTGGTTATCTTGCCAAACTTGATGTGTTGTGTACGCTTGCAAATATCACTACTAGATTACTGTGAACAACTTCTCTTTTTCTTTCAGAAGAGAAGCTTAGATGAAAACAAGTCACTGACCTACTATTTTTATGTTGATACCTGACTGTCCTTTCTCTTAGGGAGATGCTGGATAGAAGAAAGCAAAACAAAATGGTGAGGGGTAAAGGGAATCCTTAGCCAGTAGAACAGCACAGTTAATTACAGAAGATGCTCTGGCAGGTCAAGGTGAGTGTTGGGAGAGTCATTCTTCTATCATGTGTGCTTGAAAAATGGCTGATTTCCAGGTTTTCTGGGTAACTTCTTCAGGTCATGAACTTGACTGAGCTCAAGTCACTTGGTATTAGTTCTCAGCCACTCCCTACCCACTGCTATGAGTTGCTGTGTTTTCACTGATTTTTGAGATCTATTTGCACAAGAGGCTTCATTCCTGGGCTGTGAGGAGATACGGATTATACTGTTTGTGGAGTACAAACTGTCACTTGCTTGTAGTGCCTTCAGTCTCCTCCGCTTCCAACCTGTGCAATACAGAGATGCTCTTGAATTGCATCAGCAGGTAGGTTAAGCCTCTCCAAAGCAACTGGAAGTGAGATGACTTTGTACTTCTGTCAGTTACGACAAAGGCTTTAATTCTCCTTCCTGTCCACACACTTTTCTGTCTTCTCTGCGGCTACTGACTTGTGTGTGGAAACCAAATGATTTAATCAGTTCATACAAACACTACACCACGCGAGGCTCAACTAAAGCTCAGAGTTATGCTTGCTAACTGCCTTATAAGGGTACTGGGTGAAGAGAGCTGAAAAAAAAAAAAGGTGTTTTTTGTCTTTGTCTCCAGTTGCGGCAAGAATCTTTCTGAATTTTGGATGTCTTAATCTTGTTTGTTTTCCTACATGTAGAAGACAACTGTTTGTAGATCCTAAGCTAGCATATTCAAGAGCTGTCACTTTTGTTTTGCTGCAGACAGTGGAGGACTTTGGTGAAACACTTATTTTCTCCCTGTATGTGAACAAAGCCAGCTTCTGCTTACCTTTCAGTGGAAGGCTGCCTCTGCTTTGCTGGAAGTGTGGCTGGAGGGGTTCTGAGAGAGCAGCAGGCTGGGGAGGGTGCATAAGGTGGGGCGGGTGCAGAAGACTGAGAAATTAGTTCATGCTCAGCTCCAGACACCCAAACAGGCTTGTGTTCCAGCTGCATGGAATATTTGAAACAAATGACCTGCTCGGGGCTGGGAGTTTGCAGTGTTTATGTACAGTGCCATGGCAACTGTGGAGGAAGTCATGAGATGGGGACTGGACCTGGTGGAATCAACAAATGATATCACAGATTAGCAAGTCCTAATGAATCAGTGGCTCTCTGCTTCCCCTGCTATTGCTGGTGTTCAAGCACTGGCATGTGGCAGGCAGAACTACTCCTTTTTGAGTAGCATTAAAAATTACAAGTTCTACTTGTGTCAGGTCCTCCTTGAAAACTAACCCTGTTACCCTGGCTAGCATCTCTCATCTTCCTGCTGTTGCTGACTAATCACGTTTATACACATGGAACTGTTCCTACATTTTATTATAGGAGGCTTCTAACCTTGGTAGTTTGCCTGCTGCTGCCTTGCTGGTGATACAGAAGTGCTGCAGCAATTCTGGGGAGGATCTGGCATCCTGATGCTCTAGACAAGCAGTGGAGCAGCTTTTGTTTCTTCCAGGAAGTTGCGGCTTTGGTGGAAGTAATTTGAGTCTAGAAAAGTGTACAAGAGGGGAAGCTTTCAGTGGAAGAGTTTAGTAGCTGATAAGGAAGTATGTTGTACTACTTCAGCACTCTTGTCACAATTCCTTTTGATAGGAAAGCCTGTCTGGGGTGCAGGTTACACTCCTACGCAGCATATCTGTGCCAGCAAACATCCCTACTGTGGATCTTGGTCAAAACTATGACAGTGTCAAGACAGAAAAAGTTGGAGGGTGGGGGGGAAACAGTTGCCAATTCTCTCCTTTATCTGCAGAACTAAGAACTTACTTCTCTGAGCTCAGACAACTTCCCTGTTGGAGCCGGGACATCAGTCTGTACCTGTGAAGTCCTTAGCCAGTAGCAGCACCAGGCAATTTTCCCTTTCCCTGTGCCCGAGATGTGCAAACTTAGAAGGATATGCATCATACTTTTAAGAACTTATTTTGGCAGTCACACCTTCTCTCCTATATAAGGTAGGACATTACGAAAAACATTTCCTAGCATGCTCCCCCTCTTCTCTCCCATATGCTTCCTATGCAGAGCTAATGCTGTTGATCTTATGCCAAAGACTAAGTTGCATTTGACTGGAGAAGGAAATACATAGTGATTTATTTAGTAAAGTTTATTAAAATTAAAAGCCGAACCCAAAGCACAACCTTTCTTGGCATACAAAACAGAGCTGAAGGGAACAAAACTCATTCAATGCTTGCACAAAACACACTGGAGCGCTGATCCTGTCCTTGCACATGTTTTGATTCGAAACTATTACAGGCTTGTCTGCCCTTCAGACAGAAAACTATTTGAAGCAGCTGCCAGATGTTTTGTCTGACTTGTGTTTTACAATTTGCTTAGCAATGCTCTGCCCATCGGGTGTTCAATCTGCCCTTGTGCATTCTGTTCCTGTGGCACCTCTGTGCTGGTTTTCCACCCCTTCGCCCTAGTCACATACGCACGTAGCACAGGGGAGATACAAGTCTGAGTATTTTACTCAAAGGCTTGGTATGGCACGTCTGCCGCCCAATCTGCTGGCCTCATCTGGGACCTTTTCTGGGACTAGCACAGACCAGCCACATTCCTCTGCTCACACGTTGCCACAGTGTATAAATGTTAAGGTGATTTACAGTCTCTTATAAAAGCACTTATAGCCTGAATTTAAGCCTTGCTAAACAACCTTGCACTGAACACCCACAGTTCATGGCTTGGGCAGACTCTTTGACTAGCTGTAACTTAGCTGAGTTGTAAATCTTTTTTCCCCCCCATGAGTAAGATGGGCAATAAATTCTCAAATACAATGAAGCAGGGCACAGACCTTTGTGTTTTTTCAGGAATGTGACTCAATTGAAAGATATACCTGCTG
>NW_009260790.1:155592-163325 GCF_000687185.1 Egretta garzetta
GTGTTTGCCCAGCTCCAGCAGCACCCCAGCCAGTTACACTATTTGTGTAGAATTTCTCAGCTGGGAGCAGCCTGATATGCCTACAGGTTTAGAAGCACACACCCATGGCTTTCTGTGCTTCTGCACCACTCACACTTCTACAAAACCACATCTGTACAAGTACAGCATCTTAAGGCAGAGTGTCTTGTTAAATGGGTTTAATCTGCAGTTTTTCACTTTGCTCAGACTTGCATCTTTTAATAATCAAAGGGCTTGGGTCCGCACTTCTTCGGCACCTAGCATTGTGTTTTCCTCTAACACCATGTATGACTGTTCTGCAGTCAACAGCTTATGGCCCAGGGAAGCTTTGCTGTGCAATGGTATTGTGGGGGATATAGGCCAAGAAATAAATGCTACCTCTGGATAACCTTCTAGATAGTACCTTGTTTGTCCTGAGGAGTTCCATAAATGCCTATTCCTACCAGAGTCTGTCATTGTTCCCTCTCATAACCTCTTGTTAAGCCATTAACTATTATTTAGGAGGGCCTAGCAAAATTTTACTGTCTAAAACCTGTATAAGCAAACATGGTCTCCAACTTATTAGAAAGGGTACACAGGCAGGCAAGAAACACCTGCCGAAAACTGGCATCTGGCCAGGACACAGGTGCTGATCTTTTTTCTTTTATGAAAAAAATACTGAGGCTTTTCCACAACTGAGGCTCTGAACTCTTTGTTCTCTAACTTTTCCCAAAGCAGGTACCTTTGGGAGTGCAGAACTTTCTTGCACGCTGTGCAAGTGCTACATTGATCCGAAAGGTAAAGTGCCACCTACTGAATCAGTAACTTAATTTCCTGCAACACGCTGGATGTTTCTTTTGGAAGAGGACCACCTAATATTGATAGGGTCTGTTCCTACTTAATTTGAGGTCCAACAGAGACTTGAGGAGTAACAGCTGCTACTCCTAAATATGATCTGTATTTTTCAAACTGTCTAGACACCTGGGTGGGTTGCACACATTACCAGAAAAGCTAGTTAATCATGTCAAACTTTTTCTTTCTATAAAGGCCTGGTTTTGGTTTGTTTTGTTTAATGAGCTATATGGAAACCCAGGGGAAGACAGTGAATCAAGCAGACAAGTGGGGAAATTTGATCACTAATGCTGATGTTTTGACATTTTTCATTCTGATCTGGTACAGACAGTGCACAAATTTCAAGATTTCAGAAGTTACTGGCTGTGGTGTTTGATAACACTGACACAGTAGACCCTTAGAACAGTAAGCTGTGTTGATGTATCACATGCAGTCTCTTAAATGAAAACTGTCTGAAACTGTGCTGCACAATAGGAAATTACAGCAATGAAAATTAGGTTTACAGAATGCTAGAAATGAAGTTTTGAATTGATTTTTGTAAAAGAAAACCCAGAAGAATGATCACTTGGTGTCCTTATGATGTGTCCTGCTTGGATAAATACAGATGTCTTCAATTGGTGTTCTCACAGATGCCAACTATCTATTCTTAAGTAAAGTGCTGTGCGATAAGATCACCATTATTAGAAAGAAAAGACAGTGATTCTTCATATGCAATCTGAGATTTTTATTTGCATTTTTAAAATAGTCAGAAAAATGCAAGTAAGCCTGGAGTTTAAAAGGGCGACGGACATTTCTGGAGAGGAACCCACTCTGAGAAGCTGCATCCTGGAATTCAGACACACTTGAGGTGGGCTTGCAAGATCCACAGGCAAAGCAATGCCTTGGAGGATGCCTAACATGTAGAGAAAGAGACTTGTGCCACACATGCTTTAGGTCTGCATTTTCTTGTGTTTGCCAACTGTATTTTGAACTTCATAATGAAGACTAACCATGACCTTCACTAGAATAAACTTGTTTTTCTCTTCAAGGTTGCCTGGCACTAGCACTGATCTCAACTACATTTCAGTAAGCACATGGCATTCAAGTTTCTCTACAAACAACAAATGCAAATAAAATAATACTGTGGTCATACAGGTAGGATGTATGCTAAACAAGCATGAGAATCCCAAGACTGATGCATTTCCCAGAAAGTTTAACTTGGAGTCTAGGAGAATTGGGCACCAGCATTAATTACTGTCTCCCCAGAAGGGTGTTAAACAGTGTTTTTTAGGAAGGGATGAACACTGAAAGACCAGACCCAACTTCAGAAGAAGGCAAGGTGTAACAAGACTTGGTCAGGAAAACCCTTTGACCAGATGCATTTGGCAAAGTTTCAGAATCATTCTTGGGAAAACGAAGAGGAGGAAAAGACAGCCTAGGGGCTGGTTCAGTGTTCTGATCATGGACCCAGCTGTTTGATAGAGGTTGGTAGGTACAGGCTGGCAACTGAGGCTGAACCTGCAGCCTTGCCGCATCTCTGAAACAGCAGGCTGGCTTCCTGATCAACAGTTAGGGTGGTTTTCTTTGGTTGCTTTTCCAGTGGTCAGATGCTCCAAATGGTGCTAGAAATAGTGTGAAAGAAGCAGCATGTTACAGGCTGCTCTCAGTTTCTAAAGTCTCTCAGATCTCTTTCTTGCCAAATTCTCTCAGAGGGAGATTGTGTAATCAAACTGGGTTGCATGTAAAAACACACTTGTGTATGTCCAGGCATGCAGGGTATTGCCAAAGTGGACAGACTGTCCTACTTGTGCCTGCCAGAAAAGTTGTGTTTTGTCCTGCGGAAAAGAAAACATCCTTTTCTCTTTGTGCTTTGGAATTTGTCTTTTCAGACTCTGAACTCATTAGCAGTGTCTCCATACTATGACAAGTTTGGCCATCTTGGGTCAGGACCACGGTCCAGTAAATTGAGTCTTGAAGCAGTAGCTAAAACTCGGCTCTTCTCCACAGAAAGTAGCCTTGGTAATGTGGCAGATGCTTTGAAGATTGTAGAGAACATGCAAGAAGAAAGGGAGTAGGTCATTACTTTGTAATATGCAGTCTTCTCTGCTAGTTGGTTTTTGCACTATCGAAGACAGTATCTGCCTCTAAACAAAGTAGGCAAAGTGGGAATAGTTGCATAACTAACATGTTTAATAGCTGAATTTTAGAACACAGGGAACAGAGGTGATTTGCACAAGGCTTTTGTTTCCCTCTCTACTGCCTGCATTGGATTAAAATGGCAGATTTCCTTGGACTGTATTTTGAAATGACACTACCAACTGTAATTGGTAGTTTCATTAAATATGGCCTATGCTCTGTGTTCATGTTTGGGGGCTGCCAGAATGGCTGCACGAGAAAAACCCACATTAGACACTAGCAAAGTAAAATAGAAGGTCTTAGCATTCAAGGATCATGGAACCCAGGGCTGCTTCTCCCCTCATAGACCTCTGAGTCAAAATACTTCCAAACTGTTCAGAGCTTCTGCCCATCATCCTTAACCCAACTCTTGCCCCTGCCGATGCTGCACAAAGACGGTCCGTAGCCAGCCTGATATTGCTGTGTTCTCCTGCAGCTGCTGCCTTACTGATTGAACTGTCCCTGTGTGGTTTGAGCACTGTAGCACTTCACTAGCCAAGCAGTTATGCATTGGGTCTAATGCTTCCCTTAATACGAACTTTCTGCTTCAACAAGGAGCCAGCGGCTCCTTCTAAAAGGGGAAGGTCTCATACCTTAGTGTAGCTTGTCTTTAAAGTTTGGCAGCTGCTGTGTAAAATTATAGGGTGACTCCATCAAACTCTTTTTATATGTTGCCCTGGGTGATGGTGCACTGCTCGTTCAAGGGAAGAGAGCAGATGGAGCCCAGAAGTTTGTTTTGGTCTTTCCCTGCTTAGCTCCATGTCTGGAAACCTCCTGAAGTCTGGCAGTGAAAAATGAGCGTGGTGTGAAGGCCAAACAGGTGGTCTGCAAGACAGCCATTCCAAGTGCAGTAGGCACTGATCGCTGCCTGGCAGAGCCCCTGTGGCAGCGAAAGGGCAGACCAAGGGCTCCTGCTATCAGCCTCCCTGCTTTTATTTTTTGCTGCAAGCAGAAGCAAAAAGATTGTCAGATGTCAGTGTCAACACAACATTTTGCTGCATCTGTGACATTCAGAATGTCTCCATGTGAAAATGTAGTAGCTCCCAGTTACAAGGATTTTCTTGGAAGGGTAAAAGCTGCCCCTCTCCTGTCCCGCTTTTCAATTGGGTGACCAGTTTGGAAACTTCCTTGTTGGGAGGGTGGACAGGGATATGTTTAAAGCAGCCAAACAAAGGTGGGAGGAGAGGAAGCAAAAGCAGACACTCCTGAAGCCAAACTGATTTTTGGGGGGTGGCTGGGAGAGGGAAGTTTTGTTTTGTTTTCTGAGAAAACATCTCTACAGCCAAGACAAACAAAGATGCCTGCTCTAGATCTTGTTACCTTTGGTCTCCTCGGGCCCTGTGTCAGTTCCCAGATTATTTTTATGAACTGTTTAATCCAGGGCTTTTATTTCTCCTGTAAATAAATGGTATTTCAGATTCCAGGACCACTTTAGATACTAATACCAGCTGTCTAGACTAAGAGTGGCCCATGGATGTGATCATAAACAAAAACAGTTTTGGGGCTTTGGTGTTTTTTGGTTTTTTTTTTTTTTTTTTCTTCCTTCTCTTGTCAAACTAGCTCAGACAGAGCCTGGCAGGACAGGCTGGCCATGTGAAGGCAGGCACAGCCCAGTTCTCACCTCCTCTGCCATCTCTAGGAGGGGATTGGAGCTGGCTGGGGCCATGCCAAGGGATGCTTGGTGTCTCAAAAATGTAAATAGTTTCCAGATAAGGAACCAGAGGCTGGAGCTCACAATTACATAGCACATCTAGGTTTCACAGAGGAGCATTAGAAATGTTTTTATGCCTCCCATAGCTTTCACTACACAGCTCTTCAGCTGGCTTTTCCTGCAGGAAAGGGAAAGTTTCTTGCAGCTTCTGTTCTTCAATTACAGCTGTGCAGAGCCACTGTGCAGCACTCCCCAGAATCTGCCACCCCCAAGTGTTGGGAACATGCAAGAGAGACCAGTGTGCTAAGACCCACATTTATTAATTAACCAACAGCCTTTATAAAATGTGGACATGTAGCTTAGATGGCCAAGGGAGGTGCTGCATTTCTCCCTTTTTGTTAGCCTTTTCCATGCACCTGGCTTGCACCTTGCTCTCCTTTTTCAGCTCTCCTTTTTCATCCTACTGAGCAGTGCTAATTGCCAGCAGCTTCTTTCGTTGGGGTTTTTCAAAGCAGGTTGCAGTCAGTGAAGAATTACTCTCCAGATTTACTGTCCAGTCTCAGAATATTGTTACTAAGTTCTGTCTTTTATGGAGCAGGAAAGCCATGGAAGAGAACAACTTCAGTGACTAAATCTAAACCCTCAGAGCCTGTGATGGAGATGCGAGTAGGACCAAGGAATCCTGGATTGTTCTCCCTTTGCAGAGGGAGACTTGTCTTGATATATTTTGTTTTCTGATGCTATTTAAGGAAGCATTGTTACTTACTTAAAGCATGTACTGATCTTTTTCTAATGGTGGAGCTGATGCCAAAGTGCACCGCAGACTGAAGAAACAGATCACTTCTTCCTGCAGTACTGCTGCAGCCATTAATAACATCATTCACATGCTCCTAGGATGCCTGCCTAGGGCTTCTCTACATGCCACATGTACCTGTCACAGGCAGATGGGGATGTGCACATTCCCAACTGACTTTTAGGTGCTTGACCTACCTTTTTATTGCCAAAATCCATAAGCAAGGAAAAGATGAGTGAAAGGAGAGGACTTTAAGAATGGAGATGCACAGAATAGCCTGTTGGCCTGTACTGCACTTGCTGCCACCTGACAGTGTTGTCAGTATCTTGTTGCAGAAGTAAATTCTGGGTGTTTTTTTTCTCTTAATTGTATGTTTTCTATGTTTAGGAAAAGAAAAACGTTTGGAGTTTGTCCCATGTGCCCCACTTCTCGTTAGCCTGCTAAAACACCTTGGTAAATCTCTTCCAGAAGGGATCAGACAGGACTTTAGTACAACAATGACTCTTGCACTGCTAGGAACAGATCATAGCCAGCTTCCTAAAACCCCCGTGTTCTCAGGACATCTAATGTGAGAGGCTAAAGCTAATAGTCAACAGGAGGGCTGCCTGAAACAAAGATGCAGAGCTGATGAGAGCTAAGCCCATAGAACATGATACATAAATACAGAACAGTCATCTACATCAGCTCCCACTAAAGTGCTGCCTGTATGTTAAAGAATGACTACTTAAAAAGAACAGGGAAAAAAAAAACCTGTCCTAATTATGGGAAATTCAAGGTGCAATACTAAGTTTCATATAGCAAACCCAGATTCCGGGCAAGAAAATGTATATGCATGTGACAAATCTTTTACAAACACATGTACATGTTCATTCTCAGCTGTTCAACATTAAAAAATTATATTCTTTAGCTGCTTGGCCACAGAGCTGGTTTATGTTCTTTGTTTCAACTGGGGGCGATATGTGTGAGGCTATGGGTGAGAAGTGACGTTTAAGTCATTTCATTTAAGGTCCTTACAATCTTTTTACTTGGCTCTACTTTCTAGAAATTACACATACGGCTTAGCAGTGACCACCCACGGTTCCTCACAGATCTTGGCTCTAACGCTACTCAGAACCACCCTCTTAGAACTGAAAGGATTCTGCTCCCCCCTACCCCCCCAGCTTATATTTCTCATCTACAATCTTGGACACTGCTTATCCATCAGGAGGGTCTCCTTAGAGCAGCTACGACACATACCTATTGGCTCAGCCGCAGGGATGCATCAAATCCCCTGCCAGGATCCTGAGGCTGCAGTAAGAGAGGCACACAGTACCGCTTCCCTTTCCATCTGCCCAAACAGGAGAACTTTGCTTCTGTTTGTAGGAGTATGGGAATGAAAAATGCGACTGAAGTTGCATGTTTCTTTTTCATGTTTCAGTACCATCTGTGGCACCTCTGTGTGCAGGCTATGTGCACTACACAATTACCTTTATTTCATGTGACAGGGAGGAAAATTAAATCGCCATAAAAAGTATGGTTAATAGTTCTACACCTTTCTCATAATTGTCAACAGACCTATGAGCCATAGGTGTTTAAAATAATCCCTCACCTTCCATGTAAGTGAACTGGATGAGTAGATATTATATACACCTTGAAAATAATGGCTCACCTGCAACCCCAAAGCCTTGGAATTTTCTATTCTAATACAAACAAAGAAATCTCTTCCTGCCTGTCAGTAGCATCTCCTTCTACCCAAAAGCTTCATGGAAATCTTTAGCATTAAATGAAAGAACAAATGTTTTTGAGAGAGTGATGGCTACGTCCACTGAGAATTGTCTTGCTGTTTGCACCCAAGTCTTACTAACTAGGGAAGAAGAAGCCAAATAGCCAACTGGATCCACACAGTTACCATCACAGCCAAGCCATAACCATCCCATGAAATGAACAGTCTAACTGCAAATATCCCTAAGGAGCAGGACAATATGTTTAATTACCTAGAGAAGGGTCTTTTCGGATTTTCACAGGAGAAAGCATTTTACAGCCTGTTAGGGCCCCAGGCAGCACTTCTTTCCAGAGACCTGATCAGATCTTCCCAAGAGGCCTCTTAAAGAAGGAATAGTCAAGCAGAAACCATTTTAAAGGAAAATTTATCACTGTCCTTACACCCAGTGATGACTCATATGGCCTTTGCTAAACTGTGTAGAAGGAATGGAATTTATTGCTTGACTCTGGAAGACAGGGCTAGAAGCCAGAGTGGCATCCGCTTGGAAACTGCCGTGCTCTGAAGCAGACAAGATACTTGTGCGT
>NW_009260790.1:163352-175509 GCF_000687185.1 Egretta garzetta
CAAGGCTACAGTTAAGGGCCAGCGCACTCACATCAACAAGGGATGAATGGCATACAATAGTGCCTAGATATCAGAAAAACAAGGTCTGACAATTTTAATGATAATTGTAATTAGGCATGGAATTATGCTAAATCCTATTGATGTCAGTGGCAAAGCTTGATTCAGTGGTCTCAGTGTTTGCCTTCCTTTGGCCTCAGCTTAGGAACGTGCTAACTTTGGGTTTTAACACCTGCTCCAATTTAAACACTCACATAGGTGACCTCTGTAAAGAACACTTGAGTTAACTTTGTCTGTTGTTACCACCCATTCAAAGCTAGTGTCCCTGAAGGGAGATTGTTGCAGAAAAAAAGAAGGAAAATCACAAAGCTTAAAAAGCTTTTGGTGGGTTGCTTTTCTCTTGGCAAATAAAGGGGCAGTTATGTAATACAGAGCAAAAAAAAGTTTTAAATTTTCATGTTCCCTTTTAAATATTGGAAGAATCATGCTCATACAATTGTATTGAAGATGGATGTTATTTCAAAGGAAGCAAAATGATACAGTTTGATTGTTCCTGCCCAAAAAGAAATTCAGAACCCTCATTTTGTGGGAAATGTCAACATTTCAACATTTTTCCAATATTGTAATTTTTAAGAAATCCCCGAATTTGATCTTAAAGGTACTTTCCAACCTAAATGATTCTATGATTCCTGCTCCCAACCAGCCTTTCTGGCCAGCAGTATTAGACACAAAGCCAAAACCCAGCAGAAAGAGTGCCTTTTAATAGTGTACGCGCACCATGTTTATAAAACCTGCACTTTGCTTTTAGTTGACTCTTTGAGAGGACGTACAACTTGACAGCATTTAATTTCCATAGGTTCTCCAAAGGCTTGGGGTATTCCAAGCTGACTGTGAGCCAAAGCAACCATAAATCAATTATGACAAGAAGTTCCCTTCTCCTCTGTGTTGCTTCCCCATGACAGCATTTTGGGGAGCATAATGTTTTCATTTTATATGCACCACTGGCCTCTGCAGGGTCCTTTCATTGGCACTATGATCTCAAGAGATTTTTAAAATAACCATTCTATGCAAAAGGCTTATCTACTCCATGTGTACCCATGGAGCCTGCTCTGGCACCACTCAGGGAAGTGGTGCTGTGATGCAAGGGAGTGATGGATATGAGAGAGAACTGTGTTTTAGCATCATTTTGCTAGGCTACAATCTTTATTAGGATGCAAAATCCAGGATCAGAGCTTTGTTCTGAACAGAAATGTCTTACAGATAAGCCCTGGAATATATGTGAGAAGACCCAGAAAGGACTATTTTCGCTGGAGTTGCTGGAGGTGGGGCAGGGAAAAGATTTGGACTTCTTTTCTAACATATAGAGAGAAGCCTGGAAGGCCTGGGTGTTTTTTTCTTTCTTCTAGGAAACTAACTGTCCCTTTTAGCCTTTCCAGAAGGTGACAGCAGGTAGTGGAAAAAGTACGGAGGTCAGAGAGACAGCAGCATTTCTATGGGCTGGTATGGTTTCTAAACCTGGTATCTATTACTACAGGGCAGTGTCTGGCTGGTGAACCCACAGAGTGGATATATATAGGCCAGGAAAAAACACAGAAGTAATGAAATGTAAGTGTCCTACCATGGGATGTGGCACTTCTGCCAAAAAGAGAGTCTGTCTCAGGCCTGCCTGGTACACAGTTCTCCCACAGAGTTCTCCAGTTCAGTCCAGGGCATGCTTCCTCCTCCAAGCATTGGATCAGATCTGCTGATTTTCCTCTAGGAAGGTGAGGCGAGACTGGCCAGGAAGCTGGTGCCATTACAGTTGTCTCACAAATTTCCCCGTTCTGCTAGCGGCCAGGGCAGAGGAATGGCTAAGGAAGGGGGAACAGGCAGATGGCTTTTCCAGGTAACACCTGGTGAAAGAGGGACGACAGAGTCTCACTCAGAACAATGGGTTTGTTTTTGAGCTGCTTGTCAGGAACTGACCTCTTTCCCCTCTCATCCTCTGAGCATGTGATCCTCGGGGTCCTTGTTTTCTTTCTGCTCTCCCTCCCTGAGATAACTTTTTCCTCTCACTCGGTGCAGTGAGGCATACAGTGTCCACCAGGTCTCCTTGACATCAGGGCCTCTAGGCTAGGTCCTTGCTGGTGTCTCTATGGGTGTTGAAAGACTCTGAGGGTGGACTCTAGTTGCAGAGGCCAGATTATAGTAAATCCTCTCCTAAACCAGCTGCCTCCTCTTGCAGACAGCCCAAGGCTTTTGGCAGATATGGTGGCTATGGGAGGGTGGACGTGTTTTGTTCCCTTTCGCCCACCACCTGAGCACTTTGTGCAGGGCGGCTACACTTAGGAGGTCAGTTATCATTGGGGCTGCAAGGAGAGGAGGTGCAGCACTTGCTTGAGTTCTGTTGAAGGAAAATGCAAGTGCAAGCCTGTTGGGGAGGATACAGCTGCATCCTCTTGAAGTGTACAGGCTGTAGCGGATATGGCCCTCCCTGTCAGGGATCTGTTGCTGTTCTGCTGTCTGCTTTCTCCGGCTCTGTAATCAAAATATAATCTGAACCCACGGTTACAGCATGTCCCCTATGCAGAGCCCCTCTGCTGAAATCCTAGCCGAAGCAACAAAGTGTGGGTAGGTGGGTGGGAAGCAAGCCAAGGACAGGCCTCAGGCTCTGCTCTTCACACTGGCCTGGCAAGTTCTGAGAAGGGTCCTGATATTGTGTTCATCCTTGTGGCATCCACCACAAGTCTGCCTCTAGCCACACAGTGCTGGTGTGCCATTCTAGCTCCCACAGAGCAAGCAACAGCTGGCCTGTCACTGCCAAGAGATTTCAACACATTATGTCGGTATTGTACAGGCCTCACTGGCTGCTGCTAGGCCTTACTGGATCAAGGCTGTAATAGCATTCCATTGCCTCAGTCCCACCAGCATAGAAGCCACTGCCACATCAGCGTGACACTGTTCCACCCCACGGATGGGCCAAAGGGACCGTGCCCAGGATCATGCCGCTGTTGTTCCTCTCACAGACAGCATGCTCTCCACAGCTTGGATGGACACTAGCTGTCGCGACATGTCCCTGGCCCTGTCAGCAGGATGCTGCCAAGGGTTGCTAGTGTCACTTCTTTAGATAGTTGGCACAGCCTAATCCTGGGACCTGGCGTGGGAGGGAAGCTGCACCAGGCTGTGCTGCAGCAGTCCCAGGGCAGTCCTGCAGTTCTTCATGTGGCACTCATGCTCCCCATGTTTTCCATAACCTGAGCAGACTGGCAGCTCCTTCCCGCCCTCATGGCCTCAGGCTCTGCTCATCTCTGCCTGCCTGGCTGAAGGAGAGGGACGTTTCCCTGCTCCGCGAGCTGCCTGCCATAGCTTTCCACTGCTGCAGGCCTGTGTGGTAACCACGCCGCGCTGCCCTCCCCTCTGAGGGCTGAGGAGAGCCGGGGGCTGGCCCGCGCACAGGCCAGCTGGGGCACCTGCTTGCCAGCCAGGGTGAGGAGGTGCAGAGAAGGCAAGCAAATCCCGACGCTCCCCTCCCTGTCCACAGCAAGGGAGAAATAAGAACAAAAAATAACGTGTGTGCTTTTAGCCATGAGGCTAAATAGCTGCTGGAGCAGCTTCTCAACAGCCACCTCAGAGAGGAACAGTCAATGCAGCCTGGTAGATCTGCTAGGAGAAATGCTCTGGCTCCACTGCAGAGTACGTCAGAAGAGCCCTGTGGCCTGCGTTACGAGGGCAGGCAAGACATGCCCACGGTCTCTGCTGGTTGTAATGCCTGGCTGCAGGCCACATGAATCATCAGCCTCCTCCCAAGCACTCCTCCCTGCTCTCACACTTTGCAGCTGACAGGCCACTTGCTGCCCGTGGCTTCCCCGCCCAGGGGACTGGCCAGCCATCAGGAGCAGCACGAGAGAGCAGAGGGCAGCCATGGCCTGGACCGCGCCACTCGGCATGCGCTTGCCAAACCTTGGTTTTCTCAGCCAGTCACAGAATTGCCATGACATTCCGTCTGCATGATGGCCTCAAGTCATGGGAGGCCCTGGACAGGGTTAGCAGGAGGGCGTGTAGATAAAGCTGCATGGTAAATTTGGAGTATCAGGGATTGTGCATTCACACACAAAGGAAATTCACAGCAGTAAAGTTCCTTAGGTAAGCTGTGAGGGTCTTTGTTACGGGGAGGGACAACACTTGCCTAAGCACCTGTGCCACAGCATGCTTCATCCTGATTTACAACTAAAAAAGAATAGAAAGATATAAAAAGAATGAAAATAAAAGAGAAAAATCATCACACTGTAACAGCAGAGGTTGGCTTCTCATTCTCTGTGCAGAAAAACAACTTTGCAAAGGCCAACAGCAGCTGAGGTCTCTATGTGCTTCTCAGGAGCTGCCTGTTCACAATTCTCACTATGGAGGCAGGGGAACGGGGTACACCTGCCTCTGGGCACCAGCAAAGGGAAGTGACTTTCACCTTCAAATGTGTTTAGTCTTCTTAGTGCTTAGTAGCTAAGACTTGCCAGCAAAGCTTCTGCATGGAAATTCTCCTGGGAAGAGGTCATGAAGGTACTTCTCAAATTTTCTGGTAACTAAAATCACAAAAAGGGGACAAAAGAGGGAAAGAAGGGTTTTCTTTTTTTCTATTTTACTTCTTTTTAAAAAAAAAACTCGGCTTGGTTCTAATTAGGTGATGCAAATTCTTCAGATGAACTCTGGGTCTGAGGGGGAATATAAGGTTTTATAGAACCCGGCGTGAGGTTGTGTGTTTTGTACCTTGTCTCCTAGCAGCAAAAACCACATGGATGTGAGAGGCTGTTTTATGATCCGCCAGGGCTGTTGCTGGACAGGCTACAGTGAGCAGAGTTATTCCAACCACGTTGGATTGCTGTTCCCTCCCTCTTTCTTTCTCTCTCCCCCCCTTCTTTTTTTTTTCCTTCTCTCTTTTCCTTTTTTTCTTTTTTTTTTTTTCTTCCTCACCAGGCAAGTGTAAGATGGGATGGATGCTTTCATCCTCCTTATGCCAGAACTCTCCCACTGGACTTGGTGTCAGCACGCTTCTCATCTCCCTTACAAACCCTTTTCCCTTGCTGGCTAGGATTTCACCAGGCATTTGTAAAGAGGCAGTGAACTATGTTGGTTACTCTTTCAATTGCTCATCTCTTTAGTGTTTACAAAAAAAAAAAACCCAAACCCAAAACCCAACAACTGTGCTCATGCTGTGCAGCGACTTCCGTCAGAGGATTTCTAAGCGGCTTGGCAAACATTAATGAGCTCAGCCTCACAGTGCCCCTGTGTAGGAGACAAGGGCTGTCATCTCTATTTCACAGCTGGGGAAACTGAGGTGTGGGGAAGCTAAAAGATTAGCCTGGGCACACGCAATGTCTCAATTCCACTCTGACCTGGGTTGACTTCCCGTCTTGATGCTTTAAAACCTGCTCAGGCCGAGTCTGTTCTTGCCCCCCCCTGCTTAATACTCTGACTGCAATTCTTCCTGTCGCTCAGTCTGGCAGCTTTGCAAGTTGTGATTACAGAAATAACATCCTCCTATCTTCTCTATGCTATCCCGCTCCCAGTCAGTCCTGGGAAGATCTATTCATTGAACTACATGACCGTTTCCTTTTGTTGGAAAGGAGCTTGTAACTGCTGCTCCCAGAGACAACTTCAGATCTGCATCAGAGCATCACAACAGCCCTCTGTTACATTCAGGTTTCACATTGCTTTCCTTATATTGCCTTTGCTCTCTTATTTTCTGGTTGTTAGGCCCATGCAGCAGAACTAAATATTGACAGATAGTCTTGCATTTAGCACCAGTTCTGGTAGAGCCATTTAGGGCAAGGGCAGTATTGAATTGTTCCCCCTGGCTTTGGAAAGATCATCTGTGCAATCTTTTCAGCTCACCTGAAGTTTTGTCTAAAGAAAATCAAAAGAACTGTGTTTGCATGAGCTGTAGAGGCCTTTGGGTCAAAATTCAAACCACATACTGAAAGATTTTGAAGACTTTTGAGTAAGAACCTTCCCTGCCCTTCCCTTAAATTCACAAGGCTTCACAACACCAGTAATTCCCAGCTTCTTCACTGTGCTGCAAAACATAGAGGAGAAAAATCCCAGCAGAAGAAATACAATTGCAGTGCAGCTTCTTCTCCATGGAATGCTTTTGGGTTGTTCTATCAGGTGCTACCCACAGTTGTGCATAAGACTGAAATCTTGAGTCATGGCAGAAGGGAGCAGAAAGCCTGAGGCATGGACCAGGAAGTGGATTTGTGATTAAAGATGCGATGCTAAGATATGGCACTGGCTCCAGACAGTTAAGAGGTGCAGACACAGAACACAGGCCATGGTTATGAATGAAGAGCTGATGGCATCAAGTGCGAAATGTGTGTGTCTCTCAAAAGACCATGTGTCACCCAGAAGTGCAGTCATGAGTTGTGTTGGTTACCAAGAGGGTCATTTTCATTGCTTTTACCACCTCATTTGTTTTAGCCTGGATTTAGGCCCTTTGACTGTCTGTCTGCCCAAACAATTATTGGTCCGTTGCAAAATGAGTCTAACGGAGAGGAAGAGGTTCCTAAGTCGTTAAGTTCCTGTAAGTCTCATTGAAATGGCATCTGGTCAAGGACAGAGATTCTCTGTGTGATACTCTCCACTGGGAAAGGTTGCCTTGTGAGTTCAGATTTTACCTCCAACATAGGAACAGCTACACTTTATTAGGCATGAGAGCATCCAATCACAAGACATACATACACAAGAAATCAAGCTTCAGTTAGTTCCTCTGCTAGTACAGATACACCTACCTGGTGTACATGCCTGGTCTTTGTAAATACAAAGAATTGCTTGCTGCTTATTACAGATAGATAATCAATTTGACCTTTAGGCTAACTCACCCACAACACTTGGCTGTTAAGTTTTCTGTATCCCTATCTCCTGTGAGATGCAATCAGTGATGTAACGTGCTTCTGATTTGATTTTTCAGAGGTGCTGAGCACATTGCATCTCATGAAGCTACAGGGACTTATGGTTGCTCAGCATCACTGAAGCCCAAGCTGGGAATGCATGTTCCTAATCCTTTGCATATATCATACCTTCCATCCAAAGATGTCTTGCACATAATAAAGGGTAGAAGAAGAACTACCAGCTCCATTTTTATAGCTGGGGAAACTGAGACACAAAAGGTCCCACAGTGAGCCAGTGGTAAAGCTGAAAAACAAATCCATGGAAATCTGACTCGCTTTCTTCCATTTGGCATGCTGGGCCTCACAAGCCAACGTTAGTGGAGAATCAGAATAGTGAAAAGGTGGTAGGTACTCTGTCACAAGCCTGAAACCTGGCAGTATTTAACCTGTCTACTGATGGGAGTAAATCGGAAGAAGGATCATGGCATGCTTGTATTATTTCCTTAAACATCTGTTACAGACCACTGTCAAAGACAGACACTTACTAGAAAAATGGTCTGACTCAGTGTGGCATTCTTTATGAATCCTGAAGCAGGAAGAAAACACTAATTAGCTTTTTGCCTTCCTGCCCTTCAGATGGGGAAACTGTGCATTGTCCCTGTCTTGCTGTAAGTGGAAACAAGCTGCTCATGGAAAGAAAGTCTGTTCTGAGATGAAAACATCTGGCTCAGCTCAGTCTTATCCAGCCTGGGCTGGGATTTGCACCAGTTGTTATCTGAATCTTCTGAGTGCTTGTTTCTATTCTGCCAAGGCTAGCACCAAGCTTTCATTCGTAGTGGGGACATTATTCAAAATGTGCACTTCCAGGCAGGGGTGGGGAGGACTTGATTGATTATGGTGATGGCTGATTGTAATGACAGCTATGGCTCATCAGCAGTAAACTCAAGGCCAAACTGCAATATATCAATCTCTACCTAAATATATGTGGTCTTGAGATGCCCATTTCAGTCCTGGATATAAAGATTATGAAGGTGAGGTCTGTAGACTGAGCTTTTGCCTTAGCTCCTGGGATGATTTTGGGCCAGGCAAAACATTTTAATCTGTACGTGTCCTGAATGTTAGGGTGCCAACTCTGGTCCAGGCAGACGGCAGTAAAGAGTGACAATACTACGTGCATCCCGTGGCTCCTTGGATTACCCTTTGCTTCCTAGTGGCATGGAATTGGCCAGGATTTATTTGCCACTGCCAGAGGAAATGTCTGTGATGCATTTTTTTTTTTTTTTCCCCACACAGCCAGTTTTCTACGTGTGAGACTAGTCAGGTCACAAGTCACCCAGAGTAGGAAGTCTGCAGAAGAGATAGACCCCAAAGAATTTGCCCACTTTGCATGTGACCATAAGGATACATGATTCAATATGTTAGAGTACTATGATCCAAGGCACTATCTAGGGAGATTTTGAATGCAATGGTGCTCTCATTCACACTGCTATAAAGCTGTTGGTTCCTTCCTGGTGATTACACAAGTATAACTGGCTCCTTTTTGGTACGAATAAATCACCAGGGAAGTTTGCTGAATGATGGGGAGAACCAGAAGAGTTCAAACCCCTATGTTTGCTCCTTTCTGCCAGGTTAAGAGTGCTGGATGTACATATGATTCCTGCATATAACTGGTGGCCAAATGCCACCCAAGCTAAGCATCAGAGGCAGAAAAATCAGCTTTGCTTAAAAAGAGAGGGACAAGCATGGAAAATCCCCCTAATTATTGTGAATTGCAGCCAAAACCGCTTGAAAGCAGAATAGTTCATGCTGGTTAAGCAGACTTCATAGGTTGAAAATGTTGTGTTTAATTAGCAAACCGCTTTTTTAAGGTCACACAGACTGGTATAAGGTACAGCATATGGCCAAAGCAAGAGGTATATGTCAAGGTTGCTGGAAGCAAGCTGAACGTGCAGGAAACTCAGTGGAGATGTGTTGTTTTGGGAGCCCTGTAGCAGCTGATGTTCTACATTTATGCAGAAGGGACACTTCCAAGAGCAGAGGTGACACTGGAAATGTCAGAGGAGCCCAAACGTTTCATCTATAGGAAGTCATCTAGCTCTGGGTTCTTGTAGAAGGCTGTCTGAGTGACTTGATACTGAACAGGCATCCACCACCCTTTTCTTGCCACCTCCTCCCCTCCTGGGACAGTGCTCCACTAGAGGTAATCTGGAGTTTGTACTGCAAGTTATGCTGGGAACTATGAATCTGTTCTTCTAGACCAGGATTTCTAAGGCTTCCTGTGATTGAATTCAGGTGAGTGGGGTCCTGGGGTGTAGGGATCCCTTGCCCTTTTAGGTGTGGTTCGGTCTCTGCCCTTAGGTGTACATGTTGCTCTGCAGCAAAATATGGTTCCAGAAAAGAGAGGGACAGGCAGCTGTGGGTTTGGGTGGGTTTGTTTCCCCTCTAATTAAAGTCCCACAAGTACTGTGGATAACTGCAACTAGCAGCACCTCTGCATTTCTTTTACCTAGGGAAAATACATTTTTTCATGAGCCAGGGTCTCTGTTACCTTTTCCTGTGCATGGCTATTGACCACTAGGAAACAGAGAGAGCAGAAGAGGCTACTTATTACATTTAATTATTTCTTATCCACTGGTCTGATTTAAAGGACTGGTGGAAATTAGTTTAATGGATGACACTGACGACAGTAATTTCTTCTGCTCGCCTATACCCAGGTATAAGAGAGGGCATGCATGAGCAAATTATGCTTTGGACTGGAGTACACATTGTACGTAAGCAATGAGCCTGGCTGCATGCACCAGCCAGAATGGCACATGAGTCTCCAAGGCCACTGTCCCAAGCCAATGGGCTGCCAGAAGTCTGTGCTGTACCACACAAAGGTATTTCTGAAGGGAACAAAGTTTGCCCATCACTTCAATGTGATGAAATCCAACTGCATAGTATGTCTGTCTGCTGACATCAATGGATTGACACCATAGATGGAATTGATCCAGTACCTCAGACTGGTTCATCTCAGTGTTTCTGAAGTGACTTATACTAATGGCTGGATTCAGTTTCCTTGCAGCTCTGCCCCCTTGGTTTTGCTGTTCCTTGCTTCTCTTTCCGCCTTTATAGTCTTCTTTCCCTCTGCAGGTCTCCTGCTCCACACTCCTCCTCCTCCCACCACATGTGGAGAGGATGGCATCCTCCTGCAGCCACCTGGAGGGCCTCTGTCCGTGCTGGGAACAGAACAGCTTGCAGCCGGAGAGAGGGCCAGGCAGCACAGTGCTCATCCCTCCTGCTCTGGCTCTGCTTCAGAGAGCCGAGGCAGACAGCCTTGCGCCAGTGGTGCTGCCCGCATGCCTTTGTGGAGAAGCAAGGAATGGGCTGTAACTAATCAGGATTACAGCGCAATTAAATAAAAGACAGAGAAAGAGAGCCCTGTGTATGGAAGGGAATGGCCATGAGGTCCCTGAGGCCCTAATCTGCACAGAGAAATACTGCTATAATATTCTACAGTGCTTTTTACCCCCAGGCATTGCACATATTTTCATTAAGACTCTTATTGCTGCCCCTTGTGTATATCGAGCAGAAGAAAATACAGTCTTCTACACGCAGGGTAAGAACAAATATGGTTTATCAGGGCCTTGTCAATATTTTAGATAAACTGTGTCCTGCTTCTAGTTACATTTTACTGCAGGCTTGTCCAGCCCCTCCAAGCTGTTCTGGATTTCTTGCTGTGCTCTGATCTCGGGAGACCTGTGAGCAGTTGTTAGCAACGTGTATATATGCTGGCCCATCTTAGACATTCCACCTATTCAGCAGCAGCCAAAATATGCCATGCAGCTGGTTTGCTTTGCTTTCTGTGCCCTCCCTGCTTACAATTTCTTTTCTATAGTAGAGACAATTGTACTTATTTTTGTGCTTGATTCATATGTAGCCAGTTACAGAGAAGTGATGTGAAGAAACACAATCCAATATAAGGGTATTTACGAAACATACACTAACATTTTATGCCTGACTCTGTACATGCTGCTAGTTTCTGGAGCGCTCCTTAGCATGGGACATGGTGCCAATAGAAGCTTCCCAAGTGTTTAAAGAAATACCTCCTCATTTCTCTACACTACAACAAAGCACATGCACTTGTGTTTTCTTTCACTGAAACATAGTTCTTTCATTCACCTGCATCAAAAAAGGGAGTGAGGATGTTTGTGTATAGTAAAACAAGACAGAAAAGAGATTGCTGTGGAGGATGTGGGGATTGATTTCAGCATTTCTCCTGCCAGAACTACTTAATTTAGGGGGAGAGAGAAGAATATCACTTCTGTGTGAAAGCCATTGGCCACCCACGAAGGCAGAGCCCAAAAGGCACCTTTCTTTCTTTAAATCCTTTCTTTAAATCTTCCTGGTCCCTGGGAGTAAAGACCCACAGGGAGCAGTGTGAGACTTGCTGTTACCATCTTTCTGTGCTAGTGTTCTCTAGCAAGGAGTGCAGTGCTGGCCAGATGGTAGAGCTGCCAGACACATTACATCCACAGCTATTACACGGTGTTGGCACCCACAGTGGGTACTCACAAATAGCACTGGTGTCTGTTCTTGGCATTTCCTGGATTGTGCGGGAGGGTTTTCCGTAACTTACTGTCAGGGAAGAATGTGCTCGTTAATCGGTACAAATGCAGATGGAGATGTGTACTGCCTTTTTCTGATCTCATGGCATCCTGCAAGTCTGGCATGTAAATATTCCCTGTGCTCTACATTAACTAGAGAGGGAGTGCTCAGATCAGAAGTGTCACTATCTGGACTGTTAGGCTCAGATTTTACCCCCTACCACAAGACCCAGACAGATTCTTTAAACCCATTGAGCATCTATGTAGTCATTTTAAAAATCCTGTCATCAGTGTTCTCTGCTTGCCAGTTAGAAGTGTTTTATCCTGCTTTCACCAGGTATGCTGTCACCTAGTATAGGCTCATCATCTGCCACTGTCCAAACTGGACTTAGACTTATAAATTGTATGGCAAGAACTAAAGGCTTGTGCAGATCCTCTACTTAAACACACTTTGTTGGTCTAACTTAACCTATGCTTCCTTAGCAGGATTAGGAAGAGCAGTATATGGTGCTTAAAAAGCCTAATTTTTCTACTGCTCCCCTTATCCCTTTCCCTTTACTTGTTGGAATAGACTGGATTTGATTCTGCTCCTTCTGTACTTGAATAGTAGCTTTAAAGATCATTTCCAGTCCAAACACCCACTGATGTTAAGGAAGAGTTTCTGTAATTTCAAAAGCAGAAAATAGTTGATCAAATTAACTGTAATTATAGCTGACA
>NW_009260790.1:175525-193953 GCF_000687185.1 Egretta garzetta
TGCATAAAGCGTAGAATGACCCTATCACAGAAGGAGTTGTAATATCAAAGCCTCAGATGCAATACAGCAACTTCTTTACTTTCTTCATGCAGAAAGATATTACCCATTTTCTGCCACATTTCTTTTAAAACTAGTCCAATGTACACTTTTTTTTTTAATGTCATGCTTATGTATCTTGTATTTTGAGGGAGGAACACCTTTTCTGAATGTTAGCAACATGAGCCTGGCAGAAACAAACCTTCCCATTTTGAGATAACCCTTGGGTTTTGCAAGCCTGTCTGCTGTCAGGTGTTGCTGCAGATGATCAGCCACAGAGCTGGGGGGAGTTTCCAGTAAACACAGTTTTCGTCTCTCACATACAGCTCTAGACAGACTAACCACAACCACAGGCTATGGCAACTGCGGCGGCAGCGGACAGGAAGCAAGGAACATCTGGCCTTTAACTTCCTTTGAAGAGATTTGGGGTTGGGTTGTTCTCTTCCCCTTCTTGCCCCCCCCGCCTTCTCTCTGTTGGCTTTCAGTGCTGCTCAGTAGGACCAGGAGGCAGACAGGATTTGAAACCACACACCTCGAGGTGCTAGAGGAGACAGACATGAGGGTCAGCCCAACCTCTGCTGTGCCTTCACAAGGTTGTCGTTGAAAAAGGGAGGGCTGACTCCTGACATGACCTCATTAGGGTGATCTCTACATAGCCTTTCTCCTGATCCCCAGCTACAGTTCATTTCTGTGTGGTTTCCATCTTCCCCGGCTCCCCAGATTGAACACACCCTCATTTGAGGACACAAAACCAGCTCTGTTCACAAGATGCTTCTTGAGCAATTAGCAATTTGCCTGGGCAGGATGTCACCTAGCCAAATAAGACTCTTTGTCTGAATCTTTTTTTTCTTCCTGGCTGATGGAGCTGTAGTTTATTTACTTATTAGTTTGTTTTGGTTTTTTTTTTGCTTTTTATCCTAAGGAGAAGTGTTTGAAGTACAGGATCTTTTAGAAAGAATGAAGTCTAGGAAACGCATTAGGAACAGGGATCACACTGAGGCTAAATTAGGCTAGCCCAACTAACAGCAATATTTAACGCTTACTTAGCAGTGTTCAGGAGTAGACCCCCAAGGATGGCTGTATCACTGCCTGTTATGGAAGTAGGGAAACTGAGGCACAGGTCAATGAATTGACTCATTGAATGGCAGTCAAAAGGCCAGTGTAGAGTTAGGAATCGAGCCAGAGTCTCTTGAATTCCAGCCCAGAGGTCTCTTCACAGGGACACAGTGCTTCTGGGTTTGGGTGTTGCCTAGTTTTTATGTTACTCTGTCTGCACAGGAAGCAGTTTACTCAGGACATGAATAAACGTGAATAGTGCTTGGAGTTTGATTTTTTTTTTTCTTTTTTTTTTTTTTTTCTTTCCTGTTTTCTTTTTAAAGGACAGTCTCCCAAAATAAATGTTCCCTTAAGTCAGTTCAAGTTCTGGTATGAAGAGTTTCCACAGAGTAAAGACCTTTACCATTAGCGTACAAATGGGTGAGTCAAAATTAAAAAAAAAAAAAATAATAAAAAAATAGCCCCGTGATCATATAACTTGCTATATTAGGAGCTATTGTAATTGAGTCTTCAGCTCAGTAACTTCTGAGAATAGCTAGTATAGATACTTCAGGGGAAAACAGAATCCTGTCCTTCCTTTCACTTGCCCTCTGGGTCTCTGTAAAAGCCAAATGTGTAATGCAAATTTCCCTGTAATCTCAGCTGTGTCTTTGGGACCAACATTATTACCCTTCCAGTCTTTTCTCTGCTACCTAAAAATGGCCTAGTCTCAATTTTGGCTTCCCAGCTGAGGTTCCCATAGGCTGTGACAAAGGGACAACTCGACACATCTGCGGCACTGCCCTTTCCTCGGTGGATTCACTGATGCCTTGGGTATGTCTTTTCCCCAAACTGGGGGAGTTTGTCCTGAGCAACTCAGTGTTGCGACTTTCCATTCCTTATTCGCTTCTCTCTACTCTGACTCACTAATATGACCTGACTGTAGCTTCTTTACTGAGCACAGTGCTTAAATTACACTGATTATTGTCACAAGGACAGCAGTGGTTAGGCACCTCCCTATTCTATGTCAGAATGCACTTTCCAAACCATGGTGTCGGGACAGGAGAGGCTCACGATGAACAATGTCATCATTAAAGTGAGTGTCTGTATGTGTCTCTCCCTGTCACACTGAAGAAAGGAAAGGGAACGGGAATTGGAGAGGAAAATAACTTGGAGAGATAGGAGTTAATACTGTGTGGTGCAGGCACCTCTAGGAAGGGAGGAGAGAGTGAGGCAGACGAAGGGTGGGAAATGCAGTTTCCTGACGGAAGAACTTTGGCTGACACATTTGCTGTGAGTAACACAGACTTAGTGACCCCTGTCTGATAGCTATTTATAACTTCCCAACAATGATTCCTTTATCACGAGGCCACGGTCAGTGTCTGTGCACCAATCAGGGGGAGAAATCAAGTCAGAAATGGTGGGTTTGCAACAGGAATAACTGAGTTACCAAGAGCCCTCTTCTCCTGTGTGAGTGAGGCTGTCGTCCAGCAGAATATATGTACTTGGAATCAGAGAAAGGACCCTTGTGCTACCCACGTACTGTGTAGATTGAAGGAATTAAATAGAAGCTATCATGGCTCTTCACCAAAGCACACAGATCCACGACACCTTTTGGGAGGCACTCCCTAATTGGGCTGGGAGCAGCGCATGAGGTGACAAGGTAGCCAGCAAGCATCTCACGGGGACACTGCTGTTCTCTTCTGTGTCATGACCAGATGTGGTTTGAAGTTCATGAGAGCTGGCTGAATAGATAGCTTGCCCATAGTGTAGAAAGTTGTTCTTGCTGTACAGTGTAATTTACTGTCTGTTTATCTATGGCATCAGATAACTACCACTGAAAATGATAAATGTACAAAGCTTAGGTGTAAAATTCCTAGAAAAATGTTAGGAGACAAAAGGTAGTTGTGTAAAGCAGAATTAGCTCTGTCTTTCTTGTGTGCACCTACGAATCTTGCATGTATGATTCTGTGCATGCAGGAATCTTTAACAATAGAACGTGTGTTGGGTCTAGTTTGTATCATTTCATTCCTTCTCAATCCTAAGAATTCCCTAGCAATCTTTTCATGCTGTTGAAGTTGTGCTGCATTACATAACAGTCTTACAAACTGTAAGCATGTTCCTCCCTGTTCCCAAGCTACATCTTATACATGAGTTTCTCCTCCAACCATGAGGTTGAACTAGTTAGTACAATATCCTGGAAGTCCCTGGCTGTGAAACAAGTGGAATGTACTTAATGACCTGAAAACTACTGCCTATCCATATAGGTGCTGCTTTCCTGTTACCTATTTACATCTGTATAGACCAAGATGCCTTTGTAGTAGTGAAGTTGTGTGAAAGGCCATAGAAAAAGACAGTGGAGTTCTGGAATCCAATGGACATTACAGTCTAGCTTCAGAGGTAATGACTAATGGCAATCTTCTAAAGAAAGACCAGGGCAAGTCATGTGACTTAACATGCTGATTCTCCTAAAGGTTCCCTGAGGAGGACTAGCTGCTTCCTAACTTATGTCAATCTGGAGCAGTTGTTAGGTGTGCATGTGTGATAAATCTACTGATGGCAATGGTTAATGAAGAGTCTTCCCTAGCCCAGCTGTCAGGACTGTAGCATGCAGTGGTGAGAAACCTGTTACCTGGTCGGCAGGGTGTGAAATGCAGTGAGAATCACAAAGCCCAGTATAGCTCTGAATTTGTTACATTTTGAGTCAGGAAAAACTTGAAGCTTGAATTGAGGGTTTGGGTTTTTTCTTTTTTTACTATTGTTACTTTTATTTCTGTGTTCTACTGTTAATTAAATGGGCATGTTAAGAAACTGATGTCTTTACATTAAATAACTTCTATGCTTAATATATTGTTTGGGCTTTGAATTTGACCAGAACTGGCAGCAATTAAGAGGTAAGGAGAAGGCAGCATGGGAGTAAGTACAAGGATGCAGGCTGTGATCCAGTGGCAAGAAGAAGATAGCATCAGTTAGGCACGGGTACTAAAGCAACTGGAAAGTACTGCTCTCTTCTGCCGGCCTTAGCTAGTGAAGGAGTAGGGGAAAGTGTTTCTTCTCTTCAAAATTAGCACAGACTTCTGTTCAAATAGGATGGCACCTGGCCTAATCATAAGGGTGAAGATGGGGAATGACACATTAAAACTACAGCAAGAGATTGAAGGAAAGAACCCAGTCAAGCTTTGCCACCCCCGAGTGGGAAAGATGGCTGCAAATCCACCAGGCTTTTTCTCACTGCCAGGACCAGGCGAGTGCATGTGAGCCTGTTCACTCCCAGTCCTTGAGTGTCTGCTGCTCTGGGAGGGAAAGGTGTTTTTATTATTCAGCCAAATAGCTCGGCATGTGTGGCAAGAGAATGACTCAAAAATGCCTTGGAACCTGTGGTGAGGGTGGTGACATCACTTGGGCAAGTGCGTCACTACAGCAATCTCAGTGAGCTCATTAAAAGATAAATGTTAATAACAAGACAGGGAATACAATGATGCAGATCTCCAGCAGTAAGCCCAGGGAAGTGTGAAGGCTTTGGGAGGGGACGAAAGGGAAGCGTACATGGACACAACTTAAGTTCTGGCTCTGATGCTTTTGGGCAAGCCTGGGCCAGTGACAATGGCCCTGGAGGGAGGAATCCTTATTATTCTCCAGGTAGGGGCAGACCATTGCAGTACGTGGTGAAAGGACTTCATAGAGCCCAGAGAGAGCTGGCTGTGTCATTGATATTCCTGGATGGGAACAAGGGAAACCTAAACACAGCTGCAGAGACAGCTGAATGGAGACTGCACAGCTTAGCACAGAGTTCTGTGAAATCTCGCTGAACTTGGCGTCATGATCTTGCTGCAGCTGCTAGGACTGTCCCCCATCCATCTCCCCATGCAAAGGGGCTGGATGCTTTTGCCAGTCCTATCATCTTTAAAGCCTTGAAGCCAGTTGCTGCCCTGCTGCTAAGGGAGTGGGAAGGAGCAGTGGGGATAAACCTACTCAGTCCTTGCAGATTCAAGATCAGTGAACAAAAGCCATGACTATTGCATGTGGACACAGATCACTGCAGGCTGACATGTTACTTTCTCTCTGCAATTTGAGGGACCTGGATTCAGCCCCTTTCGCCTTCACAGATGTTATGTATGACCTTAAGCAAACACCTTTGTTCTCTACACACACCTGGGAATAATGCACTGGCCCACCTCACAGAGGCACTGCGAATATAATATGATACTCGGACATTCAACTGCTATGGTATTGCAGGCCATTTCAGTTTCTTAGGTAGTTTTAAGCTATTTTTTTGCAATGAAGGAAACTAATATAGGGCAGAAGTGGAGTATAGGTAAAGAACCCAGAAATTAATTACAAAAAAAAAAAAAAAACCAAAAAAAAAAACCCCAACCAAAACGAGGAAAAGAGGTCAATCTATTTTCATAATTCAAACTGAGAGAAGATCAACACCTGCCTCCTCTCCCACCCCATCTATCCACTAGCTGTTTTTACAAAGTCTCCTGGCATGGTGCTATGTCAGCACCTTCCACTGAGGATAGATACTGGCCTGGACGAGCACCACGAAGTCTCCTTTCCAAAGCAGCTTGAAAACTTTCCCTTTCAACCAGTCATCGGTAAATCATCTATGAGCAAATCTGTTGGGGATATCGGAAAAACCTTCAGCCTGCTATTTAACATGCCTAGTGCAGGCAAAAACTCACTGTGAGCTCAGCTGAACAAAGCGCAGTTGAAGTCCAGAGCCAGCAGAGAATGGAGAAAGCAGCAATTGCGTTTTGAAGGCTGCAGAGATACAGGGACACTGGAGAGAGCAAATAAAATTCCAGAGATTTTTCACGTGCAAATGGATATTTCCTTTGAGAGTCTCTAGACTAAATAATACTCCTTGTGTCTAAATGGTCAATATATCCTGCTGACCTGGTGGCATCCTCTCAGTCCAGCACAAACCAAATAATGCCCTACAGCTGCTTGAGAAGGATAGAAAAGGGGGAGGGGAGGAAGAGGAGGAGGTATGAGACAGGTTGATCTTCCTCATAACTTCTCCCTGCCCCTCTCTCTCACACATTTTTCTTTACTATTTTTCATATCTGCAAAGTCTCAGTGCTTTGGTTAATGTTATGCTGGAAGTCAAAAAAGAAACAGTCTGTGCTACACAGATGGTTGGCTCAGATAAAGGAGACAGTACTTTCTCGCCTTCATGTGTAAAAGTGCAGATGGGTTGTACCTTGTGGTGCAGCATGGGGTGTTCAGAAGATGTTTGGACCGCATGCGTGGTAGTAGCTTGAGAAGGGTGCAAACATTTTTTCAACAGAAGGGAGAGTCTTTGGTTCTTTGCAGCTGGGAGGGTGCAGTGAGCAAGCTGCCAGGAAGGATGCTGATGTAGTTGTTCCCCACTTCGTGCAGGAGAATGAACTAAGTGACCTCTCAAAGGCTCGGTCTGGGATGAGATGATTCAGCACCCCCACGCTGACACTTCCCCCTCACAGTTGCATTTATGGCTGTCAAATGAGGGATTTGGCCCACTGAGATGGGCAATAGTTCACCGCACTGCCCACTTCTTTCTCTGTCTAAATGCAGTTCGAGTGCCTGAGCTGACACAATTTCTCACAGATCAGGTGGGCATGAGGGAGGGGAGAGGCTGTTCTGACAAATCATAGCACTGATTACTGATAATGAGGCCTCCCACCAGAAAGCTTCTGAGATCTGCAAGTGTCTCTGGACTGTGTTGTCTGTCCCTCTCCCTCCAAAGACTAGAAGCTCCAGGAACAAGTCTCTGCTGATATCCCCCTTCACTTTACAGAAAAGGCAGCAGATACTTGAAAGCAGAGAGCCCTGGGATCCATGTCAGTGTGAAATGGGACTCGGCATGGGGAGATGACAGGTTCTTATTCTTGCAGTGTGGGAGAATCTTGTTCTGCTGAAACTCTTCCCATTGCACGTAATGAAAGATGGTTTCTTGCCTTGAACCCTTGCAAAGTTGACATACAAAACTACAGCTCTAAGTGAGAGGTGTTGTACAGCACAGAATCGGGGGCCCATGTTCATGGCTAGAGAGAAACTTAGTAAGGCTAATCTCATGGATTAGGAAAACTGCCTGCTTAAAAACCTGCTAGGGGAGAAGGGACACTTTCCTAGCGAAAGCACTGGAGGATTCGGTTCTTTGACCTTTCTCTGACTTCTAGGACGAGCTAACATTTGGGCAGTATGCTTTCTGCTTGGATAATCCATCTCTACCTATGAGTGGCAGTGACATCTCTGTGTTCGGGGCAGAGGTTTGTAGGACAGATGTTTGCCCAGTGCGTGGGATTCTCAGGAGAAAGTACTGTGTTTGTGCAAGCTATTATTAAAGTCAATTATGTCTGTAAAAGCTTTTTCCGTGTGGAAGGTTGAGGCGTTTCATGACATGCAAGTCACACAAAGGACAGAGATGGGTATTTACTGACACATGAGTTCAACCTTACTCTTCCCCTTCTGCTCCCCCACCGTCACCTGCAGAACTGGTTCTCCCCACCTAGAGGCAGTAACCTAAAACCCTTTGTAGCAAGATGAAGAAAGGAGAGGGAAGAAGCAGTCATGTCCAGCTCTTGATGTGACACTCCTTTCCCTGAAGGGCTGAAGGAAGATTTGACATGGAGACTTCCTTCACCCTGTTATCAATGACTGATCCTGTCACTTTGCCTGCCTGTCTCAGCCAGCCTGTCTCACAGGGTGTCAGTGTTTGAAGAGGCTTAGGACATCAATAGCCACCAGATGTGACTTAGCCGCACTATGATAACATACCAGAGAGCCTCTGTCTGGTGAGATGTATAAACAGGCAAAAAACCCTATCTGATTCCTGCATTAAGGCCAAGATGGAATCAAATCATCTTGTGAGCCTACTTTAAGGGTGCAGTTTCCACAAGGAAGCCAGAGAGCTGGCTGAAAGCTCAGACTCCCAGGCAAATAATAACACATTGTGCTTCCATCCCATTTCAACCCAAGAGATCAAAGAGGTCCATAGATATTAACACTTCACTAGGTCAATTTTATCCATAAACAGGATAGGATTCAGGAACTAATAACCGTGTAACTCTTCTGCTTCCTCACCTAGATCTGTGGCTGACATTGTCAGCTCAGGACAATGTCACCCAAACCTTACGTGCCCGTGGACTGCCTCTATGTCACATAAAATTGCATTAATTGCAAGGAGCTGCTGAGATTGTATATCCAGTAATGCCTTACTCCCTCACAGCCTGAGCAGCCTGCAGGCTTACTGTACTCGTGTTCCCTTGTATTCAAGATGTGTTATATAGATGCTGACTTCCGTTACTGTCATGAATCAGTCAGTTCTTAGACTTGTGAGAGAGTTCCTGCCACTCAATCCACTGGATGGTGTCAAAATGTCAGTAGAGTTTCATTGTGAATTATCTGCTGAATATGGACGTTTTTGCTGTTGTGGTTGAATCGAGATTTGCCTACATCTCAGGCAACAGCTGAGCCATTCAGCTGCTCCTCATTCTTTTCATCTCTTGTGGCAACAGGTAAAGCCAAATTTATGCTTGAAGAAAAACCTACTGCAGTTCTAATTTACCAGTGAGATGTGGTCAGTTTGGTGTCTTGCTGGAGCTCAGGTAGGGGATTAGTCACTGATCTTAACTCCTGTTGTGTCCCATTCTCAACCCCCCCACTCCTGCTGATAGGGCAGCTTCTTCCTCTCTCCTGTAAGTTGTGACCTCTGCCCTTGGGGCTGTGGTACCCCTCATTCAGCACCCTGATGTATAAATAACCTTGCACCTCATCATTTCTGGATGTTGTTTATACCCCACTGCCTGTCACGCCACGTGCCAAGGTTATAAATATGCTACTGTGTCTAGACTGTATCTAAACTTGCCATTGGGTACCCAAGTTCATGAGAGGAGCAGTTTCATCTATTAGCACAAAGGGGGTGCCCCAATGTGTTTGATCAGGGGTCCAGAGGGGACTTGGCAAGGGACTTTTCTCCTGCCATGCCGGAGTAGTACTGGCCCCGCTTTCTGAAGGGGCCTTGGAAACTCTCTCTCTTCCTCCCCTGCTCCAAAGCTACTGGGCACCCAGCCCAAAGGAAATACCTGACCTTATCCTTTCCTGATGTGCTTCAATGCACCATTGAGTGCAAGAGGCCCGAAACATCACAGGCTCACCTTCACTAGCCTGGATGGATCCAAGCTGAGGCTGGGCTTGGGCTGGCAAGGCAGCCTGAGATACTGGGTTGGGGGGATTGCTGGAAGACTGAGCTGGAAAGGAAGAACAAACAAGCATTAGCTGCCTGTTAAAGCCCTGCTGATACAGCTGCAGCAGGAACCTCTGCTGGTAAATACAGAGTCACAAGCAAAGCTGATGTACTTCCTCATGCATCTTGTGAGTGATAATATGTATTTTGACTGAGGACAGTGAGCCACTTAAGGCCAGATTGTCTCTATCTATGTAAAGGAGGCTACATGAACTCCTTCCCACTTCTGGAGTTTGTTTGGAGGCTAAGAGCCCTCTTGCCATATTGAGGGGCTGTTATGTGGCGGGTGAACGACAGAACAGCAGATCGCATCTTGCATCAGAGTGCTGGCCGTAAATATATTTTGTGCCAACATTGGTCAGACCCATGTGAAATCTAACTGGACCACAACCTTAGGAACATGGAATTGGGACAGACTTTTTGTTTGTTGACTGTGAATATGGAACATCTCAATGTGGCTGTGGGATGTAGGCAGGCAGGGCTGCCAACAGGAGGGAGCACAGAACTGCCAGTCCATCCCTGAGAAGTTCTGGTGATTTAGTGGATGCAGTTAAGCTTATACAGGATTTAGAAAGGTAGAGCAAGTGTGCACCCACTATGGGGAGCACTGGCACTCATTTTATTTTATGCCATATCACATCGAACTGGCCTCTTGCATGGATCCAAATGGAAACAACCCCAAGTAGGTCCAGCTGCTCTAAGCAAGCCCAGGAAGGGCTGGATGAGAAAAGGACCAAAACAGGAAAAAAAGGAAGCAAAATGAGTCAGTGATGATTTAGCTGAAAGATGACTGTCCAGTTGCACGAGGCATAGCAAGCCAGGCACAGTGAAAGGGCAGGCTTGGGAATAGTGGGGCCAGGACCCACAGCTCTGAGCAGAACCTGTATCCTGCCCCAGAGGATGGTTGGTACCGGCCTCCCTGTGTCCTCAGCCAGGCTAACGGAGGGGGCATCGCCCTGCAGAGTGCACGGTGAGGCAGCACCGGCCCCAGCTGTACCTGCTGTTCCTGGCATGGTCCCCTGTAGCTGAACAAGATTGGGATGATGCAGACTGTAGATCTCCTCTTGGATCTTGTGTGCACCACGGGGAATCTCTCCCACCTCAGAAACAGTCTTGCCTTCAGCAATGCTTATGAGGAAATACCCAGTCAACCCTAACAAGTTGTAACAAGCTATACCTTGCTACACCAGAGAGTTCTCAGCGCTGCTGCTGCTGGCTGGCTGTGGTTGGTGATGGAGTTGCTTTAGCTGTGAGGGATGGTCATTTGGCTATCAACAAAAGGCAACAGGGACAGATTCTGTCTCTGCCATAATGCATAGACAAGATTGTGCAGGACTTTATTACTTTCTGGCCCCACAAATTTTGTTTTCTGACAATTCTCCAGCTCTTTTCTTGTTGAGCTGCAGGGGTTACAGAGGTCTCCACTCAATGCTTCTCTTGCTTTCAAAGGGGAACAAAAGACAAAGACATGCATGAGAAATGTCCTCTTTCACGGAAAATTGCGGGCGATACTGGTACTTTGCTCTCTGCACTGTGCTAGTGCCCACGAAGCTTGCATGACCACTATGAGGTTAGTCTTAAAAAGCAAAGAAAAACCTGAAGCAAGCTTAATTGCAGTTGTACTGGCAAAATCACTCAGCTCTTCAGTAATCTGAAAACTGCTCCCATTCATGGAGTTAAACGTTCTCTCATATCAAGGCTCCCAGCAGGGGCACAGTAAAAGGAATTGAGTAACAGTTCAAAAAGATCTACTTTGGAACCTCACCATCATCTCACAGTACTTAAAACTATCGCAGAACTCTCAAGGATTGCTTTGCCAATGCCTGACTGGGAGTAAGCATTCAAGCAGTGATTATTTCTGCTGGGGAAAGACTTCCAGTACAAAAGGTGTCACCTTGGATTCCTGTGTACTTTTCTCCAGAATCCCTGACAGGTGCTTTTGATGCCTAGAAGATGTGAGATTTGGCCCATATCAGACATGATCCGTTGCAGAAGTGCTACCACACTTAGAGATGCAGGTCTCAGTGTGTCTAGGTGGCAAATCCTGATCAGGTATGGCTGTCCTGTAACCTCACAGTGAGCCTGTAGGTTGCTGAAGATGGATGTTCTGAGTTGCTCAGGAACTGATCTCTCCCTTATTGACTTGGGGTGCAGAAAAGGAAGAATAGGAGAAGAAAGAAAAAGAAAAAGGTTTTCTGGGTGGCGAAAGTACCCAGCGAGGACTTAACTGAACAGTAAAAACTTGGGCAGGAAGCGTGTCTGTTTGCAAACATCAGCTAAAGGGTGAGATAGAGTGCAGCTGCTGCCACAGAGATAACAAAAAAAAAAAAAAAAAAAAAACAAAGAAAAAAGATCCCACTGCAGATTTATGGGTGCAGAGGAACTGAAATTGCTAAATGGCTATGGTTTCCCTGTTTGACATGTCCCCTGACCCCCACACCAGCAATGGCCTACATCACCATGGGCACAGCGCTTGCCTCCTACATGTTATTGCTTGTAAACTGACTCGCTATTTGTTTCCTTGTGCATTAGGCCAGAAATACAGGCAAGGCACCATCACTGCAAGTCCCATTCACCTCTTTGGCAGCACCCTCTTTTTGGTCATGATATACCAAGCAACATGCTGGTGTGTTTATTTTGTTTCCTGATAGCAGATTGAGCCTCAACACTGCAAGAACTGTGTTTTGACTTGGGATATGAGCACATTTGATACAAAGACTGTAGCAGGGACACCAGGCTTGATACGATCTGCTTTATGCAGATGATATTCCTTGTGCCTTTAGTGAGTTGCCTGCGTTAGCAGCACAGGATTGCTGAGTGCCTGCCACAGCCTTCATTCCAGCTCCTTAACCCCTTGCATGGACTGAAAGGCTGTGTGCATTGAGTTTGTGGATCTCAGTTCAGGCTGTGGCTCAGGAGGACAGAGTATGTACTGCAGGATTATACAGTTGGCTGTAAGTACTCCTAGTGTGTGTTAGGGGACACATACTTTCTAGAGGATATGTTGTGGGGCCTGCCTTTGCAGGTAGGGGAGCAGTACCTGTGGGAGTGGTGTGAGCTGGACTGCATTTGCCTCACAAGTTTGCGTGTATTTGGAGAAATCGAAGGGTGTGAGGGGTGGAGGGGACACTGGATTTTGTGTCAGGCACTGTGTGCTGTATGAGGTGCCTGCCCAGGAATCTGGCTGGGGATGTTTCTCCTCCAAGCTCTCCAATATTCTGGCATGTCCTGGGGAGGCTGCAGAGCTCATTTCCTCAGCACCTGGCACTAAGTCTTTTTCCCAGCTCTCCAGCAGCCATGCGAAGCTGCAGGGAGGCCATGAGGTGAGGCATGTTTGAGCTGTTACCTGGGCAACGGCTAAACACTGACTTCAGATAATAATTGTAAAATAACTTAGCGTCAGGACGATGAGGCGGGGGGATAGAGGGGCTGCCACTGCCCATGGTCCCAGGGAGCCCCATAAAATCCTCAGTGAAAAGCTACTTGTGCAAGCCAAATTGGCTGAAGCTCAATGTGTACTCAGAGCTCTTGGCAAACTATACCCAGGCAGAGACACTGTTTTGTCCTGGTCCTTTCAGGTGGCCTCCTGCATCACAACATCCAGCCACCTGCTACTGCCTGCCACCCCTCTGTGTTGTCTGTGGCTTTAAGAAGGCTCTGGGTGGCTCCATGAAACACATCCAAGGGGAAAGATTTGCACACAGGCTGTTTCCCAAGGATCTTCGAGGTGGTGCAGCCTCTTGGCACACTCCTTACAGTCTCTGAGCAGCAATCTGGGTTCCTTGCACCCGAGAGCTTTGCTAGACTTTAGTCAATAATAGGTTACTTTTTGGGATCATCCTTGAAACTAATAGCGAAAGAAATAGAAAGCACTAGGGCAGGTTGCAACTCTGCCAGTGTTGGTCCAGTACTGTGGCTGGGTATATGGGCATGTGTGATAGTAGCTGGGGACAGAGTATGACCTTGTTCTGCATGGAAGTAGCCTGGGTACTGAGCATGGCTCAGCCGTGACTTGCATCTTGCTTTGCTGTGACAAAAGTTTGGCTTGAATGGGAAGCAGAAAGCTGTCCCTGGATTTTTAAGTGCCTCGGAAATGGGAGGGAGGACAGAAAGAGCAGCAGTCTGCAGAGAAAGTGGCAGACTTTCTTCCTTATCTTCTGTGCCTGTGCACGGGGTAAGAGGGACTGAGACATTCTGCAGCTCTACTCTCTGTGCCCAAGAGATAATCTGTGGTCAGTTCTTGCACGGTTCATCAGATGCACAGGATGCATCAGCTAGTGCTGGAATGGTTGCTGCAATTTGCCCTACCTGTCTGGATTGCGTTACCTAAGGGCATTATGCACAAGGTGAACAACAAAACTGAGGCAGAGATCCTCCTGTTTGGTTGCACAGCACCTAGCACCCTGAGGATCCAGGTCCATGACCAGGTCTTTAGGCACAATAGCAATATCAAGACAGATTAAGGGGTTTTGCACAGTGTGTATAGCATGGCATATACTTGTACCTAAGCACACAACCATTCTACATCCACGTATATGTTACAGCACAGGACTTAGTATTTGTTTGCTGCTCCTAGATTTACTGGAAAATGCCTTGACCAGGATAGGCTGTATAATATACAGTCATTAAAAATTACTAGCACTCTTCTGTGTCTGTGGTAAAGCTGGCCCAGGTGCAGTAGGGACTCGCTTCCAGACAGATGGAGCTGTAGCATTGGGTAGTCATGGGAGGGATGGGATTATATTTGACAAGCAGCATGAGGTCACTTTCTCGGTCCCCTTTGGGTGGGATATATCAACAGGCTGCCGTTTGCCTTGAATGCAGTGACTAATTTATTTTTTAAAATGTGCTTATGCTGCTTCCCCTTCCCTTTTAACTCCTTCTCATCCTTTGCCTTTCCTCATTGTTTTAGTTGGAGATCACAAAGAAGCGTGAACTACATCAAGTGATGACATTTGCCATAGAGTCACAGATAAGCAATGGGCCAGCATACCATAAAATCACACACTGGCATTCCCTGCAGTCAGCCACTTGCCAAGTCCCGCAAGCATCTCTACACATCCATAAAATAGGACCAGTTCTCCTCCTTTTACCTGCCTTATCCCCTTGGACTGTGAACCATGTAGGTCTTGACAATGGGATTAAACTGCAGTGGAATCCTGAGAATCAGATTAAAAGGTATCACAACTGCAGTGGCATTTAGGGCGCATCCAACATTTCCCTTATGGATTGGCTTGGCAAAACAGAGCTGTTAGTGAGCTGTTAGAGTACATTCCCTCCACCCGCATGCAACCTTGGTCTGAACTGTAGTTGTCTGAGTGGCTCTCATACACACGCAGAGTCACTACCAGGTTAGCTACATGCCAAACCGCCATGGTAACAAAACCCAACTCTCCTCCCGGAAGGGCTGGAACTAAAGTCTGACTGTCCAGGACTGACAGTGTATCTCACCAGCTGGTTGGAGAAAATGGGTATCAGCTGGTGTAAGTCCCCACCCAGTGAGGGAGAAAACACTGGGGATAAACCTGCTCCAAATCTTTGCCTCTGAACAAGATGTTCTTGGCGTCTGCCTGGAGCTTGTCCTACCAGATCTCATTAAAAAGGAAAAAAAAAAAAAAAAGGCAATTACGTTTCTGTGCAAGTCAGGCAGGCGTTTTCACTCTGTTTGGTCAGCTCCTGGAATTACACCAGGTCATTCCTTCTGGTGAGGAGTGCTTGGGGGGGAGGTAGGAGGAGAGGAATGAAACCTAGCAGATCTTGGAAATTAGTTGCTGTCTATGATTTCTCTTGATGGCAAAGAAAGCCTCTGTGCTAGCAATGACAGCATTGCAGCTCCTGAGAGCTTCAGAGGACAGTGAGCCTCTAACTCTATGAAGAATGTGGATCTTAGAGTTTTTTGAGCTGCAGTTTCTCTCCAGTGGCAGGAGTCTCATAGTTGTAGATTCTGGAATTGAAGCATTAGCGTTTCTGTTTATCCAACTCTACTGAAAGTAATTAATAGCATTTATACAGCACTTTGGATGTTTATGTTATGTCCAGGCATTAAGAGACCTACTATTCAGAAAAGCTACTTAAATGAGTCAGTGAATTCCAGGACAGAAATAAATTTTCTGTTGCTGTCTTCAGAATTCCTTAGTGGCTGCTGCATCATCCAGGGGGATGGATGTCTCTGAAGAGCTGTGAGTTCCTTGAGTGCAGGCGCGGTACGTAGAAGACACTACCTAAACCCTCCTGGGTTCCTGCAGGCAGCTGTCTGTAGTGACTGTCTGTGCCACCCCTGGAGTGACAGATCTGTATGCCAGGGGCCTTTGCTGGTGGTTTAGTGTCCCAGTTACCTGTGGGTTTACATTGATGGCTGAGAAGTCCCAGCAGTTCTGCCCAAGTGAGTGCCATTCCCCTGCACTGGGCAAAGAGAGCTGAGGATGCTGGTGGACGGGCAGAGCTCCCTGAGCAGGGGGAATTAGAGCTATGCAAATGGTAGACAGATGCTGAATTCCTCCATGTTTTGATTACTCACCAGAAGAGAATGCAGTGCTGTAGGCAGAGGGACAAGGTGCGAGTAGGAAGGGTGTAAAAAGCCTCTCCCACCAAGAATATGTGCTTTGTACCCTACACTTCTCTGTTGTTCAGCTAGCCAGCAAAATGAAAAACATGTGAGGGGTGGAGCAGGAGGGCAGGGATTTATGGGTTGTTTTATAGGAGATGATATAAACCACTTTTATTTCAAGTTCTCTGTTGAGTTAATTTCCTCTCTCCTTCTCTTGCTCTTTTCTTAACCACCTGCAGGAGAGAGGCAGAGCCGGCTAGATCCAGGCCTTCTGCAGTCGCAGCATAAATCTACCTACAGAATGCCTGTGGTCAATGGCTAGCCCACCCCTTCTGTTACCATGCCATTTATTCTGGCTTATGGGAAATGAAAAATGGAGCCAGGTAATGTCTTTGTGCTATGGGCACTTCAGTCTATGCTGGTTTACCAGCTCTTCCAACAGCTGTGCTGAAATGTGGAGTTATAATAACAGTGCGCACCATTTTCTTTATAAATAACCATCATTCTGCAAAAGCACACAGGTTGGGAAGAGAGTGGGAAGCTGCAGAGCATTCATGGAACTACTTCTCATTAAGTAAAACCAGCCTAGCCCCACAATAATATTACAAAGAGACACAAAGACACGCTGAAAGAGCAATAAATAGCCATGGTTGCAATTAAAACACACAGCGCACATGTACACACAATCGAGCAAAAGTAAAAGAGGTCCTTTGAAATAGAGAGAGTGCCAGTGGGACACATTTCAGGAGAAAACACATTCAGGCTGGTGGCCCCAGCAGAGCAAAAGTTCCAAAGTCTTGCACGCACCGCAGACAACAGAGCAACTTCTGACAGACGGTGAACGTAGAGTCCCATCTCACAGAGTCCTGGCTGTCAGCAAAAGGAACACAGTTCACACAGGATCCACAGCTTAAAAGGTTGTCTGTGTAAATATCACTAAGTGGGATTGATGTGACTGAGGGAGCACATTGCATCAAGGACACTGAGGCAGCCCTTCAGCATCAGGAAAAAAGGAAAGGATTGAGCTTTGAAAGATCCTTGGGTCCAGATTCAGTGCCTAAAGAAATCCTGAGATGTTTCAGGGCATTGCAGTTTATGCTGGTGTTCTTGGGGGGGGGCTTTCTGGAAGGATCTGGTGATGACCGGTGTCCAATTTATAGAAAAAGAGGCATGGCTGATAAAAGCTGTAACAATTGGACACTCAGTCCTTGTGGGGGTTTAGTGCTGTATTGAAAGATCTATGTTGGCTCGTTGCTCTTGTATCCAGATTGTAACATTACAGAGCATATTTAAATTCAAATCCTTATCCACTGACTAAAAAACAAACCCAGGCAAAAATACATTCAAATTGTAGCAATTACTGCTCTTGTTTCTATAAAACTTAATCCTAATCTTGGGCTATTAGACCAAGTCTTTTTAAAGCCGTGTTGGACAGAAGGGTTTACTGAGATAAATCTGGAGGTCACCCAGAGCTTTGATGTTGTGGGTAGAGCCTCATTAATTTCAGGGGGCCTGTGCACAGACTTTATGGCAGAATCGGGATGTCAGGGATGAGGTAAAGGAAGTAGTCCTGGAATAACCCAGTGAACCTTGTATGGTCAGGCATGGAAAATACTTGGTTACAACCTTGTTACTTAATTCTGGAGTGAGGACAGCAAAAATCAAGAGACAGGAAAGGTTGGAAAGGATTGTTTAAAGCTAAGCTAATGATAGTAAAAAAGGACATATGGAAGGTAATAAATCTGATGGGATGGGCAGCCATTTTGCTAAGCACTTTATGCTGATGTTAGCTAATAAAACAGCAGAGCATTTAGTAACTGAGCTCATCTCCTCTGTGCTTTCCACCCTTACTTAAGTTATTTTTCCCTCTTTTTTAAAAAAAAAACCACCAAACCTCTTTATTTTTAAAGGAAAGATTGAATCGAGTGATGATGTGCAAATCAGGGTGGTGAGAGGTATTGTTGAGATGAAGCATATTTCATTTAATTCTTGCAGGTATTTTGTTAGTTAAACTGGAGAGAAGCACAAACACAGGGAACAAAGACATTCCAATCACTTGTCACATTGAAAATTTTCCCCACCTTGTTTCTGCTGTAATTCCAGTTGGAGGATGACAAGAGTGTGTAGGTGGTCATGATATTATGGTTTAAATTAGAAACAACTCCATTTCTTCTGCGTAACAATTATATTGTTCACTTGTATTATAGCATTGTCTTAAGACCCCAGCAAGGACCAATGTCCTCTCTTGCTAAACTCTGGAGAGTTTACAGATCACACCCTGAGTAGACAACATGCAGGGAATTGTTCCAGGTTTCCAGAAAGTCAGTGGAAGATCAGCAATGACACACTGTTTTCTTAGCCCCCAAGGCTTTATACAGGCCCAGAGCACACTGTCTAATGCTAGTGCTTTTCTAACCAAAAGGACAGTGAATTGAGGTATTCCTGTGAATTTACAGCTGAAAAGGGCACTGGGTACATGGTCTGCATATGCATTGCAGCATTCTCACACCAGCCTGGCTTTCAAGGATGAGATGAGGACATACTGAGGAAGTTGTGTGACTGGCAGAGCCTCTGGACTCC